>NC_048305.1:36045491-36089106 GCF_013100865.1 Trachemys scripta elegans
GTGCCGGCCCCGGGCCCGGCCCCCCCGGGCAACCACCCCCGGCCCGCCCAGCACTGCCGGCCCCCGGGCTCCCGGCCGAGCACCCCCGGCCCACCCAGCACCGCCGGTCCCCGGCGGCCCGGCGCACCCCCCGGCCGCCCAGCACCGCCGGCCCCCGGCGGCCCGGCGCACCCCCCGGCCACCCAGCACCGCCGGCCCCCAGCCCAGCGGCGCCGGATTTTCCCGGACATGTTCGGCTTTTTGGGATTTCCCCCCGGACGGGGATTTGAGTCCCAAAAAGCCGGACATGTCCGGGAAAATCCGGACGTATGGTAACCCTAGTCTCAGTCTATTCCAGTTTCATTACAGAAAGTGTGAGACTTGGCTGTGAGAGACCCTTCAAGTGGGAGTGAACCAGGGAGAAGGGCCATAAGCAAGGGATGATGAGGGGCAATATTTAGTTGCGGGGAACTCTTTGCTGGGAGCCTGTGATGGGATGCTCATCCCACACAAGGCCTGAAGAGGTTAAGGTGCATAGGTGGTCAATTAACTGCCCAGGCTGCACCTGGAGGAGGAGCCAGGGACCCCAGCTTAACTAGATGAGGCTCAGCTGGCTGAGAACAGGAGTGGGCTGTATAAAGCCAGGAGCTGAGAGCAGCCAGGGGCTGCAGGGAAACCGTCTGCAGTCACTCCTGGGAGAAGGGAGGTGTGTTCGGGACTATAGAGGGAAGTCCACAGTTACTCCCTGGGAAGAGGGAGTTTGGTCTGGCAAACCTGGGGGCAGGCAGAAAGGCAGGAAAAGCTCTGGGGAAAAGCAGCAAGGTACAGGATAGTGCAGACCTTGGCTGCTGATCAAAGGGTCCCTGAGCTGGAGCCTGGCATAGAGGGGAGGGCCTGGGTTCACCTACTAGCTGCTGGGGAGTGGGCTGCAGGGGACAGTTTGCCCCAAAAGGCTTTGATGGCCTGGGGTGGGGGGAAAGGGGCATAGTGATCTGGCTGGAGAGCTAAGTCACAAAGAGGAAGCTGCAGCCCCTGGAGCGAGAGGGGCCGCAGGCGCAGGGTGAGAGAATTTGACAGGTGGATAAACTGCCGGAAGAGAGCGCAGCACCTGGCAGGAGCTAATCCCCAGAGCGGCCAGAAGGAGGCGCCCCTAATAGTGAGTGGACCCGAAACAGGGCCACCAAGGGGGATTTTGTGTTTGGTCCAGTTTTATTAAAGATCTTGGTTAATGCTATGGAAAAAGGTGTACCAGGCATATTATTCTTTACAAATGCTGTTAATCTGAGAGCACGGCAAGACCAGTTGTGGGGGGTTAGACAGATGGGCAGGAAAGAGAAGATATCTTACTCTGTATGTTTAGGGAGAAAGGCTGAGGCAATGGTGAGGCTGCTAGCCTGGTACTTGGGAGAGCCCCGTTCAATTCCCTCCCCTTCCATGGACGTCTCATGGGTCTTTAGGTAAGTCACGCAGCCTCTCTGGGCCCCAGTTCCCCGTCTGTGCAATGTGGATGCCAGCACTGCCTGCTCACAGAGGTGCTGTGGGATAAACCCATTGAAGAGTGTGAGCCGTTCAGACACTACGCTGATGGCAGCTGGATATGTACCAAAGCTAGAAATACAGCCAAGGAGAGCACACCCCAGTACATCTGGGGGAGCGTGACTTTAAGACTACAACTTGAGGGAGAGAGCTGGAAAGTAGCAATGCTGAAGGCAATCTCAGGAATAGCAGATAGTACGCTAGGGATGAGCTTGAAAGAGATCCCCATCACCCGCCCCGTCACTTTGGGCTGTGTCTGCTTGAAGGATCGGGTCACAGAGCAGAGAAGTGATAGCTCCAGTCTGGCTTCCTCTGGTGGGACTGAAGATAGGACTTTAATACCGTGTTAAGTTCGGCCCAGTCTACACAAGGAAATTAGATCAGTATAAGTACATCATTCAGAGAATACTCCACACCCCGGAGCGACGTCGTTAAACAAACCTAACCCCAGTGTAGACAGCATTAGGTTGATGGAGAATTGTCCCGGGGAGGTGGATTACTTATGCTGATTGGAGAACCCCCCCTGCATAGGTAGTGTCTTCACTGAAGCGCTATGAGGGCTATGTCCTCCCACTTTTTACTGTCCAAAAGGGAGAATGAAGGGCGGGGGGGGGGAGGAGAAGGCGGAGAGGAACAAGCAAGAGGCAGGGCCTCAGGGGGCAGGGGCAGAGGCGGAGACTCGGGGGGGGGGGAAGGGGCAGGGAGGAGCCTGGGGGAAAGGAGGTGATGCAAGGGTGGGGCCTCATGGAGAGAGGGGTGGAGCAAGGGTGGGGCCTTGGGGAGAAGGGACGGCATGGGGACCAGGCCTCAGGGGGGAAAGGGCAGGGCCACAGTTCGGGTGCCGGTGGCCCCTCCACTTTCAGGGACCTTCCACCACTCCTGGGCACCGATGCAGCATTTTAAGTGTAGACAAGCCCATAGTGCATGTGCCTAGTGTCTCATTGGTACATTTTCTAAACTGGACAAACTAATCATGTATTCATAGGTTCTAAGTCCAGAAGGGACCCCAGTGAGCAGCTAGTCTGGCCTGTATCACACAAGCCAGAGAACTCCCTGTTCTGGCTGATTATGAATAATTGGGCCTGGCTCTCTTAGATTCATAGATTCATAGATTCATAGACTCTAAGGTCAGAAGGGACCATTATGATCATCTGGTCTGACCCCCTGCACGCTGCAGGCCATAAAACCGTCCCTACCCCTTCCCTGGACTCTGCTGTTGAAGTCCCCAATCCTGTTTTAAGTGACTTCAATCGGCAGAGACCCTCCTGCTAGAGATCCCTGCCCCATGCTGCGGAGGAAGGCGAAAAACCTCCAGAGGCTCAGCCAATCTGCCCTGGAGGAAAATTCCTTCCCGACCCCAAATATGGCGATCAGTAAGACCCCGAGCATATAGGCAAGAGTCTCCAGCCTGACCCCTGTCAGCCATTATACCATTTACCTACCATTGCTTGGTTTTCCTTGACTACTATGTTTTACCATTAAATCATTCCCTCCATAAATTTATCTAACTTAATCTTAAAACCAGACAGGTCCGTCGCCCCCACCATTTCCCTCGGAAGGCCGTTCCAATATTTCACCCCTCTGACGGTCAGAAACCTTCGTCTAATTTCAAGCCTGAACTTCCCCACGGCCAGTTTATATCCATTCGTTCTCGTATCCACATTAGTACTAAGCTGGAATAATTCTTCTCCCTCCCTTGTATTAATCCCTCTAATATATTTAAAGATAGCAATCATATCCCCCCTCAGCCTTCGCTTTGTCAGACTAAACAACCCAAGTTCCTCTAGTCTCTTTTCATACGACAGGTTTTCCATTCCTCTGATCATCCTAGTGGCCCTTCTCTGCACCCGTTCCAGTTTGAGTTCATCTTTTTTAAACATGGGCGACCAGAACTGCACACAGTACTCCAAATGAGGTCTCACCAGCGCCTTGTACAACGGAAGCAGGACCTCCTTATCCCTACTAGATATACCTCGCCTAATGCATCCCAAGACAGCATTGGCTTTTTTCACCGCCACGTCGCATTGTCAACTCATAGTCATCCTGCGGTCTACAAGGACCCCTAGGTCCTTCTCCTCTTCCGTTACTTCTAACCAATGCGTCCCCATCTTGTAACTAAAATTGTTATTAGTCATCCCCAAATGCATCACCTTACACTTTTCACTATTAAATTTCATCCTATTTCTGATACTCCAATTCACAAGCTCATTCAAGTCTCCCTGCAGGATATCCCTATCCTCCTCCGAATTTACAATGCCTCCCACCTTCGTATCATCCGCAAACTTTATCAGCCCACTCCTGCAATCGGTTCCGAGGTCAGTTATAAATAGATTAAATAAAATGGGTCCCAAAACCGAACCTTGAGGCACTCCACTAGTAACCTCCCTCCAACCCGACAGTTCACCCTTTAATACGACCCGCTGCATTCTCCCCATTAACCAATTCCTTATCCACCTCTGGATTTTCATATTGATCCCCATGTTTTTCAGTTTAACCAATAATTCCTCATGGGGTACAGTATCAAACGCTTTACTGAAATCCAGGTATATTAGGTCCACCGCATTTCCCTTATCTAATAAATCCGTTACTTTCTCAAAGAAGGAGATCAGATTCGTTTGGCACGATCTGCCCTTCGTAAAACCATGTTGTAATTTATCGCAATTGCCACTAATCTCCAGGTCCTCAACTAGTTTCTCTTTCAGAATTTTCTCTAACACCTTGCACACTACAGATGTTAAACTAACAGGCCTGTAGTTACCCGGATCACTTTTTTTCCCTTTCTTGAAAATAGGAACCACATTAGCTATTCTCCAGTCTAACGGGACCACCCCCGAGTTTACAGATTCATTAAATATTATCGCTAATGGGCCTGCTATTTCCCGCGCCAATTCCTTCAATATTCTCGGATGAAGATCGTCCGGTCCTCCCGACTTAGCCCCATTAAGGCATTCAAGTTTTGTTTCTACCTCGGATACGGTAATCCCCCATCCTGAATGCCCCTCTGTAGTGGTGCTAGTATCCCTAATACCTTCATTGACCTCATTAAACACCGATGCAAAATATTCATTGAGATATTGCGCCATGCCTAGATTGTCTTTAATCTCCTCTCCGGCAATAGTCTTCAGCGGTCCCACTTCTTCTTTCTTTGCTTTCTTCCTATTTATGTGGCTGTAAAACCTCTTACTATTGCTTTTGATTCCCCTCGCTAGGTCCAACTCTACACGGCCTTTGGCCTTTCTCACTCTATCTCTACATTCTCTGACTTCACTTAGGTACATTTCCTTACTGATCCCTCCCCTCTTCCACTCTTTGTACGCTTTCTGTTTTTTCCTAATCGCCCCTTTGAGTCGGTCGCTCATCCAGCTCGGTCTAAATCTCCTGCTTAGTAATCTTTTTCCCTTTTTTGGAATGCAGGCCTCCGACAGCTCATGCATCTTTAACTTGAAGTAATCCCAGGCTTCTTCTGCCTTTAGATCCATTAATACGTTTGCCCAATCCACTTCCCTTGCCAGTCCCCTTAATTTGTTAAAATTGGCCTTTTTAAAATTATAAACCCTAGTCTTTGACTTAATTCTGTTACTCCTCCCATGTATTTTAAACCGAATTAGCTCATGATCACTGGAGCCCAAATTGTCCCCTACTACCACTTCCTCAACGAGGTCCTCACTACTTACCAGAATCAAGTCTAAAATGGCCTCCCCCCTCGTCGGTTCAACTACCACTTGATGGAGGAATTGATCAGCAAGCACATCTAGGAACATCTGAGCCCTATTATTGCTACTAGCGTTTGTTCCCCAATCTATATCCGGGAAGTTAAAGTCCCCCATAATTACACAGTTTCTATTAGTAATTACTTCTCTAAACACATTAAATAGTTCCTTATCCATATCCTGGGTCGATCCCGGCGGTCTATAGCACACTCCAAGCACTGTCCCCGGAGAGGCTCTAGTAGTCCTATTACCCAGTGTGAGTATTGCCCAGACGGACTCCGTGTTATCTAATCCATCAACTATTATTTCTTTACAGCTTATTTCACTATTGACATACAATGCCACCCCCCCACCTTTACCTTTGTTCCGGTCTTTCCTAAACAGCGCATACCCCTCCATACCTGTGTTCCAGTCGTGACTGCCATTCCACCACGTTTCTGTTATTCCTACGATATCTGGTTTCAGCTCTTGGACCGAGAGCTCCAATTCCTCCATTTTATTGCCTAGGCTTCTGGCATTGGTGTATAAACACCCTAATGTATAAACACCCTTATGAGGCAGAGAGGATGCTGTGCCAGGTTTAGAGTCGGAAGAAGGACCAGGCTTAAATTTTGTCTGGCCTGCATCAGCGCATTTGTTGGCCAGGAGGCCCCCACCCATTCCCATGCTATCACTGCCCAGGGTGTAGGCTGTGCCAGCCGGTTCTGCACACTTCATGCAGGCTTGCATATCCTGCTCCAAGCACACTTGCTATTCGCAGGGACCTACAGCTTGGGCTGGGCACATCCCAGGAAGTGAATTGAATGATAGGGGGCAATGTGAGTGGAGAGGAGAGTCAAAGAAGAGCAACAAAATTAACGAAGAGGCTGAAGCGTTTTACTCATTAGGGAAGAATTGAGGCCAAAATTCTCACACATGGCTGCTTACTATTAGGTACTTAGCTGATGGGACATACATTGAGGGTCTGCCTTTGAAAATATCAACCTAAATTATGTAAAAATTAACATAAGAACGGCCATACTGGGTCAGACCAATGGTCCACCCAGCCCAGCATCATGTCTTCCGACAGTAGCCAGTGCCAGAGCTTGAAGGAGAGTGTACAAAACAGGGCAATTTTGGAGAGACCCACCCCGTCTTCACCTCCTGGCTTCTGGCAGTCAGAGGTTTAGGGTCGCCATGAGCATGGGTTATATCCCTGACTATCTTGGCTAATCTTGCCCAGACCTGAAGAAGAGCTCTGTGTAAGCTGTTGGTGAAAGGGACAAGCTTTCGAGAAGTTGGTCAAATAAAAGTTATGACCACACCCACCTTGTCTCTCTAATATCTTGGAACTAACATGGCTACCACAACACTGCAAACATCTTGGCTAATAGCCATTGATGGACCTATCGACCACGATGATGGACCTTTCATTGGTTAAACTATAATTGCCTGCAAGAATTTGAAGAGCATGAACACCGAAGCGATAGAGGAATTGTTGAGGACAGTGAAGGTGTTAACTAGGAGCAATGGGATGAATCAGAAGGAAGAAAAACTTAGGCTGTCTGAAAACGTTTCCTGGTGCTATTAGACTAGGGAATAGTTTCCCAAGGGACGAGCTGAAGGTCTCATTATTTAAGTTCTTTTTATAAGTAGATTAGACAAAGCACTCGAGGATGTAGAGACATTCCAGCAAAAGCTAGAAAGGTGGATAAGATCCCCTAGTGTATGGTTTTCAGTCTGATTCCTAGAACTGTTTGGATAAAACACGGAATTTGCTTGTTTGATAGTCTCTCCCTTTATTAATATCCCTCACAGCTCCCTCTTCTAACCACTTCTTTACCCTGGTTCTCTAAAAAGAGTCAGAAGCACTGTGGTTTGTAACCTATCATTTAAATCAGCTTCTGTATCAAATGACTGGAGGATACCTAATGTGACACCAATTTTAAAAAAAGGGCTCCAGAGGTGATCCCAGCAATTACAGACTTCAGTACCAGGTGAACTAGTTGAAACTATAGTAAAGAACAGAATTATCAGACACATAGATGAACACAATGTGTTGGGGAAGAGTCAACCTGGTTTTTGTAAAGGGAAATCATGCCTCACCAATCTACTAGAATTCTTTGAGGGGGTCAATAAGCATGTGGACAAGGAGGATCCAGTGGATATAGTAGATTTTCAGAAAGCCTTTGACAAGGTCCCTCACCAAGGTCTGTTAAGCAAAGTAAGCTGTCCTGGGATAAGAGGGAAGGTCCTCTCATGGATCAGTAACTGGTTAAAAGATAGGAGACAAAGGATAGGAATAAATGGTCAGTTTTCAGAATGGAGAGAGGTAAACAGTGGGATCTGAACTGGGACCAGTACTATTCAACGTATTCATAAATGATCTGGAAAAAGGGGTAAACAGTGAGGTAGCAAAATTTGCAAATGATACAAAACTACTTAAGTCCAAAGCGGACTGCAAAGAGCTACAAAGGGATCTCACAAAACTGGGTGACTGGGCAACAAAAATGGCAGATGAAATTCAATGCTGATAAATGCAAAGTAATGCACATTAGAAAACATAATCCCAACTATACATATAAAATGATGGGGTCTAAATTAGCTGTTACCACTCAAGAAAGAGATCTTGGAGTCTAGTTCTCTGAAAACATCCACTCAATGTGCAGTGGCAGTCAAAAAAGCAAACAGAATGTTGGGAATCATTAAGAAAGGGATAGATAATAAGACAGAAAATATTATATTGCCTCTATATAAATCCATGATATGCCAACACCTTGACTACTGCATGCAGATGTGGTTGCCCCATCTCAAAAAAGATACATTGGAATTGGAAAAGGTACAGAAAAGGGTAACAAAAATGATTAGGGGTATGGAATGACTTCCGTATGAGGAGAGATTAATAAGATTGGGACTTTTCAGCTTGGAAAAGAGAAGACTAAGGGAGGGTATGATAGAGGTCTATAAGATCATGACTGGTGTGGAGAAAGTAAGAAAGTAAATAAAAATAGGCAGCAGATTTAAAACAAACAAAAGGAAATATTTCTTCACACAACGCACAGTCAACCTGTGGAACTCTTTGCCAGAGGATGTTGTGAAGGCCAAGACTATAACAGGATTCAAAAAAGAACTAGATAATTCATGGAGGATAGTTCCATCAATGGCTATTAGCCAGTATGGACAGGGATGGCGTCCCTAGCCTCTGTTTCCCAGAAGCTGGGAATGGGCAACAGGGGATGGATCACTTGATGATTACCTGTTCTGTTCATTCCCTCTGGGGCACCTGGCATTGGCCACTGTTGGAAGACAGGATACTGGGCTAGATGGACCATTGGTCTCACCCAGTATGGCCGTTCTTATGGTCTTATGCTCTTACGGTCTTTGGGTCTCTCCAATTTTAGGTCTTGAGCCTTCCAGTATCACCCCAGGACTCACCTTGGTCCAGATCCGCAAAGGTATTTAGGCAATTAACTCTCATTGGAATCAGTGACAGTTAGGTGCCTAAATACCTTTGAGAACCTGCCTGAACATCCTTTGAATGAAAGGAGATTGTGTCCCTGCTCCCCAGCATTCTCAGCAAAGCCCATGAATTGCAGGGCTCCACATATGGGATCAATTCTCCAGTTCTTGCAATATTGCTTTCACATTCCCATCTGATCCTGACCGCCCTCCTCTTCCTGTTCTTGTACACTATTGTCCTCTGATCTGCCCCTTCTGGAAGCCCCCCCTAGAAATACGTTGCATTAAAAGATTTGTTTCCTTTACTGCAATAGAGAAGCTATGGTAAGAATTCATTGCCAGATTCTTAGAGAGGCAGGAAGACATGAGACTGCGACATTGCATCTTGCTACTTTTCATTGAATCATAGACTCATAGAATCATAGGACTGGAAGGGACCTCGAGAGATCATCTAGTCCAGTCCCCTGCAGTCATGGCAGGACTAAGTATTATCTAGACCATTCCTGATAGGTATTTGTTTAACCTGTTCTTAAAACCCACTTTTTCTCTTCTCCTGCCACAGAAAGCCTTCGTTTTCGGGTTGATCTGTGCCTTTTAGTGTATTGGACATTCTCTGCTTGCAGCTGCTCCTATTTATCTTTTTCACTGAAGCCGACTCAATTTTTGTTTAATCTTAAGCCCTGCCACCTTCTGCAAGCTTCCCATGAGAGCTCACAAACTGAAGCAGGGCCAGTCGGAACCAGTACTTGGATGGCAGTTGCTAAGGCAGAGGTTCTCAAGCTGTGGTCCGTGAGCTCCATTCAGGTGGTCCATGGATAGTTTCTTCTAAGGTGTGTGCCTGGGCGGCCACACACAAGAAAATGAAGGGCCAACCACCTAATTAATTAGGCCACGCAGGTGTGGCTCCACTAATTAGGTGCCTGGATCCTGGGGAAGATGCACATGTAAGGTGAGGTGGTGGCCATGGGGGGTGAATAGGGGGTAGGTGGCAGAGGGCAGTGCGGTGAGAAGAGGGAATGGGGGGGAATTTGGGACTTGCAGGGCAGCGACGGCCAGAGAAAGAGGCGACTTTCCCTAGCTCCAGGGCTGCAGCTGCTGGGGAGAGACGGCCCTCCTTCCCAGCCTCAGCTCTGTGGCTGCTGTGGCGGGGGGAGACCCCCCTCCTTCCCAACCCCAGCTCAGGGGCTGCCACGGCAGGGGAGAGGCACATCCATTGCATTAGAAAGGTAAGACTACTGATATTAAAATATGAGTTGTGTGCTTTTCTTTGTAGAACAAAAAAATGTTAATTATTATTAAGGTTTTTTTTATACAGAGCTTTTATCCAAAGCGCTTTACAATAGTTAGCTAATAGTACAAACAACATTTGGAAAGATCATTAAATGGTCCGCCGACATGCTCAGCAATTTTCAAGTAGTCCGCAAAAAATGTTTGAGAACGCACTGCACATGCGTCTGACGAAGTGGGTATTCACCCATGAAAGCTTATTCTCCAATACTTCTGTTAGTCTGTAAGGTTCCCCAAGAAGGGATGAGGTTTGGCGATCCCGGGGGGTGCTTTTTCCTATAATTTAGGATGAACCAATGTCACAGCACGGCACTGAGGGCAATGTGCTGCCTTTCAGATGAGACGTAAAGGGAAGGTCTTAACAATTTGTGATTAGAGCATGTTCACAAAAAACCCCAAGGTGTTAATCCTGCTGACCAGGCCAAATTCCATCTCAGATTATTGTTTTCTGCTTACCTATCTTCCCCCAGCAGTTACAGTAGGCCGGGGTATTCTTCCCCTTCCTGTCCCAGTTATGTAGTCTTACTGTTATTCAGCTCTACATTTCAGAACAGAGGTGGCAGGGGAAATAGATCCTATTTATAGTTTGTTTGTAAAGTATTTTGTGATGAAACATGGAGTCTGGAGTGGAGGGTGCTGAGATGGAGGCATCTGAACCCCCCCTTCCATGGAGAAGAAGGAACATTGAAGCACAACATATCTAGTGGGATCAACTGGACCGTTGCTTCTTCCTTCTGCCTACTCCATGTAAGTCTTTTATTGTTATTGGCCGTGCAAGTAGAATAGATACTCTCAGGTTAAAATTCAGATATTACATAAAACATCCTCACCAGTTTTGCTGGTAACAACGTAGTTTATAACAGCTAGTAGCTGAAACCCCGTGATGTCACATGAGTGTGGCAACTGGGCCAAGTAATCCATGATTTGTTCAGTCTCCCTCATACAACCAATGAAACTACTGCATATGCATTAGCTGTTGAGTAAGGGTGGTGATTGGTTGAGTCACCTCTGATATCACAGTGGTCTAGGACTTTAAGCATGGATACATGTCTTATTTAGCTGTACATCACACGGGTGTAATTCGTAAAATCAAAATGACCGAGAACTTAAAAGTTGGATGGTAACAGACCACGAATCCCAGTGATGACTGAACCTGGTGATATTCTTTTTTTAAAAAGAGCTCTCAACCATTCTTGTAGCTGTTTCCATCAGTTCACGTTGACTCAATAGACATCCTAGGCTTCAGAGTGACACACAGACAGAGTGACAACCCTGGAAACTTATTATATAGATTTTAAATTTTAAAGATCTAGGGGAAAATCCTGGTGCCCAATGAAATCAGTACCAACACTCCCATTGACTGTAGTGGGGCTAGGATTTCACCCCTAATTTCCTTACTGATGTGCATGCAGCTGATTTACCTCATGCATTTCCCACTGCCTGGACAATAAAAATAGATGAGTCACTTTCACTTCTTTTTTCTACACACATTGACTTTCTGGTTCTCATATTTTAGCAGGATGCTGCAAGGCACAGATTGCAAACTCTACTGGGGAAAAGTCATTCCTTCGGGGAAAAGCTGTTTCCTTTGAAACCAGAAACAATTCTATTGACATTTGAGTTTGGTAAAAGGTCAGATGTAGGGTCTAATTTACCTGGATGGAGTCCCTTCAACCAGGTCAAATAGAAGCAATTTCAGAACTTCATGTTAGTTCCAGGCCTTCAATTTGTTTGACTACTTGAAATCAAATAGGGCGAGAATATTACAGAACTCTCTTTGGGCATTCTAGTGCTACTGGAATTATAAAGATATAGTGCAACTAAAAATATTTCTTTGTCATCATTAATAATTTGAAACACCCAAGATCACTTCCTGAAATCAAAGTATTTGTGTGTGACAAGCAATTGCAACATCCCACAAGAATTTGCTTGGGAGTTAAAGGCAGCCAAATCTGGGCCATATCCAGCTTTGGAGATCAAGTTGGCCGTTAGCCCAGATCTGTGAGTCTGAGCATCTTAGAACCTCACTTGAGCTATTCAAACGTGGTGGTTGTAAATGTTTATCTTGTGCCTATTTGGCAGACAAAACATACTGTACAGAGCGATTACATTAGCAGCAGGTGCCTTCCTGTATTTGGAGGCCACATGTTGGGGATGGCACACTTTTCATAGTTAACGTAAATGTTTGTAGACGTCATCCCTTGTTGTTTAACTGAAACTCTTTGAGGCCCCAATGAGTGAAACGAAAGCTGTGCAAATAATGAATTTTTTACGTGGCTAGAAATTCTGAAAAATAAAAACATTGTTTGGGACAAACCAAAAATGATGTTTTTTTGTGAATATCTGGCAAATCAAAAAGTTGAAAAAATCATTTGGGGGTCAAATGAAATATTTAATTTGATCCCAAATGAAATGTTTTGTTTCAATTTTGAATATTTTAAAGATTTTTATTTTTTAAAAATTGACGGAAATGTCCAAATGAAGTCGTTCCAAACCAAAAAATCAAAATGTTTCAACTTTTTTGTATTTTTTCCCCAACACAAACAAGGTGGTGAAACTGACACAAATTCACAAAACAGTTCAGCATTGCTGAATTTGCATTTTGGGGGGGAGGGGGAGGAGAGAAGTTTTGGTTGAAAAATCTTGCCAAGCACTAGTTCAAACACTTATGCACGCACTAACTTTACTACTGGAAATAGACCCATTCTTTCAATGGAATTTCTCACAGTAGTAAAGCTAAGCATGTGCTTTAGTGTTTTGCAGATCAGGGCCTGAATGAAGACGCAACGACTCTGTCCTTAGAAGAGAGACCTCTTCATGAGTGCTGAGAAGAGTCTCATTCCAAGAGTTGCCATTGCTTTGTTCCCACAAGCCGAAGAGGAGGTCATTAGCAGCTGTAAGAAAGAAACCAAAGATGATTGGACTGGATCTGTGTCTCATCTGGACAGCTACTTAAGACACTCAGTATGTTGCAATTTCAATCCATTCATATCTATGTAACAATTTCATACATCATGGTTTTATAGAGGATCAGTACACTGGAAATTCTTTCCTTCTCACTTGGTTAAAACCGAGCTTTTCGTAGAACCTGGAAATGGCTTTCAGTAACTACTTTGTGGAGTGTTATTTTTTTAAACCTGTAGCAAGCTTCTGTTTGCATTTTAATTCTTATTTACAATGTTTTCAACATTTAAACACTACATGTTTATGTTATTTTTAAATGTAGAAAAATGTGTGCAATGGACACCGAGGCTAAGTTCTTGAACATGGGTGCTTGAAGTTGGCCTCTTCAGTACATATTTAAATACCTAAATAAATTGCCTGCTTTCAGTGTTCAGTGATTTTGAAAATCAGACTAATTATAAAGGCGCCTAAATATGGATTTAGGACCTTAATTTTAGGCCTTATTTTTTAAAATCTTGGCCATAACCTATCCAAAATATTCTCCAACTAGAATTCTCAGTGCTATGCAAAGCATGAAAAATAAGCAGAACTTTATTTTACATGTGCAATAATCAACGTTTTATATGTACAGTCTTGTTTCTACAAGTGTGGTGAGTGTATGTGCACAATAAACTGGCATGTAAGTGTTCAAATCCAAAATTATATGCACTGTATTTGCTTTGCATGTGAAAAATGAGACCACTAATCAAAGCACAACAAAAATATCTGGGTACAATGTGTTCTTATCTGTGTATTAATCATTTATATACGTATGTACAATAAATGGCCAGTTACATCACTCAGGTCCATAGTTCTTACTCCCATGACTATAGCCTGAATATAAACTGTTCTTTACTATGCAATGAAGAGCACTTCCTCCCAACAAACTGTTCCTGCAAAGTGCTAAACCATCTGCTTAATGACAACAGGAATTGGCTGGAATCTTCATTCCAGACTTTACAAACTAGACTAAACGGGGAGGGAAATCATGCCACACCCATAGCCACAGTGCAAGAGCTGTAGGTTCTATGTTAGTCATAGGTACATAATTTCCACGCCAGAAAGGACCAATATGATCATCTTGTCTGACCTGCTCTATAACACAGACCCTAGAACCTCACACACTAATTTCTGCCTTAAGATCATAACTTCTGTTGCAGCTGTAGCATAACTTTTAGAAAAATACTGTCTTGATTTAAAGACATTAAGTAGGGTGACCAGACAGCAAGTGTGAAAAATCGGGACCAGGGGTCAGGGGTAATAAGAACCTATATAAGAAAAAGACCCAAAAATCAGGACTGTCCCTATAAAATCAGGACATCTAGTCACCCTAATGTTAAGTGATGGAGAAGCTATCACATCCCTTGGTAATGCCAATGGTTAACTAGTCTGAATTTGTCTAGCTTCAGCTTCCAGCCATTGGATCTTGTGCCCTTTTCTTCCAAATTACTTCCCCCACCACTATGGTCTATGAGCACCCTTTACCCATGTAGGTGCTCATAGACCATAATCCAGTCACTTCTTGACCTTTTCTTGGATGAACTAACTAGATTGAGCTCCTTTAACTCACTTGTCTCACTTCAAGGCATGTTTCCTTGAACCTCGAATCTTCCTTGTAGCTCCTTCCTGATCCCTTTCCAATTTGTCAAACACCCTTTTAAACTGTACACACCAGAACTGGACTCGTCTGCTCGTTAACAAACATGGAAGTACCCTAGCATAGTGATACAGTCACTGTTCTGGCCGCAAAGATTGCAAAGTGCTATCTGAGAGGTTGAGTCTAAGTTCTGATTGCTCAAGACTGCAACAAGGTGTAATTAGGATGACTTTGACCAGTCTGATTAGCCAAATGTTGCACATCAAAATGAGGAATTGCACAGACCTTAAACGTATCACCTTTCCCAAGTTGTTTTGTCATTTTTACATAGGTGGTTTATTGGTTGTGTGGCCATTAATGCACAAACTTGTAGGGAGTGTGGCACATGTTGTGCTGCTATTTTATTATATGTAATACCTGTGTAGTATGTGACATATAGGTATATTCTCAATGTTTTACTCAGCAGTTCATGGAAAAATAGCCACACATTGCGAAATATTTCCAAAGCACATGCAATAGTGTTACACATTTGTGTGTAGAGAGAGTTTCACATTTAAATGTTCAAGATGTCTACATTTTTCCTATATATGTATAGATCTGACCATATCCAGCTGGCTTTATTTATATAAATCCTCTTGCTGACTTTATGGGGACCACTCACACAAATAAAATGAGCAGGTATATGGCCCACAAAGGACTGATACTTTCCTGTAAGAGTTTTGTTAAACTGTTGAACAGGCTAGCAGGTAACCTTTCTCAGGATGGGCAAGAGGGGCTTGGCTCCCCACTCCTGCAATGCTACTTTTTTATGTACTCACTCACTTCTCAGCTTCCCTACGAAGAGCTAATTGCAGTGGTTTTGTGGTGCCAGAGGTAGCTCCCTCCTTCCCCCTGCCTAATTCCTAATTTATAGTTGTTGCTCTACATCTATATCAGCCGTATGAAGAAGAAGACTTATTTCTGAGTGGTGAGAGTATCTGACATCAGAGGTAAATTGACCAATCATGATTCTTCCTTTCTCCTCTTCCCCACTTCTCATATTTCCAGGAGGAGTTTCATATCATAGGTCAATCAGCCAGTCATTCCAAGGTGGAATTGTGACATCATCCCGCAATCACCTGCTCCTTTCCTGATGGGAAGTGGTGGGACTGTGACATCAGAGAAAGGTCATCTCTTCTCTTCTCCTGGGGAGGGTTGGAAGATTGGCTATCACTGGTGGATCATCCATTGGCGAGTGGTGAGGGAAGTAATGAGGTCATGGGTTTTTTCGGAGACCAGCTGAATATTGATTCACTTCCCCAAAAACAAAAAACCCCAACATGACAGCCCTCCAGGTCCCTGGCTTTCAAATGGCACCATCCACACTAAGGTGGAGAAACACTGGAATCTTCTGCCAGAAATTAATTCAGACACATATGGGAAATTGGAGCTGTGTGAACTCTGTAGGGTTTAAATGCAGAGCCTCTTGGATGCTCAGGTCAAAATCCAATCCATATGTCCAAGGAAAATCCCCTTCAGCCAACCTCTTCCCCAGGCTCTCCCACCTGTAATGTCTGCTACTCCCTGCTCCAGTTTGGAGGCTGAATGTCCCTCTGCACCTTCCCTGGTTTCCATAGGAGGGTTTCCTGCTCCTCTACAGCTCCCAGCCTCCAGCCAGCTCCGTAGGAGACTTTGCCTCCTGTGGTGTTAGAAGGATATTTTGAATTGGAGGCAGGACAAAGCACCCCCTGAGCTTACAAGGAGCAATGTTTAAATGTGTGCTTTTCACAGTGTTCAATCTGGTGAGTAAAGGGTTAATTCCATCTCTGTGTGCACACCTGGGCTAGGCTGATGCTGGCAGGGGTTCAGCATTTGCGAAGAGTGAGGCAGGAATGTTGAAGTAAATGGCGTAGCTGGGCCTTTGGTTAGTCTGGAGATGGAACCGTGTAGAAGAGCCCTGTGGCTGATGATGATGATGAGTATGCTGCCTTCTCAGCTAGCAAGGTGGCTGGTGGAGCTCTCACTCTTTGGCCTCTCTATACGTCTGTTAGGCTATAAGGTGCCACAGGACACTTTGTCGCTTTTTACAGATCCAGACTAACACGGCTACCCTCTGATCTATGATTGAGTCAATTAAGCTGTTCAGCAGGGAAATCCAGAGGGTTGCCTGATGATTTTTCATTATCTAACAGGGGAGTTATATACATAGCAATGACAATGGGGTACTGTTTGGAACAGGTGAGGGATTTCTGACTAATTCCCTAAACTGTATTGGAGAGGCTCTGCGGTAACAACACCTGGCCCTTTTCATCCACCAATCTCAAAGTGCCTCACAGGCAGGCAGGTGTCATTATCCCTTGTGCAGAGGGGAAGTGACATTGCACAGCAGGTCTGTGGCGGACGTGTGTCTAGAACCCACACTTCCTAAGTCCCAGGACAGGGGACCGCAGGTCCCCTTCCCCACAAGAGATCAAGCAGGAGGCCTCCAGGCACAGCAATCAACATGGCTGGGTTTGGAAAACCTCACTCCAAGGAGAATGAAGCATTGACTTGCACATGGAGCATCTCACACGGGATTTCCCCATTGATCAGTTTGTTCAAAGAGAGGCCATATTTTTGAACAGGGGAGGGAGGCAAGGTCCTGGAGTGATTTCACCTCTGGAGTCCTGACTGAATTGTCACCACTAAATAAAGGGGAAAAGGGCTTTAACAACTTACTGCCATTAACATTCAAACTGTGTTCCTAGAAAACTCTTTAGTACAGAGTGTTGCAAGCCAACATCCCGCTTCATCAATCTGATCTGCTTAGGAGGAGTCCCTGGGCTCTGCTCAGACCTAATGGGCTGCCCACTAGACAGACAGGTCAATTGGTAAAATCATGGATCTGTTGAGGTCAGTTTCCATGGGGCCAGGACTTCAGCCAACGTTTAGCAGAAGTTCTTTTGGGTTGCCAGGTACTGATTAGCACATTGCATTGCTAAGCGCACTTGCTGTAAGGTGCCTGCCACTATGTTCTACCACCCTTGGCAATGGGCTAACATACCCGGCCAGAGAATCCATATCATCTTTTGCAAAGACGGACAAACAAATGCTCCTCACAGTAACTGATGCCTATTGCTCAAGATTCCCATATCCATAGGGTGAAATCTTATCTCCATTGAAGTCAAAAGAAGCTTTGCCATTGATGTCGATGAAGCCAGCATTTCACCTGGAGATTTTTAAGGCCAGAAGGGCCATTATGATCATCTAGCCTTACCTTCTGCATCCCACAGGCCATAATTTCACCCAATAATTCGTAGATGACCAGAGCTAATAGCTTTCAAAAGCAAAATCACAGAAGCAGATTTGCACACAGCCTTCCAGAGCTGCATTGGACAATGACCCTCAGGCTGAGAGCTTAGGAATTTTAGAACATGCTATAAAACACACTAGATCAATGCCTGCTGCCACCCTGAATCACATGGGCTGGGAAAGCTCTTTCTCCAAGACATTATCAAGGTATCAGAGTAGCAGCCGTGTTAGTCTGTATCCACAAAAAGACCAGGAGTCCTTGTGGCTCCTTAGAGACTAACAAATTTATTTGAGCATAAGCTTTCGTGGGCTACAGCCCACTTCTTCGGATGCATAGAATGGAACATATATTGGGGAGATATATATACATATACAGAAAGCATGAAAAGGTGGGAGTTGTCTTACCAACTCTGAGAGGCCAATTAAGTAAGAGAAAAAAACTTTTGAAGTGATAATCAAGATAGCCCAGTACAGACAGTTTGATAAGAAGTGTGAGAATACTTACATGGGGAGATAGATTCAATGTTTGTAATGGCTCAGTCATTCCCAGTCTCTATTCAAGCCTAAATTGATTGTATCTAGTTTGCATATCAATTCAAGCTCAGCAGTTTCTCGTTGGAGTCTGTTTTTGAAGCTTTTCTGTTGCAAAATTGCCACCCGCACGTCTGTTATTGAGTGACCAGACAGATTAAAGTGTTCTCCTACTGATTTTTGAATGTTATGATTCCTGATGTCAGATTATCAAGGTAATTACTCAGGTGTGACACTGAGTCATTGGGTAGCACACTTTGTTGTTGTTCTACCCCTTGATCCC
Organism: Trachemys scripta elegans; assembly: GCF_013100865.1. Lineage (NCBI taxonomy): Eukaryota > Metazoa > Chordata > Testudines > Emydidae > Trachemys > Trachemys scripta. The sequence goes on from NC_048305.1 coordinate 36,064,066, forward strand.
TCCAGTAACCATTCCCAGGAGCCCAACTCAGTTACTTTGTTTGTCTCAGACCAGCCTTCTCCTCGCTTTCCACCCCAAGCAACAAAGCAGCTGGAGTTGGAACCAGAAAAAACAGTAGAAAGTGATGGCTGTAGAAGAGGAAAGGTTGATCCTGACCAAGGAATATTAGCTGGAAATGACAGGGCAGGTTTTGGTGCCATGGCCAACGTGACTAAGAGCCCTGTAAATCAGTTATTGTCTGAAAAGGATCAAGTGTTACCAGAGCCTGAAACTTTAGAAAGACCGTCTGTGAAAGAAACTTGTGAGGAAATGCTTTTGCTGTCCCAGCTGCGGAGGATTTGTTTGCAGCATTGGGCAATACACACAACAAACAGATTCTGTTAGAGACAATACATCCCAGGTGAGGATTTTACTAAGAAAGAAATAGGAAACGTCCTGGGAGACTTGATTTGCAGAATTGTTTACAGGGAGCAGACAGGAGCATTGCAGATGTACTCCAGCAATTCAGGGGTTACGTGGTTCTCCACTTATATGCACAGGAGCTAAACTAGAGTCCATGTGAGCTCCTGTACTACTGTTGGCTAGAAGTGCACAGTAAAATGTGACATACTGTTGCAACTACTGGTTATATCCTACCCCGTGTTTGATTAGTTTGCAGACAGAAGCTGGGCTGGAGAGCAACTGGAGAACAGTTAGTGAGAAGTGTGCTAGCTTCCAAACTGCCTCAGCCACTGTTTGCTCTCTCACTCTTGGAACTTCTTTCATAAAAGTGGAGGGTTTTTTTTTTAAAGGAAATGTCAAGTACCAATGCCTCGTGATTTTTCAATACACACAGGCAACAGACAGTCTGCTCCTGCAGCCAGGCTCTGGCTGTAATGAAGTGAAGGGGCAGGGATGCTCTTTCCTTTCCAGGGTGGTTTTAGGAAGGTATCCCTAGAGTTTGCAGCCTGTAGCACTGAGCTACAATTGGGGGGGAGGGATAGCTCAGTGGTTTGAGCATTGGCCTGCTAAACCCACAGTTATGAGTTCAATCCTTAAGGGGGCCACTTGGGGATCAGGGGCAAAATCAGTACTTGGTCCTGCTAGTGAAGGCAGGGGGCTGGACTCAATGACCTTTCAAGGTCCCTTCCAGTTCTAGGAGATAGGATATCTCCATAAATTAAAAAAAAAATAAATTTATTTAAATTGGGCTATTCTCAACCAGGGATACACATACTCCTAGGGGTACATGGAGGTCTTCCAGGGGGCACATCAACTCATCTAGATAGTTGCCTATTTTTACAACAGGCTACATAAAAAGCACTAGCAAAGTCAGTACAAACTAAAATTTCACACAGGCAATGACTTGTTTATACTGCTCTATGTACTGTACACTGACATGTAAGTACAATATTTGTATTCCAATGGATTTATTTATGGTAAAAATGAGAAAGTCAGCGATTTTTCAGTAACAGTGTGCTGTGACACTTTTGTATTTTTATGTCTGATTTTGTAAGCAAGTAGTTTTTAAGTGAGGGGAAACTTGGGGATATGCAAGACAAAGCAGGCTCTTGAAAGGGGTACAGCAGTCTGGAAAGGTTGAGAGCCGATGGGCTAGTCCATCACAGGGCTCCCTCTAAATATCTTGCTTGGACTTTTTTTTTTTTCCCCCTTATCCTGTTGTCACCAAAGCATTCGCAAGAACATGGCTTTTCACTTATCAGGGGGTAGCCATGTTAGTCTGTATCCACAAAAATAACAAGGAGTCCGGTGGCACCTTAAAGACTAACAGATTTATTTGGGCATAAGCTTTCATGGCTAAGAAACCTCAGATGCATCTGAAGAAGTGAAGTTTTTTACCCACAAAAGCTTATGCCCAAATAAATGTTAGTCTTTAAGGTGCCACCGGACTCCTTGTTATTTTTGTGGCTTTTCACTGTGGCTTAATTGAGGATTGAGTCCTGGGGAGCTGCACAAAAGTTTCTGCTCCCAGGTTTGTAATTCCTAGCAGTTTCCAGAGATTATGGGCATCTCCATCTCTTTGCTGAGATCTGGCAGCAGCCAACGGAAGCCGGAGGTTTGCTGCTGTCACTGCTTATGCTGACCCAGACTCAGAGTTTGTTGGAAACAGATAACCAGGCAGGCCAAGAGTAACTGCTGCTGTCGCTATTGCCCATTGCAGCAATCTCTCATGCAGTCTAGCCAGGTATTGCCCTTTAAGGGAACTGTGAATCTGGAACATCATGGAAATCTCTCACAGTCAGGCTCTGCCCACGGGAACAACACAGTCCCCACTCATGCAGCATATCCAGAATGCTGCCTTTCCAGGATCCCTCTCCAGGGGGTGATGAGCCATCTGTCTCCTGCTATCAGACCCAGGAGGCAAAGGAGGCTGTCTGACAAACACATTGCAAACCTGAGCAAAGGGTGCATGTTGGCGCGGTTCTGGGTACCTCCAGCTAACCCGGGAATGCCTGCATAGCGAAATCAACACCATTCCAGTGGCGGGTACCAAGGAGAAAGGTACTGGCTACTACTGGAGCTGGGTTACCAGTCTGGAGGCGTCTGATGGGGGATGCAAATGTTATGTTCTTTTAAGTACACAGACATACATTAATAACTCATCAGTGCCTTTGCACAGGGAAAGCCCAGGCTTAAAGGGAAACAGACGCAATAAAAATGTTGCTAATAACAGCTCTGATTAGTAAAAATGGAAGGAATTTAAAGAAATTAACATACTTTTCTCCTAGTGCACTCATACATTCCTTTTGTACTTCACTTACATGAGACTGATCGGTTTCACTTCCTATTCACAGTCCGTTTCTGAGTCACATGCACTAGCCTAGATGCAGAAAAGAAGGGTTGGTTTTCAGGACATTTTGTAAATGATGAAAATATTTCTCTTCATTCTGTTAGGTTTCGGAATTAAGCAGCTGACGTGTGCTGGGGCCTTTGATGAAGGGCTCTATAAGTGACGAGCATTTCTGGCATTATTTAGTGTAAATTCTTTTTCTACAACACCAAAAATCCGGGCCTAGACCTGAACCTCTGTGGGACAGGGACTGTATGTTCTGTTTGTGCAGCACCTGGCCCAGTGGGGTGCTGGTCTGGGACTGGGGCTCCTACGTGCTACCACAATAAATAATTACAATAATAATACTTGACAATGTCCCTTTCAATAGAACGGCTGATTCTAGCTCAGTCCCCTGTGCTCTGGCTTGCTAGCTATTGCTGTTGAGAGGTGTTTGGACAGCACTTGTGCCTACTGCAATACAAATGATAAGTTTATGGCTAACACTTTGTTATAGCAACTCGGAAATGTGGGTGACTATGTAATACATTATGACTATGTAATACACTGGTTTAGTGTATTCAATCATGTTTTCTTCCACTGGCTGGCTTCTGGAAGGATATGACCGGGCTGCTCACTCACCTTGAATGGAGTGGATCCCGTTAGTCACATGCTACAGGCTTATACTTTTGGTGCTAAAAGGTTCTGGATTCAGTTTCCGCACATCTGTATGTATACACCCCAGGTGGGGCTTGGACCCCAATGCACAGCAGAGAATCCCCACCAGCATATCACGTAGGGAGAGTATGTAGTGTCCGTGCTAAGAGTATGTGACTGTGTTTCCTTCGAGTGCAGCGGTTTTCAAACTTTCTGAGCTGAACCCCCACTTTGAGTTGCACCCCACAACCAAAACAAAACTAGACACACGCAAAAGTATCCTAGATAGCCTGTTCAGAATCCTACCGGAGACCTTAGCACAGCTTTAATTACATTATCTCCACCTGGACGTTTCAAATGCACAGTGACCAATGGCCCAGCCAACGCTTCCTCCACAGCAGATTGCTTCTACTTTGCAGCCAGGCTGCACCACTAGGGCAGGGCCAATACCAGCCCTTCTGTCCCTCTCCACTCGGGTTTTCAGGTGCGGCAAGGCATGTGCGACGGTCTCTGGGGGCGGAGCCAGCGCTGGGCGCAGAGGCTGCTGGGAGTGGAAATCAATGTAGCCACAGCAGATGTTGACCCTGACGGACCCACAGGCTGGGTGGCCTGCTAAGGTGAGACAGGGGTGGAGGTGATGCTCCCTCCCGGCCCCCCATTGGGGCTGGTTTGAGCCGCCTGGCATCACCATTCGCCGCCCCCCTGCCCAAATGTTCCTCCACGTCCCCTGGGGGGGGGTGCATCTCATAGTTTGAAAACCTCTGCGCTACCCATTAGTTTGAGCCAGGATACAAGCCAGCTACAGACTCAATGCCAAGAAAGTTGCTCCATTACTTCAAGTGACTTGTACTTTTAGTGCTGCGGATCCCAGATTCGAGCCCTGCTATTTCCCATTGTGCTGGTCACAATGGGGGTCTGTTACAACATATTGATTCTTAATGTTTTTTCTCTTGCCACAATGGCTGCAGATCACTGCTCTAGGCCAAAAGAAAAGCCTAGCAAAGGGCTGGCTAAAAACTGGCATGTGACAAGTCTATTTCTATACACCCCCTCGGACTGTCTCCACAGGGTTGGCAACTATGGCAGAGTTAATCAATCAGACTGCATATGTAAGTGAGCACATCCCAAGTTAGATATGTTCAGTGCAGGCTTCACTTTGCCTCGGATGAGTCATAACCAGACTGCCAAAGACTACCACTGCAACAGGGCATGCAGTAGGTCGGGAGTGCCTTGTAAGGTACTAGCCCAACAACAGAGTGCCTGTAACCACTGGAGACTAGCCTGTCTTTGCACCCGCTAGCATGGCTTGTTGCTATTTGAGTACGGCTCATTTATTGTAAGTTTGACATTAAAAAATTATGAGTTCTGCAGCTTTTCCTTCTACTTTGACTGTGACCCTAGTCGATGGAAAATGGAAAACAGCAGAGAAGAGGCTCTGAATCCCTCTTCTCTACCACTGTAGGCCTGGTTCAAAATCACTCCCGCCCCTCGCAAACCTGCCACACTGGTTAGCCATGTCACAGGGGCAGCTTGAGCGACTTTAAGTGGACTAGGACCTGGTTCAGAGGTGACAGTTCAGCGACAGGATCCCGTTTGGCCGGCCAGCTCTCGCAATCTGAGTCACAGTGGAGGGGCGGGAGCACGATGAGAAAAAATGTATATTTCAATTCACAAGTTGCCTCCACTGCCCAGACGTAACCCAGTGCAGCATAACTGAGATGTTACTACCTTAACAATAGGAAGTTGCTACTCACAAGAGTAGGATGTTTGCTCGCGCTCCCCACCGAATCTCCCAGACGTGCTACTTCACCTGCCTTTGAGTTCCTTTTCTCCTGCTTGTTGGGAAGAGAGCATGAGGATTGGCTGTTTGCAGAGCAGGTGCATTCACTGGATTTTGTTTCGTCTCACGCGCCCCCTGCTGCCCAAATCACAAATTGAGCCAGAGCTGGGTGAGTTTGATGAGTGTTTGGGGTTACAGGGAGTTTTCGATTTGTGATTCATCTTCCATTCATGGCTTCGGGGATTTTTTATCGTTCCGGAGTCTGCGCGTTCATAGAATTTACTCAACACAACTAGATCATTGGTTTCAGTCCCGCATCCTGCCTTTATGCCTTTGTGATACTTCTGCAAAAGGCAACCCCCCACTCTCAACATGATGCATGTGGCCAGTGGGTTAGTTCCTTCCTGACTCCTGCAGTAATCACTTTGTGCCCAGATGCCTGAGAGTTGATGAGCTATGTCTAACGTGTAATATAACTACCAGTGTTCTTGTTGCTCACCAGCTAGCCAGCCCTTCTAAACTCCAGTAACACCATCAGGGTGAGTTCTATAGCATGACTACATGCTGGGGGAGACATATTTCCTTTTGTTTGTTCCTACTAATTTCATGGACTGCCACCTTGTAGAATAGCAGAATGTCAAATAGCCATCAGTCCTTTGCCCTTAGAGAGCACCTTTCATTAGAAGATTGAAAAGTGCACAGGAGCTATTTCCAAACAAGGCAAATTCCCGACTCCCACTGATTGCCTGGGAGATCTGTTTGACCATGGACCACAGTGTCTGGCCCAGCTAGAGCAATGCAGGGGGATCTAAGCAATGTCAGGAATCCTGGGCATATTGTCTCCCCTGCCACTATGATTCCATGCACTGCACCACTTATCTCCAATTCCAAATGCTGACATGATGTGAATTACACACATTGCATAGTACATTCTGTAAGTTACAAGCCCAATTACCTGGCCACTGAATTGGTGCCAAAAACCTTTTAATTACACTTAAATTGCCACTTACTGAGTTTCTGGTGAAGCAAGGAAAGTTGCTCATCAGCCCTTTTTTAGATCCTTCATTATTCCACAGAGCCCCCAATCACACTAAAATATTGGTATGCAAACTCAATGGGAATTGCATCTCCTGGGATGAATGGGTCTGGAAAGATTTTTAAGATACCAGGGCTCACTTTGCTCCTCTCGGGGATGTTTCTGAGACACAGTGCAGTTGAAAACATGGTATTGTCCGTGCAGCCACGCTCAGCCTTCTCCTTTGCATCACAGGAAATGAAACAGGAGTCAACTACATCTGGAGAATCGTCTTTAACCCTCAAACAACTGGTGCTGGAATCACCCTCTTCCCCTTGCAGCCAAATCCAGGAGGGACATTTAGTGACAGTGGGAGGCAGTGCTGCATGAGTTGGCTGATCCCAGCCCTGTCTGCTGGCAGCACTATCTCCCAGCCCTATCATTGAAAGGGCTGTGGACCCCTCATTGCTGATCAGTGTGACCCCTATTTAGCTCTGATCTGACCTGTTACAACTTGGTGTGGTGTCACACACACACAGCAAAGGCAGAATTAGTTCTGCTACTGTGCCATGAACCCTAATGGGCATCAAGGAACAAAGCTGGCAAGCTTTTGCCTTTATATTTACAAAGCAAAGTTGACGCCAGCTATACAGCAGTCACCACAACCCCAGGGGGCATGCCCACCTGCTCCAAGGGAACATGCCCATCAAAGCTAGGCAGTCTTCGATCTCACCGACCCGCTGTTCTCCTTGCTGCTTTCTCCTACCCCCTTCTTCAAACCCTCATGCCAGCCAAAATGCCAGCTGAACAATGAGCCCTGTTAGAGGCCCCTAGGAAGAAATCCACCCAGGGATCCCAAGCATGACAGCAGGGGATGCCCCAGGAAAGGCCAGCTCCCCGCTATGTACTACCAGCACCAGTCATGTACAGAGACAAGCATGATCTGGCATGCCCTGCTCTTGTGGCTGTGGTGTGACCCTGCCTCCTCTCACTTGCAGTGCAGCTGTCACTTGAAGTATATGTCTACACTGAGCCTGGGCTCTGACTCAGATCTCTGCCCAGCCCCCCCTCCCAGCCACACACAAATCAGCCTAAGTCAGCTCAGCAAGCATTCAGGGCCTTGCTAGGGGGATGGGTCAAAGCCTGAGTCCCGTTGTGACCCAGGTCCAAGCCCTGTCAGTTTGCAGTGTGGATGCAGCTCAAGCCACAAACCGGAATCAGAAGGTCTGCCCAGCACAGAACGGCTGCGTTAGCACAGCTGTGAATCCCGGGTCCAGCACCTGTAAGCCCAGGTTCACAATGCAGTGTGGATGCTCAAGCCGGGGCTTGGAAACACCCAGTCCACAAGCACAGGTCCTGCAGACCTGGGTTTACAATGCAGCATAGATGTACCCTATGAGTCTGTGCAGCATGCTCCAGGGGGAGACCCCAGCCTAGGTCTGGCACTTCTGAAAGCTAGCGCAGCTGGAAGCAACCTTGGCTTTGGTCCCCTCGGTCAGCTCCATCTGCAGGGCCGGCTCTGGCTTTTTTGCCGCCCTAGGCAAAAAAGCCGCCTGCTGCCCCCCCCCCCCCCCCCCACCCCCCCCCCCAGTGCGGCAGGGGAGGGCGCTGAGCCAAGCCGCGGGCCCGCAATCCCCGACTGGCCGGAGCGCCGGGAGGAGGGCGGCGAGACCCGGTGGCCAGAGCGCCGGGAGGAGGGTGGCAAGCCCGGCCGGGGCTCTCCGCTCTCCCCGACCGGCCGAGCGCCGGGGGGAGGGCGGCGAGCCCGCTGCGGCTCTGCTCTACCCGGCGGTGGGAATGCCGCGGGGAGGGGGGCGAGCCCAGTCGTGGTCCCGCTCTCGGGCCGGAGCGCCCCACCACGCCACCCCCCTCCAGACGCCACAGCAGCCCCGCTCTCGGGCCGGAGTGCCACGCCGTGCCGCCCGCCTCCAGGCACCGCCCCAAGCAGATGCTTGGTGGGCTGGTGCCTGGAGCCGGCCCTGTCCATCTGGGGTGAGATTTACCAGCTACCTGAGCGGGAGAGGGGTGTTATATTTTTTACTTTATACAGGTGAAGGGAGAAGGCATTGCCAATGCAACATCAGGAAGCCCAGGCAGTCTTTCTCATCTGCCCATATTGGAGGCAAGAGGGAACACTGGATGTTATTTATCCTTTTCTCCGGGGGAGGTCCTGGACAGAGCTCTGAGAGGCAGGAGCAGCCACGGGGTGGGACACTGATTGTTGCATTGATGCTCATTGGAAAGAAGGCAGGTAAGTGACTAGAAAGAAGATCTTTGCACTGAAATGTTCTGCGTTGCGCCCTGTGTGGACAGAGGTCTCATTCATGTCTCTCACTCACCTTGTTAATAGGAATGCTTAGCTCTTCTCTAGCATGCTCCACTCAGAAAGCCCGAGTGCTGTACGCAGACGGCCACTGTCATTATTTGAAGGTAACAGACTTCACACATATAAAAGGCTGTTCTAAAGACGATGCTGATCGATTGTTCTCCAGGGTCACTGAAGACAGGACAAGAAGTAACGAGCTTAATCTGCAGCAAGGGAGAGTCAGGTTAGATATTAGGGAAAACTTTCTAACCAAGGACAGTTAAGCCCAGGAAGTGATTACCTAAGGAGGCTGTAGAATCACCATCACTGGAGGCTGAACAAACACCAACAAACTATCCATGTGGCTAGGTAGCGTGGTACCCATAAATCCATGATGCAGTGGCACCAGGGGTCACGTGTTGGATGGATGGAGGAGTGCACTGTATGTCTGCAAGGAAGAGTGCAGCTGTTTCCAAGAGCAAGGCTAGTGACAAATATGTTGTTCAGTACATGTGAAACAGATTCTTTGGGATGCTCTAGTGCCCCCATGCTTTGGAGCAGGGACTTGACATTTGGCAGGGAGGTGGCCTTTGTGTCAGTGATGGGTCTTTTGCCAGCCCTGTGAAAATCCACCCAAATTTGGCCCAGTTATAAGCCTTTGAAAAATATCCCAGTTAACACATGCTTAGCGGGGACATGCTAGAGCCTTGTAGCTAAATTCCCCAAATGTTCCATATGCACTGGACATGTTCCAGCCTTGGGCTGAGCAGGACTTTCCCTACATTTGCAGTTCTGGGCTAAGGCAGGCTGGGTGGGGGCCAGACGTTGGAACTGAGAGCAGGAAATTTGTCCCCCCCTGAGATCTCAATGTCCCTGTGCAATGCCAATGCAGCATGGAGGAGGAAGGTTCCCTGAGTCAAATGCAGAGGGGATAAGGAGCCTGCTGGGGGGAGATTGGGACTGGAGTGGAGAGGGAAACAGGGGCTGGGAGTTGGACGGGGGCAGATCAGGACTGGCCGGGCCGGGAGACTGGGGGGAGAATGGAGGGGGAAGACTAGGAGCCAGTGGGAGTGGGACTGAGATTCGGTGATAAACTGGGAGAAGAGACTGAGACTGGCTGGGCAAAGGTACTGGGAGAAGGAGGGATGAGGGGGACACTGAGATCCACTGAGGAGCCCAGGGATGGAGACTGGGAACCAGTGGGAACATGGAGGCCATGGAGCAAGGGGGAGAAAGATCAGGACGAGGAGTTGGGGTGGGGAAGAGACAGGACGGGGCAGGTTGGCAGGGCTGCCCAGAGGATTCAGGGGACCTGGGTCAAAGCAATTTCAGGGGCCTCTTCCATTAAAAAAAGTTGCAATACTATAGAATACTATATTCTCGTGGGGGCCCGGGGCATGGGGCAAATTGCCCCCCACCTCTGGGCAGCCCTGCAGGATGGAGGGTGGGGCAAAAGGTCTGTGTCCAAGATTCCTGAGTCCCACCATTCCTGTGCTGTCAAAGGTCTGTGAAACCCACTGGCAAAATGTCCAATCCTGTAATCCAAAGAGAGGCTGACAACCTACTACTGCTATCAGTTACTTTGTTAGCTCAAGTTGCAGAAGTCCAGGCAGTGGATCTAAAGGTGACACTCCTGCTGATGACAGTGGGATTTCTGTTTAAAAAAAATACCCACACAAAACTGTGTTTAAAAACATTAAGACTGCAAAGTCAAGCACTCAGAAGTTAGGAAATGCCTGAATCAAGATAGCCTGTGCAGCCTTAATTCGGCCCGCTTGTGCATATAATTTGTGGTACTGACTTTAATTACATGGTCACGTGTTATTTTTTCCAGTTACGAAGGATGGTGATGGGAAGGGATTAGTCCGATCTCTGAATTTCCTGCCTTTTATGGCTCTGGAGCCTCCAGGATCACTTCCCTCATGGGTTAATTTCCCAGTGTAACACAAAGAGCTTCATGAATAAACCACCAGAGTTGCTGATGGCTAAACCTCACACCTGCACATTCTAATTGGTCTGGAAGGGAGAGAAGGAGAGAAGACGGGTCAGCGTAATTGGTGCCCTCCAGACAGTGCAAGCCGGGAATTAAGGACTTGGCTGGCAGGAGGTTCCACAGTGAGCCAGAACTGGGCCGTACAGACCTGACAGCAGAAAAAGAGGCTGAATCAATCACTCGACTCTGGCCCAGCCATCGGCATGTCAGGTGGGAAGAAATCGGAAAGGAGAAGGAATGTATCCCTTACTCTTTCCCCTTCTACAGAGAACATCAGGGGGCGAGATTCTGGTGCAATCCTGGAGTCGCTCCACTGAGTTCATGGAAATTACTCAGGGATTCTCTGGGTCACGGAGATCAGACCTTGATCCAGAGCTAGGGAACCTCAGCATTACAGAGATAATATTGTCACAGTGAAGAGCTCTAATAAGGAGTAAAATTCCCACCCATCTGCCCCTGCAGTCTCAGCCTTAACGTCTCATTGCATGGGGGGAGGGAGAATGGGGGTTTAGGAGCACACCTCCCATTGACAGCCATTGTGATTCTTGTCTTAAAGTCCTCAGATGCCTTTAAACTCACCCCGCCTTGTTCTGAGTATTAGTTATCATTGGTATTGTGGTAGTGCCTAGAGGCCAGGGCCACACTGTGCTAGGCAAGGTACACACATGAACCCTGACATGGACCCTGCCCCAAAGAACTCAGACTCTAAGGGTACATCTCCACTGCATTATAAATCCAGGTCTGTGGACCCAGGCTGTGGACTCAGTGGTTCTAAGCCCATGCCTGAGCATCCACACTGCACTGTAAATCTGAGTTTACAGATGCCGGGCTTAGGTTTCACAGCCATGCTAATGTGTCCGTACTGTGTTACGCAGACCATCTGACTCAGGGCTGCAGCTTGAGCTGCGTCCACACTGCAAAATGACAGGGCTTGGACCTGAGTTGCAGCAGGACTTGGGCTTTGACCCACCCCCTAGCAGGGTCTTAGGACCCAGGTCTTGCATGCTTGCCGAGCCGAGCCAGATTGATTTGTGTGTGGACAGAAGGGGGGCTTCGGTTCAAACCTGAGTCAGAGCCCGGACTTAGTGTGCAGTGTAGACATAACCTAAGTTATTCCAATTGCTGAAACCAATCTGATCTCCAACCACAAAGAGATCCTCCCACTCTGCACAGTCAAACCCCTTCCTCCATTCCCCACCAAAGCAACTGTCTCCTGCCCCTCCAATGGCCTCCCACCTTTACCCCAGCTCCACTTTGCAGGGGAGAGATGGCTCAGTCTCTCCTTACAGGCCATTTTGGTAACTTCCTGCACAAAGCTTGGCTGTGTTTGGGTGAGAAAAGGCGGCTGAGCATTGTTCATACACACAGACTCCCCGCCTCCTGGAAGGAGCTGCAGAGACAGTGTGAGTGTTGACTTCACCTCTGCATGAGCCCCTCTGCCAAAGGGACACATCCAGCCCAGTCCCCGGCAGTCACTGCACGCCCATGCGCCAGGGCTTCCAGAGGCTGTTGCTTGGGCATGTCACGCTGCCCTGATCAGTGTCCTATAGCGAGGGGGGCAGTTAGCCAGAGGCCACCTGGCCCCTGCGTGCAGGGCTGGCTCTAGCTTTTTTGCTGCCCCAAGCAAAAAAAAAAAAAAGGGCGGACTGCCGAAGCAAAAAAAAAAAAAACAGCAGGGAGCGTGTGGAGGGTGGTCAAGGCGGCTCGCAGGGGGGTGAAGGGCGGTGCCTCACAGCCCAGCGCGAGGCTCCCCCCTCCGGCCTCTCCCGGCTGGGCAGACAGAGCCCCTGGGGGCTGCAGGAGGTGCTGGCTCAGCCGCTCCTTTAAAGGCGGCTCGGCTGGGCTAGGCTCAGAGCGGCGCGGGAGGCGGAGGCCGGAGCAGATGGCGGGGAGTGGCGTGGCCTGGGGAGCCCGGCGGCACGGTGAGCAGTGGGGATCACTAGTTCCTGCACCCCAAGGCCGAGATCTGTGCCCCTGCAGGGCTGGACTGGGACTGGCGGAATGCAGGGAGCTGGCCGGGGGCTCCGGAGCTGCGGACCAGGCTGCCAAAGCAAAAAAAAAAAGAACCATGGCAGGGCGGCTGGAATGTGCCGCCCCAAGATTGGCCGGAATGCCGCCCCTTACAATGTGCCGTCCCTGGCATGTGCTTTCTCGTCTGGTGCCTGGAGCTGGCCCTGCCTGCGTGTCAAACCCCAAAGTCGCTGTGTGGATCTGAATGAGCCAGTCACACCGAATGTGCCCTCTCCATAGCCAGGCACATTGTGACCTGGCCTGGTGTCACCAGGCAGGGGCCCAACAGGGGTAGGTGCTGCCTTTTCCCTGCCAGCTCATCCCGGTCTGAAACAGAACTGGCCCATGAGCACTGGGTGAGCCCCCCCTTGCACTGTCCTGCCAAACTGATGACTGCACTGCCACCATGTGGCCGGTTTTTCCATTACACCCAGTTGAAACTACAGCAGCTTTCTGTTTGATTTCAAGCGATGTTTCTCCTCCCCAGAGTCCCAGCCAGCGTGTTTTAGATTTTAGCAGTAGTGAGCCCATAACTTGGTGCCTCTACCAATGGGTTCTTCAAACTAGCAGAGCAAGGTATAACACCATGCAACAGCTGGAAGCTGAAGCTAGACAAATTCAGATGGGTAAATTTTTAACAGTGAACGTAATTAACCATTGGAACAATTTACTAAGGGGCATGGTGGATTCTCGCTCACTAACAATTTTCCAGCCAAGATTGGATGTTTTTCTAAAAGATCTGCTCTAGGAATTGTTTGGGAGCAGTTCTCTGGCTGTGTTATACAGGAGGTCAGACTAGCTGATCACAATGGTCCCTTCTGGCCTTAGAATCTATGAATCTATGGTCACTCCCTTTTTGTTTTTTATATGCAAGAGAGAAAAAGAGGCTACATATGCATGCCCCACCTTCCTTTTTCCAACCAACCATGCTTGCCAGCCCCATTAATTCCCAGAGAGCAAGAAGGAGCACTCTTTTGCCTCCCTGGGTTTGAAGGTGCCTCTTGAATTTCACATTTGATCTATTCAGCACTTTATTTTAGCGATGCCCAAAGCGTGGTTATTTGCGGTCCATGGAGTTTGGTTTTATCTGTAAAATGTTCCCCCCGACACACACATATACACACACCTCCTGGTGGTCAAGGTGTTGTGCAAAACACAGACCTAGATTTCCAGGACTGTGCATGCAAAAATTATGCATACATTTCCACACGTGATCCGCAAGCACCATTATCACGATTGCACATGTGAATTGCAATAACTACACAAGCAACTGGCCTGCCAGATGTCTTCCTGGTCACTTGCATATGCGTTTAATACAATGGCATGCCCCAGCACAGTCACTGTGGGTGTAAATTAGGCTCCCAATTCATGCACAATTACATGTGTAACTCTGTAAACCTTGGCCAAAAAAAAAAATACAAAACTGTAATTAAAACTATTATAAAGTACAATAAAATATTTGCTTTTAAAATTATTCCACTGAAAACAAGACAAGGGTAAGTTGTCTCTAACACATTCGCTACCCCAATCTTGACATGAGCAGAATCATCTAGAATGACAGCTCAGGTCAGTGTCCAGGCTCATTCAACCTCTGGCCAGTGGCACCAATTCAGATATTTCTTGGGGGAGGAGGGGCATTCCAGTCCCTGCCCCTCCCCCACTGCTGGCAGGAACCCAATTCTGGTCCCCACTCATTCCTGCACTGAGATACCAGGGCTCCCTTGGCCGGGGAATCTCCCCTCTGTCTGACCCACACAGTGCAAGAGCCAGCACCACCAGGAGTCAAGTTCTGAGTGGCTCCGCCATACAGGTCCAAACTCTCCATGCACCAGATCACATCTGCATGGAGGAGCAGGTGGGTGAAATTGCAGTGGTGCTGCAACCATGTGGTCGGAGTAACAATATGGGCCACTCTAGTACAGGACCACTGCTTAAAAGTGATCAGCTGATTCCCCCCTCCCGCCCCCACAGCTCTGGGGCCTATAATACTTTGAGCAAATGCGAAAACTTTGGGGAAGGGAGTGTTCCCGCCGCAGTCCCTAATTTGTACCACTGCCTGTGGCCTCTCTGCAGAGATGGGCAACAACAAAGCACACTGTAATGGTATTTTTCATGATGTGGACACCTGGCCAGTGAGCTGGGGCCCCAATTACTAAATAGTCATCAGGATGATAAGAGCATTGTTCACACCCAGCTGGGCTGGGTTTCAACTAGCAACCTCGGTTGAAATGTTCCATGCTATCTTGTCACTCCCTAACACAGGTAGCTGAATGCACTGCCCTGAAGTTGGGTTAAGGAAGTGGGGCCAGCATGTGGCAGAGTTTGGGGAGCGGTGACAGAGACAGTCTCCACACAGAGCCAAACCATCCTCCTTCTGCTGACCCTCCACACCAGCCTGAAGATTCCCCATTGCATTGTGTATGTCATAAAGAGCTGTGTGTCAGGGCTGGAATGTCCACAGCTCCCTGATGGCAACGTCCAAGTCATCCCTGGAAGCAGCATCCTAGGTGCATTCGCCTACCAACATCAGAGTTGATCACAGACCGGATTTCCTATGCTATGGACTCAGGGTACTCGTCCATGAAGCAGGGAAGCTATGCAGGGACCTGGAGTGCAGGACACGGTTTGCTGTATCACTTCTCTTGGCAACAGGTTAGTGGGTCCACACAGAATTGCAGAACTGTGCTGGTGTGTCCACACATGGAGCCTTCCAATCAGGGATGGACCAGGGCGTTTGTAGTGCTCAGCACCGATGCTGGGAGCAGGAGCTTTTGGGTAATTTCCACATGTGAGATACCGCATGGTGCACAGAGCATTGGCTGAAGTTCTCGTCCCAGGTGTTTCACCCAGTTGCACAACCAGTGCTTATAAAATGTATGAGCTGGATATTGTACATCTGCTCTAGTGGCTTCTTGCAGGGATTTTTGACTCAGTGTAGACATGGTCCAGAATAACACGGCAGCCTCTCTCTGACTGGCCTGCTCACTGGATCAATCATGAGTTTAATGGAACTCAGTTCTGAATCATCTGCCTGGCTTTGGTTTTTCTATAGCAGTGGCCGTACTGGGACTCTCCTCCCTTCTGGTCAGCATCTGGCTCGTTCCCATACAGTAAACTGGAAAGGGCAGAAGGATCATGACCCCAGTCTGATTACTCAGCCCGTGTTCCAAAGCAGGTCATCGTCAGTGAGTCTATAGCACGCGGCACATCTCCGAGCCAGGCAATCAGCTGTTCACGCCTGTCACTGGCAAAGGCACCACACAGATACAAAAGCAGAGACCTTGGTGGGCTCCACACTTCAGGCTCCATCCTTTGAGTCCTGCCTGCTGCTGTGACATCTTCCGAGCTGTGCCAAGCCAGTCCCACTGGACAGCAACAAGCTCCGCCACAGCAAATTCAAAACCGAAACCCAGCATGGGCAAGTGGCCACCAGGAAATCACACTGCAGGTCTGGGGAGCTGGCGAGAAAAGCCAGCCTCCTCTTTCATCGGCAGCAGTGGAGACGGGGCTCTGTTGTGTGCCTCCAAAGGACGGGCCAGCAGCCCAGTTTATTGGGGGAGGCACAATTCCATGGAGCAGCCGAATTGTGCAGCTAGTGTAGAGCTTGATTTCTAGACTAGTGTGGAATGCGGAGACACACTGTTGGGTATTTAGCCACACAGAGGCTTACCACCATTTCTGACCTAAGAGGTCAGAAATGAAGCCACTGGAGTAGTTCAAAACCTACAAGAACTGAGCCCACTTCTAGAGCCAGAGTCAGTGGCTTAAGGCTATTCGGGACATTATAGATCCAGATCTGGACTTACTTTGTACAGTACTCTGCTGATAGTGGAGTGACTTACTCAGGATCTCCCAGATACTGCTGATGAACACAATGGGGCTCGCAGATACTCCCGTGACCTTGAGCCTGACACAGCTCTAGCAATGCACAAACATTATCCCTTCCTTCTCCAGACCCCTTGTGAGCCGGATAGGTCTGTCTTTCCCCATCAGTGACCAGAAGTGATTAACCCATGCGTGACTGGAGTCCCAGGGGAGCCATCTGAGGTCACTCAATTAGGGTGAACTGCAAAGAATGGGGCAGGCAATCCCCAAAGCTGGTGGATATTCCAATACTTAGATTTACCAAGCCAGCACAAAACAGCTTCTATAATACCTCACTGGTTACCCAAAAGCCAACAACACAGTTCCCTTAAAGTAACCCAGCCTCAGGCCTCCACCCAGATACCCAAGTCAAATATGATGAGGATTACTGAAAATCTTATTCATCATATAAAAAAGTTCTACCAATCCCAAAGGATCGGACACATTACTCCCAGGTTAATGAATATTCCAGATATTACCCAAATACATGCTTACAGCCCATTCTTATTAACTAAACTAAAATTTATTAAAGAAGAAAAGAGAGAGACAATTGGTTAAAAGATTAGTATATATACAGACATGAGCACAATTCTTGAGATTCAGATTCATAGTAGAGATGGTGAGCTTTGTAGTTGCAAAGAGTTCTTTCAGAATTAGTCCATAAGTTTATAGTCCAAATTGTATTCACGGTGGTCCAGTCAGAGCTGGAATCTCAATCTTGTGTCTTGAGCTTCCCCTGGATTGAAGCATCAAGCAGATCTGAGATAAAAAGGATTGGGACCCAGGGGTCTTTTATACAATTTCAGGCCCTCTTGTTACAGCTCGGAGTCCTTAGGCGAGCAATAGACACTCATGGGGACTTTGAAGTGGACCCATTTCCTAAGCATCACCGGTAACACTGGTCTACAATTTTTGAGAAGTCGTCTGCTTCAGAGATAAAATGTGCTATTTATTATGTATTTTGATGTGCTGAATTCAAATATGACAATTAAAACAACTGATTGGCTACTGTTTCTAAGATATTTAAGTTTTTACATTTTATGTCTATGTATATTGTGTAGATAGTAGAGTTTTAATCATAAATTGTAAACCTAGGTCTTTTCATGTGTTTATGGTTGCTTTACATGATAATATTTCACCTGTCCTGTTTATGTAACACTTTAAAAATCAACAAAAGGGTTATATAAATAAAATGTATTATGAAACAAAAGGAAAAAAACTATTATGTACATAGTTTAGTCCTATTCAGTGTCTACTCGGCGTTTCTTGACTTTTCTCTTATATTCATTAAATGGAGCATCTCTTGTCACTGTCCAGCAATAGTCTGCAAGCATTGATGGGCTCCATTTGCCCTGACAGCATTTCTCCATTGTTGCAATGTCCTGGTGAAATCACTCGCCGTGCTCGTCGCTCACTGCTCCGCAGTTCGGTGGAAAAAAATCTAGATGAGAGTGCAAAAAATGTATCTTTAGTGACATGTTGCAACCGAAGCTTTTGTATGCCTTGAGGAGGTTTTCCACCAACAACCTGTAGTTGTCTGCCTTGTTGTTTCCACGAAAATTTATTGCCACTAACTGGAAGGCTTTCCATGCCATCTTTTCCTTGCCACGCAGTGCATGGTCAAATGCATCGTTTCAAAGAAGTTCATGAATCTGAGGACCAACAAATTTTCTACAGAGGGACTTGAAAGCTGCTTGTGTTTTGTCAATGGCCTTGACAAAGTTCTTCATCAGACCCAGCTTGATGTGTAAGGGTGGTAACAAAATCTTCCTTGATTCAACAAGTGGTGGATGCTGAACACTTTTCCTCCCAGGCTCCAATGACTGTCGGAGTGGCCAATCTTTCTTGATGTAGTGGGAATCTCTTGCACGACTATCCCATTCGCAGAGAAAACAGCAGTACTTTGTGTATCCAGTCTGCAGACCAAGCAAGAGAGCAACAACCTTCAAATCGCCACAAAGCTGCCACTGATGTTGGTCATAGTTTATGCACCTCAAAAGTTGTTTCATGTTGTCATAGGTTTCCTTCATATGGACTGTATGACCAACTGGAATTGATGGCAAAACATTCCCATTATGCAGTAAAACAGCTTTAAGACTCGTCTTCGATGAATCAATGAACAGTCTCCATTCATCTAGATCGTGAACGATGTTGAGGGCTGCCATCACACCATCGATGTTGTTGCAGGCTACAAGATCACCTTCCATGAAGAAGAATAGGACAAGATCCTTTTGACGGTCACGGAACATGGAAACCCTAACATCACCTGCCAGGAGATTCCATTGCTGTAGTCTGGAGCCCAACAGCTCTGCCTTACTCTTGGGTAGTTCCAAATCCCTGACAAGGTCATTCAGTACACCTTGTGTTATGAGGTGTGGTTCAGAGGAGGAGGATGGGAGAAAATGTGGGTCCTGTGACATTGATGGTTCAGGACCAGAAGTTTCATCCTCTTCCTCTTCCTCGTCTGACTCAAGTGAGAATGATTCTGGTGCATCAGGAACCGGCAGTCCTTCTCCATGGGGTACTGGGCGTATAGCTGATGGAATCTTTGGATAATGCACAGTCCACTTTTTCTTCTTTGACACACCTTTCCCAACTGGAGGCACCATGCAGAAGTAACAATTGTTGATATGATCTTTTGGCTCTCTCCAAATCATTGGCACTGCAAAAGGCATAGATTTCCTTTTCCTGTTCAACCACTGCTGAAGATTTGTTTCACAAGTGTTGCAGCATATATGTGGGGCCCACCTCTTGTCCTGATCTCCAATTTTGCAGCCAAAATAAAGGTGATAGGCTTTCTTAACCATAGTGGTTATACTGTGCTTTTGTGATGCAAAAGTCACTTCACCACAAACATAGCAGAAGTTATCTGCACTGTTCACACAAGTACGAGGCATCTCTGCTCACTTTGGCTAAACGGAAATGTGTCCCTTTGCAAAATCAAACACTGACAAATAAAAGAGCATGACACTGTATGATTTCTATAGCTGATATAGGGCAATTTGTTCAGCAGAGTGATGTAAGCTTCGTTATGATTGCATCATCCATGACTTCTAGGAATAACATGATGCAATTCATATCATGTGTGACGCAATACCAGCTTCAGATTGCATCATTCATTGTTTTGCCTAAAAAGCAAGTACTGTCCAAACCCAGTCATAGATTTATTCATAGATCCAGTCAAAGATATATTTTAGTCATTTCTGGTTTAAATTGAGATGCCTTCCCTTCACTTATCCTCCGCCATTCCCTAACCCAATAGCATATCTTGAAAACTAGAGCCAATCAACAATTTTAAGCATCATTTTTGTTCTCAGTGACTCAGAATTAGTAAAGTTTGACTACATTTATTTCAGAAGCATTTTGGCTGTAGAGCAGTGTAATTATCCACTCAGATTAACATAAGGCGATTGCCTGTTTTTCCACCATTCACAGATGATTTGCTATACATTTCAAAGAGAAATGAATATAGTGATATCCTATGTTTACAGAAGGCTAGGACTATAACAGCGTTTAAAAGAGAACTGGATAAATTCATGGTGGTTAAGTCCATTAATGGCTATTAGCCAGGATGGGTAAGGAATGGTGTCCCTAGCCTCTGTCTGTCAGAGGATGGAGATGGATGGCAGGAGAGAGATCACTTGATCATTGCCTGTTAGGTCCACTCCCTCTGGGGCACCTGGCATTGGCCACTGTCAGTAGACAGGATACTTGGCTAGATGGACCTTTGGTCTGACCCGGTATGGCCGTTCTTATGTTTTTATGTACAGTTCATTTATAATTTAAGGTGTCCTTTTGATCTCTGAATTAACAGAATACAGCATAGACAGGGACTGTTTGATTACATTGTTGACCTCTACCAATATATATGTAAATACACAAAAACTCAAATATTATCTACCCATATGTCTTTAAGGGTGAATTTGAGTCATTTATCCTGCAGGATGCTTAACCTTTTCCGGTCATGCGTCACACCGTGTTAACCCAGAGACTCTTTGGCAAAGCAGGATTCAGACTCCAGAATCCTCACTCCTCCCTCTGCTTGTCTGCGTAGCCTTGAGGGAAAACAAGGCCCCAGTACGAGTTGTGCAACGCCCGGCTCTCAAATGGCAGCAGCGTACCTGCTCCTTGACACTGGCCATGAGAAAGCACAATGAAATGTGACGCTGCTGCTTACCAAGGTCCAGCCCAGTATGCACCTATGGACCCAGGCCGGGAGTCACAGTGAACAAGGGGAAACTCCTGCAAGTGGAACATAGCAGACCTGGGTGGGTTAACGGTTAAACTCAAGCCCTCTGAATCTAAAAACATGAGCACTGGCTGATCTCCAGAACCCAGGCAAGGGCTGGGGCAGACTCATAAATGTCCAGGTATGGTCTAGTCACGAGAGGGCAACAGAGAGCCACAGGGGGTAAGTGCGTGCTCCCACAAGAGAATTGTTGGTGCCCCCGGAGGCCCCAGTCCCCACTGGCTTATAGCCTCCACTCCCTGCCACACGGGGAGATCTGTAGATGGAAGGCTGCCTCCGCGCATGGGTCTTGCAGGGTGTGCAGCATATTAGCAGGACAGCACAGGTAAGGCTTGTGGCCCAATGTTCTCTACCCACTGCGTTGAGACATAATGCTTGGGCCGTGCACAGACTTCCCTTCCCCATCATAGGTCTGTATCTAGCTAACTAGCTATCCCCATACATCCCCTCTTTCTTATCTATCTATCCCCATACATCCTATCTATTCATCCATTCATCCCATCTATCAATCTATCTCCATACATCCCATCTATCCATCCCCATAAATCCCATCTCTCTCTCTATCTCCATACACTTCTATCTATCTATCCCCCTATATCCCATCTAATCTATCTATCCATCCCCATAGAATCAATCTATCTATCCATCTATCCCCATACACCTCTATTTATCTATCCATCCATCCCCATCCATCCCATCTATCAATCTATCCCCATACATCCTATCTATCTATCTATCTATCTATCTATCTCCGTAGTTGGCCCTCATCACAGTGGTGTCTGATGCTTCAATTCACCAAAGCACTTCAGCGTTGCATGTTTGAAGTCAATGGGTATGTCTACACGACAGCTGGGAGAGGTCATTGCCAGTTCAGGTAGATGTACATGATCTAGCTCTGACTGAGCTAGTGTGCTGAAAATAGCAGTGTGGCCACAGCAGCGGGAGGGGCTAGACACCCAAGTTAGGGTGGCCAGGTGCCCAGTTTTCAACTGGAAAATCCAGTGGAAAGGGGAACCTTACAGTGTCCACACTGACTGGACACTGAAAGTCATGTTACTGTGAGTGGGGGAGGTGGGGAGTCACCGGGTCACCACCTGCGCCAGCCCCTACTCATCCAGGGCCACCTCCTACCTTCATCGGTCAGCTGCAGCTCCCAGCCCTGGCTCTGCAGGCAAGTCCCTCCTGATCCGGGCGGGGGTGGGAGGGGAAAAGCAGCGAGTGACGGGGGGGGAGGGCAGGGAGGAAGAAGAGTGGATGGAGGCAGGGCCTCAGGGAAAGAGGCGGGGCGGGTCCTCGGGGGAAGAGGGGGGGGGGGTGGGATTTGGGGGAATGGGTGGGGCAAGGGCAGGGCCTTGGGGGGAAGAGGCGGGGCACTCCCGTGGGAGGTTCCGGCACTCCTGCTGGAGTGTCCAGTTTTTAAATATTACCAAACTGGCAATCCTAACCCAAGTACAATCCCACACAATAACCTAGGCAGCTAGCCCGAACAACTGCCCGTGCCACCACTGCCACACTGCTAGCTCAGTCAGAGCTAGTGGTGTATGTCAACCCTGCCTCGGAATCAACAGTATAGAAGATGTACCCAGTGGGATATAAGCATGTGCTGAGTACAAAGCACAAGATAGTTAAGCACTGGGACATCTTACCAAGGGAGGTTGTGGAATCCCCATCCCTGGATGTTTTTAAGAACAGGTTGGACACACACCTGCCAGGGGTGGTCTAGGTTTACTTGGTCCTGCCTCAGCACAGGGAGAGGGACTAGATGGCCTCTTGAGGTCTCTTCCAGGCCATTTATCTTATTCTATGATTCTGGGAGCTTTAAATTAAGCACATGCTTAACAGCTGGAGCTTGAGTGCCTCTCCATACTTAAGCCTGTAGTCTGTACTCCCTGGGTTATTCAAGAACATGGTGATTTCACATGGGGGAAAGCTACCAGGAGATAATGAAGAATAATGAGTTCAGAGACTGTTTGCAAATGGCAACATGTTTTTCTATCCATGTACTCCTGCCCCATTGACACTGTGACACAGATCTGCACGCATGCCATATCCGGCAAAGCTAACGTTTGCATTTGGAAGCACAGGGCTATGCCAGTTCAGAGCCTTGGCTCTGAAATGCCTTTATGGTTTTGATACCGTGCATTGGCTGATTGGGGCGTGTGGAATATTGTCGCTGCTGGGAACAAGCTCAAGGGCTTTGCTGGTCCTTATACTTCCTGTCACAGGGTGCTTGGGCCCTGTAAGGGGAGGTGGGTCCCAGCCCACCTGGGACAAATTTAACTCATCTCCCCAAGTGGGGGGGAATGAGTAGTAATGAGTGATGTCATGTGACAGATGGTTCATGTGGCTAAAAGCAGGTCCTTGGCTGTAGGTAAGAGAGGCCTGGGGAAGCATAAGAGGAAATAGCTACTGGAGTGGAGCTACCACCTGGAATGGGGCCTGGAACAAGGGCCTGGCTCCGGAGAGCACCTGGAGCGCATGTTCCCAAAGTGGATTGGGGAACCGAAGACGAGCCCTAGAGAGATGGGAGCTGGGTGTCTAGATGCTAGAGACAGGAGCAGTCGCTAAGCTGTTTTCAGTTAAGTCTGCAGCTTTGGGGGCGTGGGTCAGCCCCGGGTCTGTGTTGCAGCAGATTAGCGTGTCTGGCTCAACAAGACAGGGTACTCGAGGCCCAAACTGGCAGAGAAAATGGGCTCAGAGGTAGTCTCAGCACATCAGGTGACAGTCCCAAGGGGGTCTCTGTGACCCCATTTTACTCTGTATAAAGCTTATACAGCAGAGGTGGGCAAACTACAGCCTGCAGGACCATCCTGCCCGGTCCTTGAGCTCCTGGCTGGGGAGACTAGTCCCGAGCCCCTCCCCTGCTGTCCCCCTACCCCTGCAGTTATGCCGCCGCGCGGGGAGTGCGGCTGGCTCCATCCGGGCAGCACGGCTGCCAGACATGCTGCTCTGAGTGGCATGGTAAGGGGGCCGGAGGGTCCCGGGGGGGCAGTCAGGGGACAGGGAGCAGGGGGTGGTTGGATGGGGTGGAGGTTCTGGGGGGGGGCGGTCAGGGGATGGGGAACAGGGGAGGTTGGATAGTCATGGGGTCCCGAGGGGCCTGTCGGGGGCGGGGGTGTGGATAGGGGTCAGGGCAGTCAGGGGATAGGGAGAAGTGGGGGTTGGATAGGGGATGGGGTCCTGGGGGGCCTGTCAGGGGGCGGGGGTGTGGATAGGGATCAGGGGAGGCAGTCAAGGGACAGGGAGCAGAGGGGGTTGGATAGGGGGTGGGGTCCTGGGGGGAGCGGTTAGGGAAAGGGGGTCCCGGAAGGGGGTGGTCAAGGGGCAAGGTGCAGGGGGGTTGGATGGGTCAGAGGTTCTGAGGGGGGCAGTCAGGGCGTGGGAAGTGGGAGGGGTCAGATAGGGGAGGCACTGCCTTCCCTACCCGGCCCTCCATACAGTTTTGCAAGCCCAATGTGGCCCTCGGGCCAAAAAGTTTGCCCACCCCTATTATACAGGATAAACTCATTAATTGTCCACCCTCTATAACACTGATAGAGAGATATGCACAGCTGTTTGCTCCCCCAGGGTATTAATTACTTACTCTGGGTTAATTAATAAGCAAAAAGTGATTTTATTAAGTATAACAAGCAGTAGCGTAGCTGGGGGGGAGCGGCCGCTCCCCCACTGAGCACAAGTGGCGCCTTGTCAATTTCGTGGCATCTTTGTACTCACCTGGGGGAGTGATAAAAAAAAAAGGGCACCACCCGCTGCGGCGCTTTTATTTTACTCACCCGGCGGCTCTCTGGGTCTTTGGCGGCACTTCGGCAGCGGGAGCTTCACTTGCACCGGGTGTTCGGCGGCACTTGGGTGGTGGGACCTTCACTCGCTCCGGGTGTTCGGCAGCACAAGCTTCACTCGCTCTGGGTCTTCGGCGACACTTCGGTGGTGGGAGCTTCACTCGCTCTGGGTGTTCGGCGGCACTTCGGTGGCGGGAGCGTCACTCGCTCCGGGTGTTCGGCGGCACTTCGGCAGCGGGAGCTGCACTCGCTCCGAGTGTTCGGCAGCACCTCAGCGGTGGGACCTTCAGTGCCGCTGAAGACCCAGAGCGCCGCCGGGTGAGTAAAAGTGCTGCAGTGGGTGGCACCTTTTTTTTTTATTGCTCTCCCTGTTCCCTCCACCTGGCTACACCACTGATAACAAGTAGGATTTAAGTGGTTCCAAGTAATAACAGCCAGTTACTAAGCAAAATAAAACAAAACACGCAAGTCTAAGCCTAATACATTAGAAAACTCATTACAGATGAAATCTCACCTCCAGAGATGTTCCAATAAGCTTCTTTAGTGTGCCCTTGTTGCCAAGAAGGCTAACGGCATTTTGGCCTGTATAAGTAGGGGCACTGCCAACAGATCAAGGCAC
>NC_048305.1:36093715-36197524 GCF_013100865.1 Trachemys scripta elegans
GACCCGAGCCGCGCCGCGGGGGGGGGGGGAACCCGAGCCGCACCGCGGGGGGGGTGGGAACGGGACCCGAGCCGCACCGTGCCGCGGGGTGGGGGGACCCGACCCGAGCCGCGGGACCGGGCCAGAGCTGCTGGGGCCTGCGGGAACGGGCCGCGCCTCCCCAGAGCCCTTCTCGCGCCCCCACCCCCACCCCCACCCCAGCTTACCTTGTGCTGCTGGCCCGCCCCTGCTTCTTTTCAGACTTCCTGCGAATCTCTGATTCACGGGAAGGAGGGGAGGGAGCGGGGCGTTCAGGGGAGGGGAGGAGGGGCCGGGGAAGTGAGCTGGGGGCGGGGTTGATAGCTGCAGCGCGGGGCCCTCTTGGCGCGGGGCCCAATTCAGCCGAATCGGCTGAATCGGCCTAAAGCTGGCCCTGCTCCTGAGGTCCCTTCCAACCCTGATATTCTATGATTCTACGATTCTTTCACAGACTGGACTCTTTCCTAGTCTGGGTCCAGCAATCACTCACACCCCGGAAGTTACTGTCTTTTGTTCCAGTTTCTTTCAGGCATTTCTTTGGGGGTGGAGAGGCCATCTCTTGAGCCAGCTGAAGATAAAATGGAGAGACTTCCAGGGCCTTTTATATTCTCTCTCTTGTGGGCGGAAACCCCTTTGTTCTTCTGTGCAAAGTCACAGCAACAAGATGGAGTTTGTAGCCACCTGGGCAAGTCACATGTCCATGAATGATTCAGCTTTTTGCAGGCCGATGCCATTGTTTACATGTTAGTTTGAACATTCCCAGGAAAGCTCAGATGTGGATTGGCATCTCCCAAAGGACATTGTCAGTTAAGTGTTTCTTAATTGGGCACTTACTGAGAATAGTCCTTTCTTAAGACGCTGACCAAATGCTTCACTGAGGCTATTTAGAATCAAACACATTGAGATACAAGTACATAGCCAATATTCATAACTTCAAATACAAAAATGATACACACATACAGACAGCATAATCATAACCAGAAAATTACAACCTTTCCATAGACACCTTACTCAACCGCCTTTGTACAAGATTTGGTGCAACTATAGGACCATGGTTGCAACAATGATCTATACGGTCACAATTCATGTAAATAACGTCACAGTAACCGTTACGCTTTCATAAAGCAGAAGGACCCACATTTGGTCCAATTCTTCTTTCAGTTACACTGGTGTAAATCTAGTGTAACTCCATTAAAACTGATTGAGTTGCTCTAGATTTGCAGCTGTATAAATGAGATCAGAATCTGGCTGTATCACCTTCTTGCTCCAGCTAGGAACTTGTCATAACTGGCCATGCCCCCTTTCCTTGGAACCATCCCTTCCTCTGCCTCTCTGCCAGCCCTTCCACCTCTCCAGTGTGACTCTGCTTTCTGTGGACACATCCCCTCAGCTGCCATTCTGCACCTCCCATCATCAGTGCAGCAGAGGCCGTTGCCTCAAGCACTGTCAGCTCTGAATTCAGCCCCAGTCTTTAACCTGGTTACAACAGCTCCATAAACCAGACCAAAGCACGATCTGCAGTAGCATGGTCAGGGCACTACAATATTATAACACAGCATGGCCTTCCTACCACCAGTAGAAAGATCCTTCTTGAGGGTCTATTCTCTTCTTTCAGACCTAAGGGGAGACATTTTGTGTTGCCCACCTCTCATTAGCTCACACCAAAGTAAGATTCAGATAGAAAATGTGGGCAGGGGACAGGGGTTTGTTCAGCTAAATATCCGCTTGCAGGTCAAATCCTAGTTCCCTGCTGTCTCTACAACACAGGCCTGTAGGCCCATTGCAGCTACCACAGTCAATGACCCCGCTAGATCCTTGGGAATTGTCGCTGAGAGAGAAACCAGTGCAAAACAAGGTCAGGAATATGAACCAAAAACACCCCACAAGAGGGCAGTGTAGGCACAAGGACAGGGAAAATGGCTGGAGCAGGGGAGCTGGAAAAATAACACAGCTCCTTGCTATGCTCATTGTCAATGAACTGGAGTGTGGAAGGAGCAGGTGCCAAAGAACCGTTCATCAATGGGCTCAGGATCCGCTCATGAAGGAAACCAGACATGGCTGGGAAACCATCTGGGCTGGTCCAGGAGAGTTCCACTTCCTAGTGCAGGGGTCGGCAACCAATGGCACATGAGCTGATTTTCAGTGGCACTCACACTGCCTGGGTCCTGGCTGCCGGCCTTGGGGCTCTGCTGCCGGCCTGGGGTTCCATCTGCTGGCCCCCTGCCAGCTGGGGTTCTGTCCACTGGCCCCGTTCAGCCCACTGCTGGCCTGGGGTTCTGTCCGCTGGCCCCCTGCCAGCCGGGGTTCCATCCACTGGCCCTGCTCAGCCCGCTGCCGGCCTGGGGTTCCGTCCGCCGGCTCCCCTCAGCCCACTGCCGATCTGGGGCACCAGCCTCTGGCCCCCTGCCAGCTGGGGTTCTGTCCACCGGGTCCACTCAGCCCGCTGCCAGCCAGGTTTCTGTCCACTGTCCCTGCTCAGCCCACTGCCAGCCTGGGGTACCAGCTGCGGTCCCAGTTGTCAGCCCTGGTCAGCCCGCTGCCAGTCTGGGGTTCCATCCGCCGGTCTGGGGTTCCGTCTGCCGGTCCCCTATCAACCGGGATCCATCTGCCAGCCCTGCTCANCTCAGCCCACTGCCAGCCTGGGGTACCAGCTGCGGTCCCAGTTGTCAGCCCTGGTCAGCCCGCTGCCAGTCTGGGGTTCCATCCGCCGGTCTGGGGTTCCATCTGCCGGTCCCCTACCAACCGGGATCCATCTGCCAGCCCTGCTCAGCCCACTGCCGGCCTGGGGTTTTGTCCACCATCCCCCTGCCAGCCGGGGTCCCATCCGCTGGCCCCGCTCAGCCCGCTGCCGGTCTGGGGTTCCGTCCGCTGGCCCCACTCCTCCCACTGCCGACCCCGGGGCCCGGCCACCGGTCTAGGGGGCTCCGCTGCTGGCCTAGGGTCCCGGCTGCCGGCCCAGGGCTCTGCAGCCGCCCCCAGCAGTTTGAAGGTTTTGTTCAATGATTTTCCAAATAAAGATACATTCGTATCTAGAATAAAAGAACTGCCTGTCTCTGCCAGAACAGTTGTGAGACGCATAAGCGAAATGGCAGAAAACATAAACGAAAATCAGACGACTGCATTAAAAGACACAGCAGTGTTTAGCATTGCAGTTGATGAGAGCATAGATATAAACAACGTTCCCTGTTTGGCAGTTATTGCAAGATATTGTGCTTCTAATGAAACCCAAGAGGAACTTTGTTGCCTAAAACCCCTGCATGGCACAACAAAGGGGGAAGATATAGTGGAAAGCTTTGTAAACCATTTTTAAGAACGAGGAGTTGACATCAGAAAAATATTTTGTGCTCCTGCCATGGTCGGAAAACAGAAGGGATTTGTAAAGTTACTTGAAGATCAAATTGGCCGCCGGACAGTCAAATTTCACTGTATCAACCATCAAGAAAACCTGTGTGCTAAAATTTCTAATTCAGAGCTTAATAATGTGATGAATACAGTGGGGCAATTTGTGAATTTCCGTGGTTGCTCAATCTGCTTTGACTCACAGACAGTTTCAAGCACTACTAGACGAGATGGACAGTGCTTATAACGACATTCCACTTCACAGCAACGTTCAGTGCCTAAGTTGTGGCAAGATTTTGGTGTGCTTTGTAAACTGTTTTGATGCTATCAAGGCCTTTTTGTCAGAAAAAGGACAAAACTACCCTGAACTGGATGATGACAAATGGCTGTGTAAGTTCATGTTTCTAACTGACATCACTGCTCACCTAAACAAACTCAACCTCTGTCTCCAGGGTCCAAGGCAAACGGTTCTGGACCTTTATGAAGCCTGGAAGGCATTTGTTGTAAAACTAGCAGTTTTTCCTCAGGCTATTCGAACTTCGACTTTCCGCTACTTCCAACACATAAAAGAGCTATAGATACGTTGCACTGTCAGTGTTGATGAGATTGGAATGTACATGCAAGAACTGGAATCAGAATTTTCCGACAGATTTCAAGATTTCCAGTGATTTGGCCCAATGCTTTCTTTTCCAATTAAATCTGAAAAGTTCAACGAAAGTGACTTGGATTTGTCTGTATTTCAGTGGATGGGTGTTGAAGATTTCGAAATGCAGCTCATTCGGTTAAAAAGCTCAGAATTGTGGGCATCAACGTTTGGAGATCTGAGGAGTGCACTTGAAACTACCGAGAGAGATCATGGGGCCTCTATTCTGACCTGCTGGACATCCCTGCCAATGGAATTTAACTGTTTGAAGAAAATTGCGTTTGCAATGCTTTCAGCATTTGGATCCACATACCTGTGTGAACAGGCATTTTCACACATGAAATCTGTTCTCTGTCCCTCTCGGAGCAAGTTAACAACTGATCACTCAGAAGCCTGTGTGCAGCTTAAAGTATCCAAATACGTGCCAGACATTGGAAAACTCAACAAGGAAAAGCAAGGGCAAGGATCACACTAAACTGATAAGATCTGCATTTTAATTAAATTTTAAATGAAGCTTCTTAAACATTTTAAAAACCTTATTTACTTTACATACAACAATAGTTTAGTTATATATTATAGACTTGTAGAGGGAGACCTAAAAACGTTAAAATGTATTACTGGCACACAAAACCTTAAATTAGAGTGAATAAATAAAGACTTGGCACACCACTGCTGAAAGGTTGCCGACCCCTATCCTAGTGGATAAGACACTGAAATGGAAGTGGAGTAAATGAGAAAACAAGGGAGGTGCAGTGTGAGCCCCGAACACCCACACTCCATCTGTCTCCCAGTCTCTTCATTACCCACAGGCAGCCGGCCTTGTGCTCCCTAAAGCCAGGCTACCTCTCTGAGCAGCTGTCCATGGGAGATGGACGGCCTCCTGGGGAGTGGGAGCTTCTACCCACCCTTCTCATCAAGGGATGCCAGAAGGAAAGCGAAACTGGGGGCTCAGTCCACACAGCCCCTTTTTTCCAAAGGGCTTTCTGAGCGATCTCTACAGATCTGCTTTCCCTAGGGTTGTAGGAGGAGCTGACACCACAAACACACCTGCATAACTTCCCAGCGTCCTGACTCACTCCCACATTCCCCCAAAGGGGAGGAAGCACGGGGAAGATGCTGTCAGGGCCTTGTTTACCTAGAAATTGGCCTCAATTTTAACCAGCAGTGCCCAGCCACCCACTGCTGTCGCTGTCCTGTGCAAGCATTAAGGATACGCCGGGTGAACCACTATATGCCACTAGTTGCACTGAGGCAACTTACACTAGTTTCAAGCTGCACCAGCGCAGAGCACAGGGGTAGAGTTTGCACCAGGGCAGCAGGGACAGCCACCAAAGGCAGAAATCGGGGTGGATCCCCAGCAAGGACAGAATCTCAGAGCCACTGAGGTTTGTTCCTGGAGGAGGAGGGGATTGAGGGACAGGGGATAAAGCAGCTGAAGTCAGGAGATGTCAACCCAGCTGGGCTGTTCCTGTGCTTTTTGAGTTCTCATTAACATCTCTGAAAACCCCAGTCTGTCATTATCCAGGAAGGGGCAGCAGGAGACCGTGTGGTCTATGACGTCGGGATCCCTGAATTCTAGTTCTGGCCTGCTTTGTGACCTTGGAGAGGTCACTGCACCTCTCTGTGCCTCAAGCGATCCAGCTGAGAAGCTGGTCTGATCACGCCCGCCTACCTCATACCTTTGTGATTGTTGCTTACCCAGCCTCCAGAGACCTCAGCAACATGGTAACTGAGGGCCACTTGGTGTCTGAACAGCATTGCTCTGGGGAAAGGCAAAGCCCTTTAAAGAGAATGATCTGAAATGGGAGGAGGTAGCGCAGAACTTTATTAATAGACAGTGTTACTCTACATGTCATCATGGGTGATATAAATAGGAAGGGAGTCTGGGAATCAGCATCACAAGCGAACAAGCAAAGCAACATGCCTTTAGCCAGGGTGGCAATCTCCCCAGTGTCACTCAGCCTGAATGTCCTTGTGGATCAGGAGGGGGCAGAAATGCAAAGGGATCAAAGATTGTATCCTACTTGCATGTGCAGAATGCTGCTGGTGGGTACAGAAATTCCCTGGGTGACCGGTCCTTGAGCAAATGGCACAGAGTGATTTTCCAAAACTCAGACTCAGAGCTCAGTGGTGTTCGTGGTGACCCAGATATGTAAAGTCTGTAATCGTTAGCTGAAAGCGGCTGGCTTCCCTTCAGTTACTAGTAGCACTGTTATACTAGGACAGGCACAAGAGGCCAAACAGTAGTGACAAGTCTGAGTCATCAGCAGAGCAAATGACACCAAATAAAATCAGGCTCCTGAGAGGACAGATGTTAAATAAGGTCTTCCACAACTTGTGGTCATTAAGGATTTCAGCACATGTTCTATTCAGGTTGATAATTCCCATGTCCCAGCCAAATTCCAGGTCAGGTAGTTATATAGTGCATCTCAGCAATTCCAGGTGGATGCAGGATTCTTCTTCACTTCCATTCCTAGTCTGTTGTATGGTGCAGTTGTGTCTCACCCCAGAGACAGCTGAATTTCAGCGGTGAGTGAAATGATCCCTGCATATTTCCAGCACAGTGGTGTTGGGAAGCGTAATTAATTCATTAAGATTTGTAAAGCACTCCGAGATCTTTGGATGAAAAGGTTTTTAAGAAGTGCAAAGTATTGAATATAATATCTATTCTCAAATGCTCGCTTGTCTACCTTCCAGGAGCTAGTTGCTATGAAATTTTGGCCGTGGGCATCTACGTATCCAGTCTTCTATGAAAGATAATGATTTGCATATGGACCTGTAACTTTTCAATCAACAGAATGTAAAAATCCACATGAAATACCTCCCTCCCCATCCCACCCCTGTTATAATTGTGCTTCTTGCAGGATCTTGGAAATATTCAAACACTTGAGAAAAGCTGAAATCTCTCTTAGCTCAGTCCCAGTTTGCACCATCTTCCTGCCCCAGACAATAACTTCACGTGAGTATTAAAATTCCTCACCCACACACATTCCTGGGAGCGTCATGTGTAACACACCATTCCCTGGAAAATACATGCATGATAAAAATCTTACCAGCTAAAGATGTGGTTGCCAGTTGTCCCACGCTGAGACCCTCACAAGATCTCTGGTGGTTTCTCTTTGATCTCAGCACTGACTGCTCATCTGTCCTGCTTGTGAAGACTGGAGCTGGGAAGCCTGGGGGAGCCATGCCTAGTGAGGAAAGGGAAAAGGGTTTAACAGCAAATAGCAGATATTTAGAGGCCTGCAAATCTGCGGCTATCCGCTTTATATCTGCGGCCCATATTTGAGGCTCGCAGATCAGATGTGGATACAGATACAGATGCAGGGCTCTACATATATTTAGCTCCATATCAGTGTATATAAGAGCCTTTTACGCTCTCATCTTAGAGCCCCTGGGCGGGATTCCTCAGAGGAGCAACCTGGCCTACTGCTTCTTTCTTCTCCCCTATATTTTCCCCTTGTTACTGTCCCCATTTATTGTCCCTCAGAGGAACTGCAAAGGGAACTGGCTCCCGAGGGTTCCTTCAGCCCTTGCAGGTGAAATTCCATTCGCTCCAGTGGAACTGCACTCGCTTGCTCCAGGTCTGAATCCAGTGCTCGGAGACCATTGGTTGGAAGGTGCTAATGGCCTCCAAAGCAAAGCACCATCGCTAGTATAACAGGAGTACTTGTGGCACCTTAGAGACTAACAAAGGAAAAAAGATCGCTAGTATAGTGAATATAATTCATTTGTATTCACATTCGGTGCTAGCTGACATTCGTACCCTCCCCGAAGTCTCCCTCTCTGTCCCATGAGGGCTGGCGGAGCCCATGGATTAGCAGTGATGGGTGAAACTACAATGGACCACTGCTGTGTAAGTGTGGGGAATTTTTCAGTAGTCTGTGATCCCCATGCCAACCCTCCACTGATTCCTTCCAGGATCTTATTCAATGCAGCGGAGGAATGGGGCGAATCTTTGACTCTATGTTGTTACCCAGCCTGCTCCCTTCAGGATCCTCTCCTGCCCAGGATTCTGGGTTGAGTTAATCTATGGCATTTGTGACTCCATCTGAGCAGAGAGGGCTGTTGTCTTGTCCACACTAAAGCAGTAAGCCTTTCGTGGCACAGGTCTCACATCTCCGCTGCTCATAGTAGGGATGATATTGTCCTTTCCAATGCACCTGCCAGGTGCCCCAGAGGGAGAGAACCTAACAGGTAATGATCAAGTGATCTCTCTCCTGCCATCCATCTGACAAACAGAGGCTAGGGACACCATTCTTTACCCATCCTGGCTAATAGCCATTAATGGACTTAACCTCCATGAATTTATCTAGTTCTCTTTTAAACCCTGTTATAGTCCTAGCCTTCACAACATGTAAATGTTTCATTATACTGGTATAACTTAAATTGGTTTAAAACCCAATGTAAGTTAAACCAGTGCAAAACCCTGTATGGACACTCTTCTATGGGTTTAAACTCACTGTGTTGGTCAAACTTGCAGGTGCAAGCTAAACAGATCTAAGCCAAGTTTAAATCAATATAATAGCATCCCTACATAAATTTGCTCTGTTTTATCTAAATCATTTTAAAATCACACCTTAAGGCTTGTCTATCAGAAGAAGTTGCACTGTTATAGCTTTCCTTTTTCCGGAAGAAAACCAGTACAACTTTGTGTGTAGGCCAGACCCTTGATTCTCCGGTAGTAGTCCATCAGTGATAGTAGTCCATCAGTGATCCAATGAACAGGATCCACAACCCAGTTCCAGGCAGGGTTTGTAAATACAAGCTGATTTTATTGGTGAGTCAGAGAGAAAATCACATAGTAAAAGGGGTGGTTTAAAAGGGAACGCTCTATTAGACAGGTCATAATGCTGTGTCCTTGACCGCAAAGTTAAAGGCTTTCTGTCTCCAAACATCCCAGTCTGTCACATGTCCCAAGGAAGTCTGTCTCCCCGTCCTAAGAAAGGGCTATAATTTACAGTCTTTCTCTTAGCTACGTGTTAAATCTAAATTAGTTTTTGGCATTAAATCATAGCCCTGTCGCCAGAGCAGGATGGTAAAACCTGTTTGAGCCCTGTTCCAATGGCTTCTGCCTTGTTATTCCCACCACCTTCCATTTTGTGTGTCAGCTAAACGCTTCTCCTGTTCCCAAACATGCAGGAACATTTCAGCAACATTCTGTTTAAAGGGCAAACTTTTTTCTTAGTGCCCAGCTTGGATAACTAGACTGGGCCCTCTGGCTGTTTATGGGAAAGAGGGGGTATCCTCCTATCTGCCTCACAGAACAAGAGTAGAAAACATTGGTTCCTCTGGGAGTGGGCTCTCCACACCTACACAAGCAACATCTGCTCACAAACTGCAGCCACATACATACAGACACCGCCACAGTCTTCAGGAGGATTGAACCAAGATTTTAAGCAATAAAAGTACAACCTCCTACCACTTGACCTACAGAAATAACTCCATTATCACCCACTAAGTACAGGTTATTATCCTCACACTGGAGTGAGTCATCAGGAGTCATAGTCATGTGGACCAAGCTAGTGTATTACATGTAATCATGAAAGTATTTTGTTCAATTGAATGCCTTACAATCCATACCTTTGACCTATTTACCTGGACAAATCAGAACGCTGCTTGGCCAAGATTAGTGCTCCAATGTATTTAGGTGCAGATTTTCTGATAACAGATAAGCTCCGAAATGTAATACAAAACTCTAAATCACAGATCTGGCTATATGTGGTCTGGCCTGTGGACACGTGAGAACTGTACTGCCCTGAAGAGGAATTTGGGTGGACATAAATAGGGGCATGATTTGGGGCCAAATGTTGAGGAAATGGATTCTAGGTTTCCTCAAGTGAATAACAATGTGTGTGTGTGTGTGTTCTCATGCAAAAAGAACATGTGTGGTGCAAGCCATGGAACACGTATGAGCAGGTAGGGAAATGTCCGAGTGCTACTACCGTAACAGAAATAGCTGCATGCAAGTAAGTGTTTGGGCAAATAATGGAAAATGTGCATACAAAAAGACATGTGTGCACAAGAGGATATGTATTTGTGCAACAAACAGAATATGTATGTGCACATGTAATCCACGGTGAGGCTATGTTACATGTACCCATCGGCAGAGGATGTGAGTCTGCTACACAGCCCCAGCCTGGCTCAGGCTTTTGGCTCTGGAGGTCCCAGGCTCAATCAGTGGGGTGTCAGCCAAGATGGCAGGCATCACGAGGGGCCTCATGCAGCCTTATGTAAATGTGCAAGCCGCAGAATCTGCCACCTATGTAACGCTTGAGCCTGGCGCCCCCAAATGTGACCAGCGGCTGCCCGTTATGAGGGCTCTGCGTGCCCAAATTCGGGCGCTGCGACCTGGCATGTGCGGTTGCTTGCCGCCCTCAGCCGAGCTTGCCCATAGCTAGAGCGACGTCTTTGTGCGAAGTCCATATGCAAGTAACGGGCCGTGGGCGTGCAAAGCACGGGCGTGTGCCGTGCTCCAACTCCGCCTGCAGCCCGAGCTAGATGTGCCTGAGTGCCCGACTACCGCCCCGTCGCTGAGGGTCCCGCGCGCGCACAGGACCCCGAGGCCACCGGCGCTGAGGGGTCATGGAGGCAAGGGACCGTTCCCGCGCGCTCCCGAGCCGCGTACGCGCCCAGCGCGCTCCCTGCTGTGACGCAGCCACTTCCACCACCCGCTTCTAGGCAGTCAGGTGACTCCACCTTCTTGTGACGTCAGCTCAGCAGTGGCGTCTGAGGCAGGTGGCGAGAGAGCGAGTGAGAGAGCGAGAAGCGGGGCTGCTGGGCGCGCAGGTATCGTAAGGCGGCGAGGGCTCGGCTCGGGGCGGGCGGAGCCCTGGGCTGAGGAGAAAGGGCCGGGGGAGCTCGGGGCGGGGAGGTGGGTCTAGGGGAGCCCTTGACTGAGGGGGTGAGTTGGGTTTAAGGGAGCCCTTGACTGAGGGGGAGTGGAGGGTGTGGGATGCATCTGGGGAGCCCTGGGCTGAGGGGGAGGGGAGGGGAAGGGGAGGGTGGGCAGGGGGGGGGGGAGCGCTGGGGGGGGGGGGGGGGGGGGGGGGGGATGGGGCGGGGGGAGCCCTGGACTGAGGGGGAAAAGCAATGCTGGACTGCGGGGTGGTGTGGGTCTGGGAGAGCCTTGGGTTGTGAAAGAGGCTGGTGTGTGAAGGAGCCCTGGGCTGCGGGGGAGCTGCTGGCTGAGTGCCTGGGATGGGGTGGGTCTCTTTGGGAAATCATCCTGGTGGCTTCTCCCCACCCTGGCATGGTGAGCTGGGCAGCATTCCTGTGGTGAGGGGCTGCTTATCTTCTGCTCTCAGGACTTGTGAGAATCACTTCCCCTGTCAAGAGTGGTACAAAGAAAACAAGGCACATCTAGATTAAATCTATCAGGGGAAACTTTATAGCTCCAAGAACAGGATCTTGCTGCCTCAGGACATTAGTGTTGGGATCCTGCAGATATGAGACCAGCATAGACACTTCTTAGTTGGAGTGGCTTAATTAAATAAATGCAGCCATGAGGGAAGGTGGGGCTGGCACTGGTTACTGGTCCTAGAGATCCTATGATGTTTCTGCCGCCTCCGTTAGCCCTAGTTATTTACATGAAGTTGCTTTAAAATGTTTAAGTTTTCCTTGTGGGGAGAGAGACAGCTATGAAATTAATGGGCTGTTTGCTTTGTGCTGTGGTATGTTCTGTCAGGGTTAATAGCATTTATCTCAAATGCATTTGTTTGTATATATGATGGACACAATGCAAATGAATTACTAGGGCAGCCGGGCATCTTAGCCAGTGATAGGCACATTAGCATTGTCTGAGTTAACAGAGACATACCCCGCATTAGAGGCTAGTACAGGGGTGGGCAAACCATGGCCTGGGGGCTACATCTGGCCATTCAGACGTTTTAATCTGGTGCTCAAGCTCCCGCGAGGGAGCAGGGTCCAGGGCTTGCTCCGCTCCGGCTCTCCAGCCGGGGAGCGGGGTCGGGGGTTGGCCCCCTCCACGCATGCTGTGGATCCACCCAGCTCCCAGAAGCAGCGGCATGTCCCCCCTCTGGCTCCTACAGGTAGGGGCAGCCAGGGGGCTCTGCATGCTGCCCACGGCCCAAAGTGCAGATCCTGTTGGCCAGGAACTGTGGCCAATGGGAGCTGCAGGAGCAGCACCTGCGGGCAGGGCAACGCGCAGAGCAGCCTGGTCACACCTCTGTGTAGGAGCTGGAGAGGGACATGCTGCTGCTTCCAGGAGCTGCTTGAGGTAAGCGCTGCCAGAGCCTGCACCCTTGCCCCTATCCCTACCCAACCCCCTGCCCCAGCCCTGATCACTCTCCTGCCCTCCAAATCCCTCAGTTCCAGCACGGAACACCCTCCTGCACCCACAACCCCTCTTCCCCAGCCCCACCTCAGAGCCTGCACCCCCAGCTGGAGCCCTCACCCTCCCATCCCAACCCCCTGTCCCTACACAAAGCCCTCTCCTGCACCCTGAACTCCTCATTTCTGGCCCCACCCCAGAGCCTGCACCCCCAGCCAGAGCCAGCACCCCCTCCCACACCCTAACCCCCAGTTTTGTGAGGCCTGCCATACAAGTTCCATGCCCAGATGTGGCCCTCTGTTGAAAATTTAGAGAGAGAGAGGTTTGATAGGATAGAGAGGCATAGGAACTCTATCGTAAATAGTCAAATCTCTTGTTTGCTGCTGGAGAGACAAGGTGAGTGAGGTAATATCTTTTGTTTTCTGTTTGTAGACTTTTTCTAATTTAGATACAATAAAATTATTATTTAATGTTTTATGCTTCTTGTAGAGCATAACTTGCCTGTGTATAGAATTTTTGCATTTAACAGATTGTCCTGGCAGTATACTTGCCCAGTATGCCTTAAACATATATTGGGAATCATTACATGCATAAGAGTGATATTGGAAATAGGCACTTCATGAGACATGAAATATTGTTTCAATGTTTATGTATGTTTGGAAATTAAAAAATGACACTATATGGTTCAGTGAGTGGAAAATAAATTTCGGTCTTCAGGGAAATGAGGTAAGATAACAAAGTGTAAGTCAATCAAACTGGATTCAGATAAGTTGTACTGTTAGTCAGGTTTTGGACTATGACTTAGTGTCATGCTCATTTAGCTCTGACACTGGTCAGTCAAGAGGAGGGCTGTAAAGACTCATCATGTGACAAGAGGAGATCACTTCCTCTAAGGCCTGGCTACACTGGCCTATTCGCATAGCTGAAGTCAAAGTATCTTAGTTCGACTTACCTGGCCATCCTCGCGGCGGCGAGTCAACCGCCGTGGCTCGCTTGTCGACTCTGCTTACTCCTCCTGCCGAGGCGGAGTACAGGTGTGGATTCGGGGATTGATTTATCGTGTCTAGACAAGACACGATAAATTGATCCCCGATACATCGAACCCTTAGGGTTTAGATGTAATTAAGTTCCACTTAATGATCTGTGCAAACAAAAATAAAATTTTAGTATGATTATAACTGTTAAAAATCTGACTCAAAATCAGTATTCTAATTTTTGCTGTTGTTGTATATCCTAAAGATAGTACTGTGACATTAGCAATGTACTTAACCAGTTATCCATCAGTTCAAATGATGCAACATTAGCTGGCAAAGTGGGAGACCCAAACTCAGATTTAGACTTTGGCAAGTTCCATACCACATGTAAGAATCTACTGAGTGTTTATTGAAATAAGCTGCAGGCTTGTCAATTTCATTAATTGTGTTGGCATAAGAGCATACAAAGGTTGTCAGTGTGGATTTAACTGCACTCCTGTACCATGTGACTTGTGAAGCTGTTAAACAGAGGAATCATGCGTCCTTCCTCTGGACTGCAGCTAAGGCACCATATTGCAACTGTATATAGGGTATGGAGAGATTAAGAAATGGTAACAGAGAAGGAAGGGGCAGGGAATACCATTCCAACGGTCAGCCTGACAAGAAAATTCTGCTTTGAGGAATGTGAGTCTTAAGAGAAGATGGAGAGAAAAGTGAGCACAAAGACATTTTCTACACAAATATCTTTAGTTGTGTGCAATTTCTCTTAAGGTCATATGCTGATCCCATTTACTGCTGCGAGAATTCCATTGCACACCTATGGTAGTATGTGCCCTTAATCATCCCAGCAAAACTTCAATGTTACTGACATAGGCAATTAATTACTGCTGCTCTCTGTCTGGGGATGCTGTCAGACTGTCATTTAAGTAATAAGCAACATATTTCCTTCTTTTTTTAAAGGATTTTAAAATTAACTTATGTGCTACCATGTTATTAACTGTTCATCAGCTTGAACAGTATGACTGTTCTAGTCAGTTTTCCTCTTATCAGTCTTAGATTCTGGTTTTCATGCACTGTTTGTGGTTTCATGTGAATATTAAAATCCAAACTGTTTTCATTATAATTTAAAATAAAAATCCTAGACCGTTTTAAACAAAAACCTAAATTTGAGGCTCAAATTTATCAACTGTCTGCAATGTTGCAACATTAATACTGTGCAACTTGCAACATTAATACTGCGCAAGTGTCTTTGTAAAAGAAAATATTAAAAACACAAAAGCTAAGATTCTGTAAAAACAAACAATTATGCTAAGGCCACAATTCTTCAGTGAGCGCCACACAAGTGCGGGGTCTGCCTTTCACTCCTTTGCAGGGTTGTGATGTAAGTACCTAAAACTGTAGAGCTTGACTTCAGTGGAGCTGTGACAGTTTTCACTGGCTATGATCTGCCCCTGTGACTTTTCCTGTATCAGTGACTTCAGCATCCCTGGTACCAAGCCCCATGTGGTTTTATAAACCCTACAGCATGTCAGAGAAACTTGAAGACCTTTTTATATAATTGCAGGTTTGGTATAATTACAGTGGCAACATACTGGATGTAATTTATCTTGATTCAATAAAGCTCTTCTTGTAGGAACCACATACAGCCGCTTTCCAGCTTCTAGCTCTTGTTTATATAAACAGAGACAAATGTGTGGGTATAAACTGGGAAACAGATCACAAGCAGTGAGAATTAATAGTGCAGCCTTAAACTAAGGGGAAGTAACAAAGGAAAAGTGGAATGTGCTTTGGGCCTTCTCCTCAGTGTGTTCCCTAATAATCCAGAAGAAGCTGAAATTCCCTTGTGAAGGGAGGATTATAGCAGTGGAACCCTGGAGCTTGTGGGGGTGTATTGCTGTTGTGAAATCTTCAGGAGATAAAGAGCAGCAAGCTCAGATTCTGCAACTGTACCATGCTCCACAAATGGAGATTTTCCATGGGAAGGACATGATCGAAAGTGACATCAATAGAACTGGCCAAAATATTTTCAACATAGCTTTTTTCCATTGAAAAATACCATTTCCTTGAAACTGCCATGTTTCATGGAAACATACTGGTTTTTATGACAGTTTTGTTGGGAAGGTTTCTGAGGTGCAGGATGGACTCTGGTCAAAATGAGAGTGTGTGCTATAGCCTGATGGTTAGCGCCAGTCTGGAATGTGGGAGTGGGGACTTTAACATGGGCCTCGCACATTCCAATCTCTTTCTCCTGCTCCCTCTTCTCCCCCCTTAAGTGAAGACTTTGAAAAGTCTCTGTTTCATTCTTTAAAGGAACAAAAATGACTTTCAAAACCTCAATGTTTCATGAAATAGAATTGTTGTCCTCTCCCGCTTTAATTTTTAACTTCGTTGGTGCCTCTGAATTAATCTCCTTTACAAGTGGGGACATGAAAGAGAGAGTCTCTTCATATAGACTACCTCTAACTAATAGCAAGATTTCTTCATTCACAGGGTGAAATGGCTGCTGGATGTGGCTGAGTTGTTATTGTGTGGCAGTGTTCCTCCAGAGTAGACTGAATTTGAAGGGTCTGTGGGGCAAGAGCTGGTCATATCTTAGCAGCATACTGGTCATAGAATCATAGGACTGGAAGGGACCTCGAGGTCATCTAGTCCAGTCCCCTAGACTCATGGTAGTATTAAGTATTATCTAGACTATCTCTAACAGGTGTTTGTCTAACCTGCTCTTAAAAATCTCCAATGGCGGAGATTCCACAAACTCCCTAAGCAATTTATTCCACGCTGACAAGAAGTTTTTCCTAATGTCCAACCTCAACTGCCCTTGCTGCAATTTAAGTCCATTGCTTCTTGTCCTATCCCCAGAGGTTAAAGAGAACATTTCCCCCCCCCCCTTCTTGTAATAACCATTCATTTACTTGAAAACTGTTATAATGTCCCTTCTCAGTTTTCTATTCTCCATACTAAACAAACCCAGTTTTTTCAATCTTCCCTCACAGGTCATGTTTTCTAGATCTTTAATAATTTTTGTTGCTATTTTCTGGACTTTCTCCAATTTCTCCACATCTTTTGTGAAATGTGGTGCCCAGAACTGGACCTAATCAGCACGGAGTAGAGTGGAAGAATTACTTCTCGTGTCTTGTTTACAATTCT
The DNA here is from genome assembly GCF_013100865.1 of Trachemys scripta elegans. Lineage (NCBI taxonomy): Eukaryota > Metazoa > Chordata > Testudines > Emydidae > Trachemys > Trachemys scripta. The sequence goes on from NC_048305.1 coordinate 36,110,130, forward strand.
CCTGCTAATACACCCCAGAATGTTTGCTTTTTTTGCAACAGTGTTACACTGTTGACTCATATTTAGCTTGTGATCCACTGTAACCCCCAGATCCCTTTCTGCACTACTACTTCCTAGGCAGTCATTTCCCATTTTGTGAATGCGCCACTGATTGTTCCTTCCTAAGTGGAGTACTTTGCATTTGTCCTTATTGAATTTCATCCTATTTACTTCAGACCATTTCTCCAGTTTGTCCAGATCATTTTTAAGTTTAATCCTATCCTCCAAAGCACTTGCAACCAGCTTGGTATCATTCAGCTTGGCATCATCCACAAACCTTCTAAGTGTACTCTCTATGCCATTATCTAAATCATTGATGAAGATACTGAACAGAACTGAACCCAGAACTGATCCCAGCAGGACCCCACTCAATATGCCCTTCTAGCTTGACTGTGAGCCACTGATGACTACTCTTTGGAAACGGTTTTCCAACCAGCTATGTACCCACCTAATAGTAGCTCAATCTAGGTTGTATTTCCCCTTGTTTGTTTATGAGAAGGTCATGCGAGACAGTATCAAAAAGCCTTACTAAAGTCAAGATATACCACATATACCGCTTCCCCTCCCCCCCCCATCCACAAGGCTTGCTATCCTGTCAAAGAAAGCTATTAGGTTGGTTTGACACGATTTGTTCTTTACAAATCAATTCTGACTGTTACTTATCACCATATTATCTTCTGTGTGTGTGCAAATTGATTGCTTCATTATTTGCTCCATTATCTTTCTTGGTACTGAAGTTAAGCTGACCGGTCTCTAATTCCCCGGGTTGTCCTTATTTCCCTTATTTGTGCATGGGCACTACATTTGCCCTATTCCAGTCCTCTGGAATCTCTTCCATCCTACATGATTTTCAAAGATAATCGCTAATGGCTCAGATATCTCCTCAGTCAGTTCCTTGAGTATTCTAGGATGTATTTCATCAGTCCCTGGTGACTTGAAAACGTCTAAGTAATTTTTAACTTGTTCTTTCCCTATTTTAGCTTCTGATCCTACCTCATTTTCATAGAATATCAGGGTTGGAAGGGACCTCAGGAGGTCATCTAGTCCAGTCCCCTGATCAAAGCAGGACCAATCCCCAACTAAATCATCCCAGCCAGGGCTTTGTCAAGCCTGACCTTAAAAACCTCTAAGGAAGGAGATTCCACCACTTCCCTAGGTAACCCATTCCAGTGCTTCTCCACCCTACTAGTGAAAAAGTTTTTCCTAATATCCAGCCTAAACCTCCCCCACTGCAACTTGTTCTGTCATCTGCTACCACTGAGAACAGTCTAGATCCATCCTCCTTGGGACCCCCTTTCAGGTATTGAAAGCAGTTATCAAATCCCCCCTCGTTCTGCAGACTAAATAATCCCAGCTCCCTCAGCCTCTCCTCATAAATCATATGCTCCAGCCCCCTAATCATTTTTGTTGCCCTCCACTGGACTTTCCAATTTTTCCACATCCTTTTTGTAGTGTGGGGCTCAAAACTGGACACAGTACTCTAGATGAGGCCTCACCATTGCCGAATAAAGGGGAATGATCACGTCCCTCAATCTGCTGGCAATGCTCCTATTTATACAGCTCAAAATGCCTTAAGCCTTCTTGGCACCAAGGGCACACTGTTGACTCATATCCAGCTTCTCGTCCACTGTAACCCCTAGGTCCTTTTCTGCAGAACTGCTGCCTACTTGGTCCCTAGTCTGTAGCAGTGCATGGGATTCTTCCGTCCTAAGTGCAGGACTCTGCACTTGTAATCATTTTTGTTGCCCTCNCACTGTTGACTCATATCCAGCTTCTCATCCACTGTAACCCCTAGGTCCTTTTCTGCAGAACTGCTGCCTAGCTACTTGGTCCCTAGTCTGTAGCAGTGCATGGGATTCTTCCGTCCTAAGTGCAGGACTCTGCACTTGTCCTTGCTGAACCTCATCAGATTTCTTTTGGCTTAATCCTCTAATTTGTCTAGGTCCCTTTGTATCTTATCCCTACCTTCCAGCATATCTACCATTCCTCCCAGTTTAGTGTCATCTGCAAACTTGCTGAGGGTGCGAATCCACGCCATTCTCCAGAACATTAATGAAGATACTGAACAAAACCGGCCCCAGGACAGACCCTCGGGGCTCTCCGCTTGATATTCTCTCATAGAGCTGTAAGGGACCTTGAAAGGTCATCAACTCTAGCCCCCTGTCTTCACTAGCAGGACCAAGTACCATCTCTGACAGATTTTTGCCCCAGATCCCTGAATGGCCCCCTCAAGGATTGAACTCGCAACCCTTGGTTTAGCAGGCCAATGCTCCAACCACTGTGCTATCTCCCCCTCCGGCTGCCAACTAGACATGGAGCCATTGATCGCTACCCATTGAGCCTGATGATCTAGCCAGCTTTTTATCCACTTTATAGTCAATTCATCTAGCCCATATTTCTTTAACTTGCTGGAAAGAATACTGTGGGAGACCGTATCAGAAGCTTTGCTAAAGTCAAGGAATAACACGTCCACTGCTTTCCCCTTATCCACAGAGCCAGTTATCTCATCATAGAAGGCAATTAGGTTAGTCAGGCATGACTTGCCCTTGGTGAATCCATGCTGACTGTTCCTGATCACTTCCCTCTTCTCGAAGTGCTTCAAAATTGATTCCTTGAGGACCTGCTCCATGTTTTTTCCAGGGACTGAGGTGAGGCTGACTGGCCTGTTTTTTCCCTGGATCCTCCTCCTTCCCTTTTTTTAAAGATGAGTACTACATTAGCCGTTTTACAGTTATCTGGGACCTCCCCCAATCGCCACGAGTTTTCAAAGATAATGGCTAATGGCTTTGCAATCACATCCGCCAACTCCGTTAGCACCCTTGGATACAATGCATCCGGCCCCATGAACTTGTGCTCGTCCAGCTTTTCTAAATGGTCCTGAACCAATTCTTTCTCCACAGAGGGCTGGTCACCTCCTCCGCGTTTTCACTGGCATTCATTATGTTTGATGTCCAATCGCTACTAACCTTTTTGTTGAAAACTGAAACAAAAGTCATTTATCACTTCTGCAATTTCCACATTTTCTGTTATTCCCCCCTCCCCTCCCCTCATTGGTCTTCCTCTTGCTTCCAATGTATTTGTAGAATGTCTTCTTCTTACCCTTTACGTCTCTAGCTAGTTTAATCTCGTTTTGTGCCTTGACTTTTCTAATTTTGTCCCTACATATTAGTGGTGTTTTGTTTATGTTCATCCTTTGTCATTTGACTTAGTTTCCACTTTTTGTAGGACTCTTTGAGTTTCAGCGCATTAAAGATCTCCTGGTTAAGCCAGGGTGGTCTCTTGCCATACTTCCTATCTTTCCTACGCAGTGAGGTAGTTTGCTCTTGTGTCCTTAATAATATCTCTTTGTAAAACTGCCAACTCTCTGGAACTTTTTCCCCTTACACTTGCTTCCCATGGGATCTTACCTACCAATTCTCTGAGTTTGCTAAAATTTGCCTTCTTGAAATTCATTATCTTTATTGTGCTATTTTCCCTCCTACTATTCCATAGAATCATGAAATTAGAATCATGAGCTCTACCATTTCATGATCACTTACACCCAAGCTACTTTCCACTTTCAAACTCTCAACCAGTTTCTCCCTATTTGTCAAAATCAGACCTAGAATAGCCTCTCCCCTAGTAGCTTTTTCCACCTTCAGAAATAAAAAATTATCTCCAATCATTCCAAGAAATTGGATAATCTGTGCCCTGACGTATTATTTTCCCAACAGATACTACATCTAGGTAGCTGAAGTCTCCCATCACCACCAAGTCCCATACTTTGAATGATTTGGTTAGTTTAAGTTTCATCCACCTGTTCTTCCTGGTTAGGTGGTGTTTAATGGACTCCTACCATAACATCACCCTTGGTTTTTACCCCCTTTATCCTTACCCAGAGATTTTTTTTCAACAAGTGTCTCCTATTTCCATCTTAACCTCAGTCCAAATGTATACATTGTTAATCTATAAGGCAACACCTCCTCCCTTTTTTCCCTGCTTGACTTCCTGAGCAAGCTGTACCCTTCTATACCAATATTCCAGTCATGCGTATTCAACTAAGTGTCTGTGATGCCAACAATGTCATAGTTGTGTTTATTAAGTAGCACTTCAACTTCTTCTTGCTTGTTCCCTATACTTCTCATATCAGTATACAGACATCTAAGATACTGATTTGATTTCGCCCTGTGTTTTCTCTGATCCCTGCTATAACCGCCCATGCTCCCCCCAGATTCTGACCCTTCTCCCAGGTCTCCATATCATGCTCTACCTCTCTTGAGAAATGATCTTTCCAAGAGACTTTGTATTTGTTAAACAACATAGGAGAGAGGTTCAATCCCTAAAAGTCATTGCATGTCAATTACTTGGTGATGAGACACAATTGATCATCATTCAACTCACTCCTGTCTCCTAGGAATGCTCTCTGGACAATTCCATGCATGTTAGTAAAGTTCTTTAATCACCAAAGCAGCCATGCATTGTCAATTATATCTAAAATTGTTGAGAAGCCCAGCATGCCTAAAATGGCCATCTGACCCCAATCTAGCAGGAGATCTTTCATGGCCCTTACAGGTGTAGTCCTGACTGTAGTGGGGTGGTCATCCACTCCTTCCTGGAAAGGATTAACAGGCCAAGGAGAGGGCTGTGGCAGGGAAAAAGCTGGGCTGATTGGGGAAGTGGCCGCAGCTGGGCCACACCCCAATCAGGCCACAGCTGAACTGTATAAAAAGGCTGTGAGCCAGAGGCCAAACAGTCTCTCTCTAGCTGAGCAGAGTACTTGAGTGGAGCAGGGCTGGGGGAAAGGCAGAGGAGCTGGGGAGCTCCAGCCTGGAAAGCCCCAGGCTGCAGCCTAGTACTGGGCTAATAGATACTGGGGGTTGCAGAGGGCAGCCCGGGGTAGGCAAAGGTAGCAGGTCCACACCCAACCTTGCCAGTGATGAGTAGGCTGACACTGCAGTCTGCCCCAGGGCACAGGGGCTAGATAATGAGTGGCAGTAGCCATATACTGAGGTGAGGTGGGGATAGTGGGTGGGGTCTCCCCTGGGAGGGGGAGACCTAGATCTGTGGTGGTACTGCCAGGGGTCAGCACCCAGAGAAAGGGGCACTGGGGTCCTGGGAGGGACACAGGGCCAGTGGCAAGGCGGATCACCGGCCTGCAGGAGGCTCTCCAGGATGCTGAAAGAGCTAATTCCCATGGATGACCAGCAGGAGGCACCGCAGGGGTGAGTCCAAAATTGCTACACTGACACAGAAGGGAGAGGCAAAACTGTTGAGCATATCAGTAATTTCTGCCTTCTCAATTGACTTTCCTAAAATCATAGAAGTGTAGGACTGGAAGGGACTTCAATAGGTCATGAGGAGTTCTGAGGCTGCAGAGTCATTGGCAAACACTTCAGAGTTAAGGGATGGCTTCTTCAGGAGGAAGCAGATCTTTTGCATGTTCAGGAATGGCTAGCACCCTTCATTTGCTAAGTGAGCCATTGATAATGTCTGTCAGTAGTAGAACGCACTTATTCCATAGACCTTCATCAACCAAAATGGACGACGCTCAGTGCCATAAGTGGTGCACTCCAGGACTTGCAGAAAATCATAGGCGTCCACATCAGAAACAAAGTCAAACCAGTGGATGACTCTGGAAGCTTACAGCCTTCATAATTGGCAAGGCTGATAAGACCAGCCTGGAGCCATAATGTATCTTACCTCCAAGAGTGATGCTGGAGCCAACTGGAGGAATTGCCTTTGGGATATGGGGAAGTCGGGTCAGTATGTGCTGTCTGAAAAAGTTCATCTGGGTGGGTCTTTGCAACTTTGGCTGAGCACAAGCAACATATCTTGGCCTCAGTGATAGCTTTTCTGTATGTTACATAAATTCATAGTCTATCTCCTCTCCACTCTGTGGCTCAGCTGTTCCAACTTCCAGTGATCACCATTACAATATGGTGTACTCTGTCCTCTAGGCACAACCTGAGTACTATGAAAAGCCAAGGAGTTGGTCTAGCAGCCATTAATAGCTGGTGGCCTGACTAGCACCCCTACTGGAAGGAGAGCCTGTATATGCCTTTGTACCAGTGAAAAGACTCTAGAAATCCTTAGGATTCCAAGCACGTGAGACTATCCTAGCTTTAGCACTGATGTAAGAGCTATACCACAACTGTATTGAAACATATGATGAGATGGCTGGACCAGTCAACAGCATTGACCTTGACCTGAGTATCTCTGCTATCCAGACCAGCTGCAGAGATTGGGTCAAGCAGCACTGTGGGAGCTTTCAACTTTCTGGGTAAAATCAAGCGAGTCCAGCACTTCCTGGATGACATGGTCCATGTTATGCAACCTGACTAATCTCACATGAATGTTACCATCAGAGGACAGTAATCCTCAGCAGACCAGACACCAGGTCAGGACTCAATCATGAAATCCCCATAAAACCTGGTTGTCTGTACACCAGTAGGGCCATGGACATTGGTCCTGTGCCAAGGACACAGGAGATAGATGCTCAAACTTTATGGTTGGCCAAGTCATGCACCTCAAACATGATATTGGGTGAGGAGGGGAATTGCAGCTCACCCCCATCCATCCCAAAATTAATTCTGCACAAAGTTGTGAATCATAGTGCCCAGTTGGGACCACCCATAGACTGGAGTGGAATATATATTACTAAGCATAGCACCTCCTGAGGCAATAAAACAAACTGTCTAGAGGTAAGAATTGCATCACTAGAGATGCCGAAACAGCTGAGATGCGATGGAGTTGGTGGGGAGGAAGGTCAGGATACAGTTAAGTGACCCATGTTGGGTAAGAACATAATAACGGCCATACTAGCCCAGTATCCTGTCTTCCAATCATGGCCAAAGCCAGGTGCTTCAGAGGGAATGAACAGAAACAGGTAATCATCAAGTATTCCCTGTTGTCCATTCCCAGCTTCTGGCAAACAGAGGCTAGGGACACCATCTCTGCCCATTCTGGCTAATAGCCATTGATTCACCTATCAATTTATCTAGTTCTTTTTTTAGAACCCTGTTATAGTTTTGGCTTTCACAACATCCTCTGTCAAAGAGTTCCCCCTGTTGACTATGCCTTGTGTGATGAAATACTTCCTTTTATTTGTTTTAAACTTGCTGCCCATTAATTTCATTTGGTGACCCCTAGTTCTTGTGTTATGAGAAGGAGTAAATAACCCTCTCTCATTTACTTTCTCCACACCAGTCATGATTTTATAGACCTCAATCATATCCCACCTTAGTCATCTCTTTTCCAAGCCGAAAAGTCCCAATCTTATTAATCTCTCCTCATATGGAAGCCGTTCCAAACCTGTAAGAATTTTGGCTGCCCTTTTTTTAACCTTTTCCAATTGCAATATATCTTTTTTTTAAATGGGGCAACCATAACTGCATGCTTTACGGTGGCCTTTGCATGTTTGTAGAGGCAGACAGCTGATCTGGTGTCTGATTCAGAGTGGAAGGCACAGGTTCTTTGCTGCCTATCACTAATGTCTTGAGGTGTGATCAGGTTCAAGGACCAGGTCCAGACAAACATTAGATGTGTAAGGGGCAAGTGACCTCACACTAATGACAGTATTGGGGCTGGCTTAGAATTCTTGAAATTTCAGTGAGCTTCATGAAAATCTTTCCACAAAAATGTGAACTTTCTGATTTTTACTTGGAGGTGGATTAAGATGGACTTGTTGGAATCCAAACACCATGCTAGGGAGAATCTAGACAGAGCAGTTAGTAGCAAACCACAGCTGCCTCTTGGCCTAGGGTGGAAGGTGGATCAAGCATTCAGACTGTTGTCTTCCTCCTGCACTAGGCTGGAAATGATGGTCTGGGGTGTGCATGGGGTGTGGGAATCCTAGGAGGAAGAATCTGCTGGGGTCGAGGAGTGCAAAATGATGGCCCAATCCACCTCTGATTGTAACACTGGGTATAGCTGTAGAACTTGCTGTGCACAGCATGGAAAATAGCTACGAAAAGGGAAAATGTAGAAACAATGCCATTTAGAAAGCAGATCCTGTGTGTTACTTTCATACAGATATTGAGAGATGCTCTCTATTTGAAACATAATTTAAATTCTAGGCTTGTTGCCAGGAGCTGGGATTTGTTGATGCTAAGTGCACTTTCCATTAGAGCTCGGTAGTTTTCCAATATCTCCTGGCGCCACAGGCATTGGAAAGTGCTGTTTAGTTACATTGGGATGCTCCAGTTGCAGCTCAGAGGACCTTCGTATCTCAGAATGCACTGCTCCATCTTGTTCTGTGCAATGGCCAATTCAATCAATATCGAACATCGGGTATAGAGATCTGCAGCTCTAGCTGACTGCACCATCCTGTCTGTGGTGCAGTGGCTGCAGTCTGCTCCGCTATATCCAGATTTGGTGTGGCCCCTAGCTTCCTAGCAAACTGCCAACATTGCTATCTAGGAAAAGTCTGTGCACCTTGGATTACTCCTCTTTACTGATACATAGAACCTCTTTAAACCCATCATCTCCTCCTTTCTTCTCCCCTTCCATTCCCATAGAACTGACTGTGATGTTTTTTATTACTGTCCTCTATGCAATGTGAGTTTTCATCCTGACTCTTTCAGTACCTCAAGTGACATCCTTTTAAATAGAGAGAACTAGAAAAAAAGTAATATTGGGGTAGAGATGAGGGATGTGAACGTTTCTTCATTAAATGGGAAGAAGGAGAGAAGCCTTTGATTAGTAGCTGGGCATCTTCCACATTAAAAATTTATATAGCTCTTTCATGTTCATGTTCTTTAATGTTCTCTTTGGCGGTGGCAAGGGCAACCTAGTCTTGCCTATGTGTGAGGACTAACTCGTGCTGATTTCTAGTCTCAAGACCAGAAACATGTTGATGTCAAAGAAAAGCTTTGTAGGAGCATCCCCCAGGGGAGATGCTGCCCTGGAAAATTCAATGCTTGCTTGGTAGGTGTTGCTGGCAGAATGAGGAGGCTGCTTTCACTGGGTTTTCTTTGGGAATCTTCTTAATTGAACAGAAGATGACAGTCACTTTTTCTCACTTCCTCCAGTCTTCCCCTGTTTTCTTCTCTTGCACTTCCCTTCACTTATTTCCCCATCGTCTGTTTATTTTCCTTCTTCCTCTCAGACCAAAATTTCAAGTGAAGACATTCTTGGGTACAATCCTAGTGCACAGAAGTCTAGAGTTTTGATATTCCACAGCTCTTGATAGCCCTGTTTTGCTGCTGCCAACCTACTGTTGTAATGTGATTCGCTAAGAGATTTGGCTGTAGGAAGTATCAATGAGAATTATGACAGAGGGTGATGTGCCAGATCTTGACCACCTTGGACCTCAAGCTGAGTTAAGAAACACTGTTCTAAATAAACTAGTTTTTGGCATGCTTTGATTGACCAATATGTCTGGGACCAAATCATGTTCAAATATAGTGTCCTAGCTAAACGGTGTTAAAATGGATTAGCTAGTTCAATGTGTCTACATAGATACTAATACAGACCTCATTGCTGTAGCAGGATCCTGGTGCCTTTAAACATTGTTTCCCAGCTTGGTTTGAAGGCTTGCTTGACTGGGCATTGGAGTTAAAGGAGAGAATCTCTCAACCTATTTATCAAAGTGTTACAACTCCTGTTTTGATGCAGGTGGAACAGAAATATCATCCAGAATGAATATACAGTAGAACCTCATTATAAACACCTTAAGAATGGAGGTTATTCGTAACCCTGAACAAAACATTCAAAAGTTTACAACTGAACATTGACTTAATACAGCTTTGAAACTTTACTATGCAGAAGAAAAATGCTACTTTTAACTATCTTAATTTAAATGAAACAAGCATAGAAACAGTTTCCTTACCTTGTCCAATCTTTTTTAAACTTTCCTTTTTTTAGTAGTTTACATATAACACAGTACTGTATTTGCTTTTTTTCAGCTATGCTGCTGCCTGATTGCATACTTGCAGTTCCAAATGAGGTGTGTGGTTGACTAGTCAGTTCGTAACTTTGGTGTTCATATCTCTGAGGTACTACTGTATACTCGGAACCTTACCGAGAAGCATATCTGATTTCATGGCTTTGGCCAGTTTTGTTCTTAAAAAATCTCTTGCCAACAAATGAGTAGTTGTTGGAGTCTCCCTCCTCCTCCTTGGGGGAGAGGGAATAAGAACTTATTTTTATGGTGATTCCCTTCAGGTGCATGAGTAACGTTTCTGCTGTTTACAGCAAATCCCAAATAAAAAACAAGGCAATTGCTGGGGGAAAAAATCCAAGCTGCTGTGAGTCCGGGAGCAGTTTAGAGACCATGGCAAGTGTGGTATTGGCTGAACGTTCAGAGAAGATGGGGGTGTGGGATGAAGAAGTTTTCCCTCCTACTCCTCTCTTTGGGTACAAAAATCTTCCCCTCCTTCCTCTCTCAATGAAAGGGGACTCAGTGCTACCATATGGGTCACATAACTGTGAGACTGGCTCCATTATTGAATGTAATGGTTAAATGAGACCAGGTACAATAGCTGTGGGAAGTCTGTTTACTTATGAAAATCGATAGAACAAATATATTGTTGCTATCACAACAGTAGACTCCATGAGCACTTAATATTTAAAGGGCATGGATTAAAAATCACAACCAGGCTTCTTTATCTCTGTCACAGGTAACACCCTACATCATTTAAAATAGGAAAACACGGACACCTCATTTAATTGTCCCCATTTATGGTTTGTAAATGGTGCATTATCTTAATTTTAGATGATGAAATAGACCAGTAGTCAATTTCATTTTTCTGTTTCTTTGTTTCCTAACCTAAATTCAGTGCTTAAACTTCTTGTCTCTTTTATATATCAAACCCAGCAACATTTAATAAGCAAATTCTAGTTTTGTTTGAGAAGTGGGACCACCTAATGCTTTAGTGAATCTTTTGAAAGGGAACCATTTCAGGAATGCAGCAAAAATCAAGGTCACAACAAAAAGCCCATGCATTTCTTTGTTTTTAATTTTATACAAATACAGAAGGTACTAGATGGGAAACCCAAATGATTTGTATGTATGAAGTTAAAATCATGTAGTTACTTAAATGATCTTGTAGCTAGTTCTGGTTTCAGCTGGAGTGAAATGATTCCTCAGAATGAGGTGACAACATATTGTATCTACCCTGATAAGTCAAGGCTTGAGATTACTAATGGTTAGATTCTCGAAGGAAAGTATGTTTTGAGGAGGGTATCTGTTATTGAAAAGTACCTGCTTAGTTAACTAAGGCACCAATCCTGCAAACATGTATGCAGGTGAGTAAATGGGACTACTCAAGTGTGCAAAATTACATGTGCAGCTGTTCATAGAACTGGGACCAAAGTAATGAACTCTGTTATGCAGACGAGGAGGAGGAGGGAGAGAGGAATGGGCAAAGGATGGTCAGTCCCTGACGAGAAGGAGGGAGAATATACTGAGAGGTGCAGTTCACACTTGTTGGAATAGCTTTTCAGTGCAAGAAACGTAGACACAAAATGAAAGGAAGAAAACAGAGTGGGGATATCAAAAGGAAAGCAGGATACTAGCGTCTGCAATTGGAGATATCCACGTGTACCTGTGCCTGCATGAAGCCTACTGAAGTCAGTGGTGACTCTGCAAGGGCACACAGGTATGCTATTGTGATTTCAGAACTGGGGCCTAGCTTAGAAACATAAACAGTTTATTCTGTCCCTTTTGCTGCATTTCTCTGTAAAACACCCCATAACCATTAAGTCGGCAGAAAAGAGATTATAGTGAAATAGCACTGATGAAGCCTGAGTCAAATTGCTGATTATTATTGGTCATTTAATGGCTCATTTGGAGCAGGTGCTTTTAAAAGCTGGTTTGCCTCAATGGCAGGATTTAAAAAAAAACAAAACAGATATGAGCTTGTTGTTTGGGCAGTATAAGATCAGTTTGGTGCACTGCCATGAAGAAATACCCATCTCAGGGTGGATAGGACAAGAATGACCCAAAATTGCCTTTAGCAGAGCCAGAATCTGAATGTCTGTGGCCTACATGGCAAAGCGAGTGTTGGAATGAATTCTCAGATGTAACCATCAACTACGGCAGTCTGGCTTTCCCAGACCTTTCAGCCCACTGAGAGTCAAAAGCTTTTCAGTGCTGTTGTAGGAGGGATTTTAATCCCAGAACCTTGGGGAGTACATTTCTGGAATTGCTTTGGGTTAGTAGTAATCACATTGGTGCTGTAATCATCCTGGGTTTTATGGCCTTTAAGAGTCAGTGTTGGAGAGGAATTAAGCAATGTAAGCTGGGACCCTAACATCATAGTGACTGATACCCAGGTAAGAGTAACCTGTAAATAAGCAGAGGACCCAGGGACCACGCCTTGGGGAATGAGGCACACATTCTTTCTCTGAGATGATGAAATAGAGTTGATGTAAACAACACTGGTTGTTTCTGGTTTATGTCAGGCTCGCAACAATTAAACGGAGAATCAAGAAAACAATGTATTTATGGGCTTTCCTCCTGGATGCGGTTCTAGCAGGAGCTGATTCCCCATTGATTGGTTTGTCAAATTACTTTGGATACAGCTTACTTTTCTTTGGTAAATATTATTTCAGCTGCCTTTAAATGTAACCTGCAAGCTCTGTCACTGACCTGCTGTGTGCCCTGAGACAAGTCATTTCACCTCTCTGCGCCTCCATTTCTCCATCTGTAAAATGGGGGTGATGCTCACCTCCCTTTGGCACTTCTCACAGACAGCTTCCAAAGTCCTTTACAAACACAGTCTAAATGTTATTTATATGATACATGGATTGAAAGGCTTTCTAGTTTTGATCTATATGGTATATAGATGAGAGGCCTCTTGTTCCCATGGGTAGGGCACTGGCCTAGCACTCAGGAGATCGGAGTTCCATTTGTGGCTATGCCATGTTACCTGCTGTAGAAGCTCGGGGGAGTCAGTTCTCTGCTTTAGTCTAGCACAAGTTTATTGGGCTTTCTATGGAGTTAAATAAGTGGGTGAATTCTATGGTCTGTGATATACGGGTTGCCAGACTAGATGATCTAATGGTCTCTTTTAGCCTCAACTTTACGAGTCAGTGAAATTTGGTGCTGAATACTAAGCATACAACTTCATTTTCTCTTATCCATCCTCCTTTCCAGGGCCATAGAGGGAGAATCCTGGAGATTTATTATCAGTCAGTAGTCCAATCACACTTCTGCCCTGTGGTGCCAACAGCAGCAATTTTCAATTGATGGAATCATACAGTTCTAGAGGAATGCTAGGAGCCAGTGGAGTTTGGGAAGGGGGAGACATCTAGAACAGAGGTGGGCAAACATTTTGGCCTGAGGGCCACATCAGGGTTCCGAAACTGTATGGAGGGCCGGGTAGGGAAGGCTGTGCCTCCCCAAACAGCCTGGCCTCCACCCCTTCCCATCCCCTGATTGCCCCCCTCAGAACTCCTGACCCATCCAAACCCCCTACCCCCCCCCCCCGGACCCACCTCCTATCCTACCCCCAGTCCCCTCACTGTCCCGCCCCCTATCCACACCCCTGTCCCCTCACAGGCCCCCAGAACTCCCATACCTATCCAACCCCCCCCCAGGACCCTCTGCCCCTTATCCAACCCCCTTCCCCCCCCCCCACTCCCTGCCCCTTACCATGCTGCTCAGAGCAGCAGGACTGGCAGCTACGCCACCCAGCCAGAGCCAGCCATGTTGTCCGGAGCACTGGTGGCACGGCGAGCTGAGGCTGCCGGGGAGGGGCCGGGGGCTAGCCTTCCTGGCCAGGAGCTCAAGGGCTGGGCAGGATAGGCCCGCAGGCTATAGTTTGCCCACCTCTGATCTAGAATGAGAGCGTTGAAGTTCTCACTCTATCCTGTTAAAGGGGCAGTGTCAGGGTAAAGATCACTTTAGGAACTTGAGGTTGTTTTTTAACGCACAATACTAAGAACACTTCTTAGATTTCTGAAACTGAAGGAATTTTCAAAACTCTAACTTTACATCATTTCTGCTATTGACTTTTTGCACGTTCATCACTTTGGAGGTGACAATAGACTAATTTCACTTTCTCATCCATATGCACTAGCATAATGAGGCATTGTGTTTTAAGTACAAACACTGCTGTGAACTCTTCACTAGTGAAAGCCTAATCTTGGAAACATCTTGCTCGGTCATGGTAATCAGGAAAAGGTTGTCCCTCGGTGACTGCTGTCTAATAAACAAATTAGATACAGTTTATGAACTTTCAGCCCTCTTTAATGGTGCTTTTGCATGTGACCTAAAAACCAACGTGTGATCGTTTGTGGTCATTAATGATCCAGTAGTGTGTTTTGGAAGAGTGGGTGTGTTTAAATGCAGCAGTATGGCCAAATCCCAACAACAAATTATTCTCCTACCTCTGTTCCTCTATAGCTTCAGTGACGTAAGGGTATTCACAGTAGGAGTGAAAATGTAGTTTTGCTGTGTTCCTCCCCAGAAATGGCTGCATTTCAGTGAAATGTGAAGTCATCCCTTTATATCCATTCTCTGCCCCATACACGCTATGAGGCTTAGTGTTAATAAGCAATGGGAAGTACTTTTGGCACCTTAGAAAAGTTGATAGAGTGCAAAGTGGTAATGTTAAGTGGTTGTGTTGTGATTATTTAATCACATCAGTAGAAGCTTCTCTGATTACTGTACAAGCAGATTAAATTTCTGTAAGGATGACTTTGTGGCCCAAAGCATGGTATTAGTAAATCTGAGTTCATTCCCAGCTCTGTCCAGACTCATGGTGTGACCTTAAGGAAGTCTTTTAACATTTTGTGCCTTTGTTTCCCTGATGATTGGGTGGGGTTAATACTTTCCTGCCTGACAGGGCTCTTGTGAGGCATACTCAACCTCTATAAATGATTACAAGGTCCCTGGAAGGCACTAGAGAAGGGGAAAGAAAGCATCATCACTGTCTGAATTGGGATTTGTGCATCCTGCTTGTAAGAAACTCGACAGTCAAAAGCAAAATAATGTCTTTGCTTTTTTTCCCCCCTTTAGGAAAAATTTTGCATCCCACATGAATTACGAAAACCCTCCACCATATCCAGGCCCAGGCCCGACTGCCCCATACCCACCATATACGCAACAACCAGGTGGTCCTCCAGGCCCCAACCCATACCCTGGCTACCCACCAGGACCTGCTGGGCCGTATCAACCAGGTCAGCCGGGTTATCAAGGCTATCCACAGTATGGGTGGCAGAATGCGCCTCCACCTCCTGGACCAATGTATGCAGATGGACCTAAAAACACAGGTACGCTAAGCAGCATGGTGCCCTAATAGCATTATACTGCTGCATGCTCTGTTTTGCAAGTTAATTACTTGTTAATCTGCCTTGTGTGTTTGAAATGAATGACTCTGTTCATCCTGGAGTGAGGGTAGGGTGACCAGATGTCCCGATTTTATAGGGACAGTCCTGATTTTTGGGTCTTTTTCTTATATAGGCTCCTATTACCTCCCACCCCCATTCCGATTTTTCACATTTGCTTCTGGTCACCCTAAGTGAGGGGGGATCGCTATCCTCTGGCCTTCAGGAAGACTGTCTGCCCAGTGTCCATGCTAACAGGGCTAGATGAAGCGGGGAACTGCTGGTTCTGGTTTCAGCTCCAGTGACAGCTCTCGTTTTTCAGGTTCAGCTTGTTTTTGCTATTGTAGCTTCTAATAATTGCTCATTTTCTGACTAGAGACATGTGGAGTGTCCCTGAACAGCCTTCATGGGCGCTCCTGAGGGGACTGCTTACACTAAGCCATTTTCTGCTGAGTTTTAGCCTCCATTCCACCTTTTTTCATTTTTCCTCAGTTAACAGCCATCCAGCCCTAGGCTGAGACTTTTAAAGCCTCTTGGGCCTGGTCCCCACTAAGTCCCCACTTCGGACTAAGGTACGCAAATTCAGCTACATTAATAATGTAGCTGAATTCGAAGTACCTTAGTCCGAACTTACCGCGGATCCAGACGCGGCACGGAGGCTCCCCCGTCGATGCCACGTACTCCTCTCGCCAAGCTGGAGTACCGGCGTTGACAGCGAGCACTTCCGGGATCGATTTATCGCGTCTTAACCAGACGCGATAAATCGATCCCAGAACATCGATTGCCTGCCGCCGGACTCTCCGGTAAGTGAAGACGTACCCTTAGGGGATTTAGATGCACAGTTCTATTGAAATGAATGGGAGTTATGCATGTAAAATCCCTCAGCAGTTTTGAAAATTTCAGCCCTAGTGTACTCCATGTGGCTTTGGATCCATTTCTAGGCCTTTAATTTTCTTGGGCAGTCACCACTATATTTTTCCAATAATTATGCCTGGGGGAATTCTGCACCACTGCACATGCGCAGAATTTATGTCCACTGCAGATTTCTTTGCTTCCCTGCAGAAAAATTACTTTCTGATGGGGAAGCAAAGGGAAGCCACAAGAGCAGTTATGCAACTCTTCCCAGCAGTATGTTTCGGTGCCCAGCCAGCAGAGAAGTATATCACTGGGGCAGTGGGCAGGACTGGGGAAGACCCAACTGGTGGCTCCTACCCTGTGCCAGGCTTAGGGCCCTGGGGTGTTTCTGGGGCAGGCCGTGCCCTTGTGCTGTGTCAGGGTTGGGTGTAGCCTCACCGCCAAGTCCCTGTCCCAGGAGGGAGCTGTACAGTGATCTCCTACCTCTGTGTAGCCAGTGGTCTGTGCTCCCCAATGCCATGCTGGAGCCTCCACATTTATTTGACAAATAAAACTTGCAGAATTTTGCAAAATTTTAAAATATTGTTCGCCTAATTTTTAATTTTTTGGTGCAGAATGTCCTCAGGAGTAAATATTGTATTGAAATGCTTAAAGATGAAGAAACCAGAGAGCTGAATTCCAGGAGTGCAGCACAATTGCTTGTGTCGGAAGTTGGACATTCTTCTCTTGGATGCTCCATTTCCTCTCAACAGCCTGACTCACTAGTCAGTAGTTTCCAGGTTGTGGCACCACAACTGCCTCAGTGTTCACAGGGCTACGGTCAGGGGTACGCAAAGGTCTTCTGGGGGTACATCAACTCATCTAGATATTTGCCTAGTTTTACAACAGGCTACATAAAAAGCCAGTCCAAACTAAAATTTCATACAATGACTGGTTTATACTGCTCTATCTACTATACAAATCAAACTCCTGAAGGGTACAGTCGTCTGGAAAGGTTGAGAGCCACTGCTGTAGATCTGTGCTGAGAGGCAGGCCAGCACCCAGTTCTGCTTTCTCCCCACTGAAAAAAGAGAAGGGCTGCCATATCTTCTCTCTCCTTCTAGAGAGGAGGCTGACCTGGGGGCCAGCTCAATTCTTTTCAGCCCAGGGAGCTAGTAGCTATCTTTACAGGTTACTCTGGCTGTAGAGAGTATATAAAGAGCTGGGGGGCTGAAGGTGAGGATGACCCGCTACTGGAAGGGAGGATGAGAAAGAAGAGCAGGGCTTGCATTGATGGAGGAGTTGAGTGGATATGGGAAATGGGGAAAGACTGAGGGGCAATAGGGAGAAATGAGAAGGGGAGGGGAGAAGCCAATGCAGGAAGAAAGAAGTGGGCAAGACGAATGGAGTGGTGGGGGGATGTAGGGAGGGAGGAGAAAGAAGGAAGACAGACTCCCAAAGATCGAGGCACAGATAAAGGATACAGACCCGAAGGCAGTAAATGCTTAATGAAGGAAGGAGAAAGAGATACAAGGACAAACATGAGTGCCACAGCAGCTAGGACAAAGCTCAACTGTCTAATCATTGGCTAGAAAGTTAAATGCCATGATGTTCCAATAAAATAGAGGTAAATAAAGTATGTACATGCTTGAACCATACACGGGCAAGTTCAGCACTGCCTGCTCTGCTGCTTCCTCCTGGAAAGGCTCTTCTGGGACTTGGAAATGTCTCCTACTCCTTCAGCTTTTTCCAGGATGTGAGTGTGTTAACAGGTCCCTTACTAAAAATGGAAATCCTCGTCTGCTACCTGCATGACAGGCTGATCGAGGCAAAACCCTACAAGCTTGGCACTAACTAGTAAAATCTTTTGGAGATTCAGATGTGGTTCCATGAAACAGCTTTTTAAAAACTGCAGGTTAGAACAAGCGAGATTTGAGATAGCCAGTCCTCTGTTGCAATGAGCATTTCAACTGCTAATTAGGATGGAAAGATTGGGCTGAAAACAGACATTGAGCTTGAGGTTTTCCAGCTTTAGGATCACAACGTGGAGTGGTGGTGGTGGCGGAAGGGCAGTTTTGTGCTTCTGCAGTGATGGGGAAGGGTCAAGAAAACAGAAGACTCCCTTAGGGGAAATGGTGTCTGCTCATCGTTTGCCACGAGAAGATGGGAATATCGTAGTCTAATTTCTGTGGAGCAAGCAGTGGGAAACATGGCAAGTGAATGGGAGTTAATGGATAAGCTAATGAAACCAGGAGCATCATTTGAACAAAAAGGTAGCTTGTAAATTTAAATCATGGAAGACTGGTGTCACACTTAGCACAGTTTGGGTGCTATGTAATAACTCAGACCTGCTGACAAGGTATCCAAGCTCAGTTTCCTGAAAAACCGTAAGTTGTAGGTGCTAGAGAGCCTGCTGAATCCAAAGGATGTGCATGTGCTACAGGTCCCAGGTACTGAAGTAAACATTGATGTGCTTAGCTCTGGCCTGGAACACAGAGTGACCTGTGTCACTGAGAGCTGTTGTGGGATTGTTGTCTAGCTTCACTCTAGAGCTGTTTGTGCATCCTACTGTTACTCAGATTGCCATTCCTGTCTTTGGGATCAAATAGAAGTCAAGTTACTGCTTGCATTGCTGTATCCTAGAGATGGTGCTGTAAGTAGCTCAATGCCTATGTGGCTTGGTGGATTCATTTTCTCATTAGTGAGACCTACAATTTTACTCAGATAAATGGCCAGTAACATAATTTCCCACGTACTGCAAACTGTTTTGCAACAACCTCTGTTCTGCAAGAGCATAGAGGGTTCTTGTTAGATCCCAACTGCAGTTCTGGGTTCAAAGCTGGGCACAGTACAAGGAGAAGGCAGTTGCTCCCACAAAGAGTGCAGCAAAGAGCAACAGAAAGGGGATGGCTGAAATGGCTCTATCCCAGAAGAGAGGAGGCAAATTCAAAGTGATCTGGGAATGGGGAGAGATTCAGAACTGTCAGAGGAGGAGAGCACTAGGGAATGGAGAGGACTAGGGAATCAATAACGCTTGGATCACTCAGCACCTTCCCAGGGCTGGATTCTCAGTAACTTTGTTTATGCTGAAGTAACGAATTCCCCCTCTTTACCGAACTGCCTCATCTCTGTCCCCCTTTATCCCATCGGTTTTATGTTGTTCAGTGCATCCTGACTCACTGCTGTCCCTTGTGACATGACCACCAGCTCGAAGGGTACATCTATACTACAGAAGGGCATGTACTTCCCAGGGCGAGTGCCCAGATGCATGCTAGCGCGCCACTCAAGCTAGCATGCTAAAAATAGCAGTGTAGCCAGGGTAGCACGGGTGGTGGTTTGGGCTAGCCACCCAAGTATATATCCAGGGGGTCCCTTTGTGCTCAGGTGGCTAGCTGGAGCTGCTGCTAGTACTACTCCCAGCTATACAGGTATTTTTAGCATGCTAGCTCAAGGAGAGCTAGCACCTATCTGTTGAGTTAGGAAGCATGCTCCGAGCTGCAGTATATACGTAGCACAGACAAAGTCTTTGGGCATGGAAACTTACAGAATCTCTTCCATGGGTTCTAACTGCAGTTCTGCTGATCCAGTATTAAACCCTAAGGAGCCTTTGTGTAGACAAGGCTCTGATGACCAGGCCAGTCTGTGACACCATTTTGATCAGACTTGCTTATACTACCATTTTAGTCAAGGCTGATGAAAACAGGTTCAGCTTCTGCCCTGTGACTTCCAGCAGTTTTAACTGGAGATATAATTAGTGGGGAAACTTTTCTGTAAATTTCCTAGTGTATATATGGCCAAAGGTTACACACACAAGGAACAAGTGATAAAGGAAGTGACTAAAGAAATGTACAAGTAACACCCTCAGATTCCTCTGAGGAGGAGAGTATTTAAAGATTGGGTTCACAGAAGGAGGAAGTGGGATTAAAGTGACCCATAAAGGCCTGCATGTTGAACCATCCCTTTCCCTGTCACTGGAAGCAGCAGTCTGCACATAGTGTAGAAAACTCTGATTGCAGTGCAGTCAAGCATGAAAGAGCAGCCATTTCTCTCACATTGTTGCACATTTCAGGATAGTCACCCTTCAGCAAGTGTGTAATTTCAGTTAATAGTGATGAGGTTAAACACATGCACCAAGAGAAGTTACACCTCCTACACAGTTTTCAGATTGGTTTATCATCCTTTGAAAGCATTTTAGTTTCATTTTAAAATAAATCTTTCAAAAGTTCCCCCATCTGCTGACTAGCTCTAGTGAAATAAATCTTATCCTCTTCCCCCTTTCGGTTTTCCATTGTGGATAATTAACGAGTGATTTGAGCAGGAGGACAGGACCTGGGGTCTCCCACTTCCCAGGTGGGTGCCCTAACCACTAGACTACAGAGTCATTCCCTCTCTCTCTGTCTGTCTGTCTCTGTCTCTCTCTCTAGCCCAATCAGTCTTTAATGATTTATACATAGTGGAACAGCTTCCACAGGAGAGACTGAGGCAGCCCCACATCAGATTACTACCTTAGTGTAAAAGCACCCTCCTGAAGGTAGGATTTGAACAGGAGTCTCCTTTCTCCCCATCTGCTACTGAGGGGGGAATTCCCAAGCACTGGACAGACTATTTCACAATGTATACTGTATGTATAATTTTTTATCTGCCGTATTACTGAGGAATGTTGTGACAGTCATGTGTTATGGTAAAGATGATCTGCATTTCAAAGAATGTTTTTTCAGGAATTGGCAGTCAAGCAATATTTAAAGACATCATCATTTTGTAAATCAAATTCATTTAGCCAAGTCTCACGACCTTCCTGCAGGATAGTAATAGAAGTAGCCTGGCAACTAGGAAGGTTTTATCTTGGTATTAGACAAAACTGCTGCTTGCACTCTCTGTGGCTGTGACTTGTAGAAGTGAAACTGCTGGCTTAGGGAATAGGAAAATAAACAACGTCTCAACCAAACTAGTCTTATCTCCTACGCCATTGAATGGTTAGTAAGAGACCCTGGAAAACCATTACATTATTGGAAAACCATTACTAAGAAGTCCTTAATATGAGCCCTTAAAGCTGATGTGGTGGGTGGTAATATTATTTGAAGTAGAATTACTTCGGGCTTATGTGTAAGAAAAATGAATAGCAAGAATAACAAACCCAAGTGTTATAGTCATGCCTGTGATCAGCAGAGCAAGATTCACACTTTTGCTGTGGATAGAAATTCAGACAACTGTAACCCTGCACAACCTCTCAGAGCATGGCTACACTGGAAACTTCAAAGTGCTGTCGCGGGAACACGAGGGGATTAGCTCCAAGCTCCTGATTTTTCACACCCCTGAGCCAAGGGGGGAGGGATAGCTCAGTGGTTTGAGCATTGGCCTGCTAGACCCTGGGTTGTAAGTTCCCTCCTTGAGGGGGCCACTTAGGGATCTGGGGCAAAATCAGTACTTGGTCCTGCTAGTGAAGGCAGGGGGCTGGACTTGATGACCTTTTGGGGTCCCTTCCAGTTCTATGAGATAGGTATATCTCCACTTAGGTATATCTCTCTCTATATATTATATATATATATATATATATATGGAGATATATATGGAGATATACCTAAGTTAGAGCTCTATAAAATGTAAGTATAGACAAGCTCTCAGACATCGCATCCCTGTGACTGACTCATGTTCTGATGGGGATATGTAAGAATTGAGTCAGAAAGCAGAAAGTTGTCTTTCAACATGTAAGAATGCCAATAACATTTTATGGGAACCGGTTGGGACGCCTCAGTAATGTTGACAAGACAGGGATGAAATGTGAACCTTAAAAGGTGAGGTAATGCATGGAGTTAGAGAACTGTTTGCTGGTGAAAATCACTAGGGCCAAAACTTTGCTGCTCTGAAAAAATTCTACCATAGACCTTGCCCATCCCACAGGTACCCATAATTTCATTTCAATAGCTGCTATTCATTAGAGGAAAATACTTTTTCTTCTTGACCTTCACAGCTGATCAGCTTTTACCTTGAAGCATGAAGGATGTTCTCCTCTGGGATATCTGATCTAACTTCCTAGCTCAGTGTAGCAGCTTTTGTTACCCTTGTTCACATTTATATCTTGTCCCTCTTCTAAATCCCCTAGACTGTCTGTCTCAAGGATTTTCCATGGTGGTGAATTCCATGAGCACTGCAGGTTTCCTTTTGTATTTATAAGGAAACTATGCCACTAGCTACTATAAAGTCATGAGACACTTTGGATAGTTAAAAATAGAAAAACCTGGCTATATCAGTGTGGCTGTATGAGATGCTGTACCAAATTTAGAATGGCTGCCTGGTGCAGAACATAGGCAATGTGTAGTGTGGCTCCTTGAGTCACAGGGTAACTCTTCAGACGGAAACCATTTCCTGAAATTTTCTCCCTCCTACTCCACAATCCTCCCTTTTTCTTATGAATAGCTCACCGAGTTAATGGGAGTACAGAAAATAAGGGAAGTCCCTCCACTGATTAGTTAGCAGACATCTGGTCATTACAGCTGATAAATTACAGTTGAAATGTAAAGATATCAGTGTTAGCTTGCTGCAAAAAAATGAGCAGGACCAGCCACAGTACAAAGTGCCATGCTGATTTAGAAAGAACTAGCTGATATTGGCAATTTAATCTGCTGCAGTAACTTGCCTCTTTCAGTACTTAGGGACATACTAGATCAGACCATAGCATACCAGAGTAGAAGAATCAGTGTCCAGCACTGGCCGAAACGTCAGAGGAAAGCAAATAAAGCTCCATAATGAACTTAGCCACGTATGCAATGCTGTACCTAAAGGGTGGGTTTCCTTCCTTATACACTAAAATCAGAGATTTGATTTCCCTTATCTTAGCCTGCATATCTACAAATATTAGTCATGAACTGATCCTGCCCTCCTTTGAATGTCCAGTGATTGCATTTGTCTGGCCAATTGCAGGAGTGAGTGCAGCCTTGCGTTATGCAACTTGAACATTGATCATATGATACGTGTGGCTATATTATATATTCACAGGCAGTAGAGATTGTATTGGATCTAAATGGCCTGCCTTTTCATTTCATCAGGTGCTCTTTTTTTTTCCCCCTCGTATTATGGGACAGGATGAAAAGAGGACTGATTCAGTTTAATAATTTTACGCACTCTCGTTTCCTTTCCAGAATAAATAATCATGTCTTCTGAACCTCTTTATGTAAAACCCACCACCCTGTTCATCATATTTGTTGTCCTTTTATGAACCTGTTTGATCTCTGCTATATCTTCTTTTAGGTTGTGGCAACTGGAATTGGACTCTGTACTCCAAACTAGCATTTTTCAATAGGTGTCATCTTCTGCACTATATTTTATCCCTTTTTCAATGTCCCTTAGCATCTTATTTGCTTTAACTGCTCCTTCATATCAGACCTTCAAGATCGTGCAGCTCCAGAGACAATCATAACTTTGGCAAAAATAAACAAATACTTTATCTCATATTTATCATAGCTAAATGCTATCTATTCTCTACCTTCCTAACCTCCAATGTGTTAATTAGCTGGGGGGTTAGTTTTCCATAGTTACAAACCAAAACCTTTTAAAATAATTGGCTAATTTCAATTCACTCAATGAATAACTTTGGTTATTTGTTTGCTAATGAACAATACTTGTCTCAGTACTGGCTTGTGGGGTCACCTGACTATAGAATATTCTTCTATAAGGGACTAGATGGTTGAGAGGAGTGGATATAGAAATAGAAAGCCTTTCATGTTTTTAAAAAAACAACAAATAACTGGCTCAGAACAATAGTGACTGTAATTTACCATCCAATGGCTGTTTGGTGCATGTTTGAAATAATCTGATGGTTCATGAACATGTGGACACATCACAGAACTCACTAGACCAGAGGTGGGCAAACTGGGGCCCGTGGGCCACATCCGGCTCACAGGACCGTCCTGCCTGGCCATTGAGCTCCCAGCCGGGGAGGCTAGCCCCCAGCCCCTCCCCTGCTGTCCCCTCTCTCCTGCAGCCTCAGCTCGCTGTGCTGCCAGCGCTTTGGGTGGCAGGGCTGCGAGATCCTGCCAGGCAGCACAGCTGCAAGAGCTGCCAGCCTGCTCTGGCGCTCTAGACTGTGCAGCGGCATGGCTGGCTCCAGCCAGGTGGCGTGGCTACCAGTACTGGTGCTCTGAGCGGCATGGTAAGGGAGCGGGGGTGGGGGGGGTTGGATAAGGGGTAGGAGGCCGGGGGGGGGGCAGTCAGGGGATGGGGCGGTTGGATGGGGTGGAGGTTCTGGGGGTGGTGGTCTGGTGATGGAGAACGGGGGCATTGGATAGTCCCGGGGGACCTGTCAGGGGGCAGGGTTGTGGATAGGGGTTGGGGCAGTCAAGGGACAGGGAGCAGGAGGGGTTGGGGGGGGGCGTTAGAGGTGGGGGGTCCTGGGAGGGAGCTGTCAGGGGACAAGGAGCAGGGGGGGCTTGGATGGGTCAGGGGTTCGGCAATAGGGGCGAGAAGTGGGAGGGGGTGGATAGGGGTTGGAGGCCAGGCTGTTTGGGGAGGCACAGCCTTCCCTACCCAGCCCTCCATACAGTTTCGGAATCCCAGTGTGGCCCTCGGGCCAAAAAGTTTGCCCACCCCTGCACTAGTCTTTGTCACCATTGCTGGCAGTCTCAACAGAAGGGCCAGTGCTTGACTCAGGACGCCAGTTTTCATGATCCAGAGTGATCTGTCCTACTCAGAGATGAGGCCCACTGTTATGAGAGAAGTTGACTATCCATGCTGATCTTGTTCTGTAGATAGAGGATTGAAATATCCAGAGCTGTTAATTGCGCACTTTTCACCAGAACTAAACTACTAATCAAACCAACAAAACCTCCACATTGTGAGCAGCTGTTCACTGCATCTCATTGCCAGAAACAACTGGACTTTGCCCCCTTCTCCTATGCTTATGCTATCTTTAATAGTCTCTCAGGAGGCACTGTCTCCGATAGCAAGTGCATTATTATGTAAACCTTCTAAAACATGTGGCTCTTACCAGGAAATACTGAAAAGCTTCTTAATTAGAGCCAGTCATATTGCTTAAAGTTTTAGTGGTTGCATGGCTGAAGAAGGCCCATCTTTAACATTTAAAGGAACTCCAGTTAGTAATTCTCATTGACTGTGTACTTCATGCAAATGATAGTAATGAAATAGTTATCACAAAGAGGATTTTCAAAGGTTTTGGGAATTGTCTCTGCTTCAGCATGTCTTTTCAGTGCCTTGGAGTAATTGGCTCTCCAAGAAGTTGGCTGCATCTCAGCAGTAAGCCCAGGCAGATCAAGATTTAATAAATATTTATCTTAAAATAACTTCTAAAATGCTCTGATTTCCAATCTTTCCACTGGGGAAATGACTTCCTCCATCTTATGAGATGATGCTTTCCTGTTTCAGACCCTTATTTACAGTTCGATTTAAAGCAAAGTTTAATGTTTTACTCTGTGGTTTGATAGAAGGCTGCTTTTCAGAGGTGCTGAACACCTGCAGCAGTTATTGACTTCAGCAGGAGTTTTGGATGTTCAGCTCTTCTGAAAATCAGGCCCATACCAATAGAATTGGTGGTTGAAGTTTTCCTGGGGGGAAATGTTTAAGCTATAATGATATACTTTGAACTTTAATAGCATGTGCTATCCAAGGATCTCAGTCAACCGAGTAATATAGCTTCCTACAGCCCCTTTGAGATAAGGAAGTATCATTCTGCACACAAGGAAACTGAAGCATGCAGAGGAAGGTAACACAATGCGTCTGCAGCTGCGCTTGGGAAAGAACTCTGCCTTTGACTTCCCAGTAGTGTGCCATAGCCATAAGATGATCCTTTGTATTTATCAGCTGTTTGGGATTGGAACAGACTAGTGCCTGAGGATTGGAGGGTAGACCTATTGGAGGGGTGAATCGCAGTGACACTGTCCTTGTGGGAGGTCCTAGCTAGGGCAGAGGGGTACCCACAGAGAACACTCACTTTGCAGTCTTGCACATGCTTTGTTTTTCACATTGCTCTCTTTTTTTTTTTTTTTAAATGCATTGAGGTCTTCAGCTCCCCGTGCAAGTTACAGCACTTTTTAGATGATCAGAAAAGTTTTCGGTTTGTCTGGAATGTAGGGTTTTTCTGCAATGCTGGGTAAGATCCTGAAGCCACAAAAGAGAGTAGGGAGGTAATGCTACCAGTCTTGGCATGGGTAATGGGAGATGGTTCCCTTCTCCTTCGCAAGTCAGTAATGACTGATAGTTTAGGACAGTAGTCTCCAACCTTTTTACGCCCAATATCACTTTTTGAATCAAAGGGCCACCCAGGATCTGCCCCGCCCTTCTCACTCCATCTCCCTCCCTCCCTCCCCCCACTCACTTTCACCGGGCTAGGGTAGGGGGGTTGGGGTTCGGGAGGGGGTGGCATCTGGGCTGGGGCAGAGGGGTTCACAGTGTGGGTGGGAGCTCTGGGCTGAGCCTGGGGTAGGGGATTGGGGTGCAGGAGGAGGTGAGGGGTGCAAGCTCTAGGAGGGGGTCTGGGCTGGGACAGAGTGTTTGGTGTGCAGGAGGGTGTACAGGGTGCTGGCTCTGGGAGTGAGGTCAGATAGGGCTTGGGGTGCAGGAGGATGTTCGGGGTGCAGGAAGGGGTATGGGGTGCTGGCTCCAGGAGGGGGCTCAGGGCTGGGGGTTGGGGTGTGGCCTCCCACCTGGCAGCACTTACCTCTAGTATCAGGGGGTAGCCGTGTTAGTCTGTATCTACAAAAACAACAAGGAGTCTGGTGGCACCTTAAAGACTAACAGATTTATTTGGGCATAAGCTTTCGTGAGTAAAAACCTCACTTCTTCGGATGCAGGTTTTTACTCACGAAAGCTTATGCCCAAATAAATCTGTTAGTCTTTAAGGTGCCACCAGACTCCTTGTTGTTTTCACTTACCTCTAGTGGCTCCCGGTCGGCGGCAGGCAAGTGAGGCTAAGGCAGGCTCCCTGCCTACCCTGGCCCCACACTGCTCCCGGAAGGGGCAAACACGCCCCTGGCGGACACGTGGCTCCACATGCTGCCCCTCTCTGCAAGCACCACCCCCACAGCTCTCCTGGGCAATGGGAGCTGCGGGGGTGGTGCCTGCAGGCAGAGGCAGGAGCAGCAAGCAGAGGGAGACCCCTGCCCCCCAGGCCGTGGGGCCACGCCGGCCGCTACCAGGAGTGGCATGGGCCGGGGTAGGCAGGGAGTCTGCCGTAGCGGCAGCCACGCTGCGCCGCCGGAGATCACAATTGGCAGGTTGCTGGCCACTGGTTTAGGGGCCTATGGGAAATGGAGTTTTTGTGAGTGAAACTAGTTGGCTATACTTTTCACTGACCATTTGCATGCACAAATATTTGAATTACCCAGGCAGTCATGGTAACAGAGCTCCTAAATTAGGCACGTGATTGCATGTACACATTTAAAAATTGAGTTCATACATTGTGTGCTCTGAGTGATTTGGGACCTCAAAAACCTTTCCCTTTCCCTTAAAAATAGTCAGTTTTATTTCCAGCTGGCTTTGACAAGTGTGTCTGTGTCAGAGCAGGCTTGCAGGGGACTTTGGGCACACCACAGGCACAGTGTTTGGGTATGTATGTATGTATGTAACCATGAGGTAAGAAGTGTTGAGTGAGATGGGAGCACAGGGGAACGTGACATTCGTGAAAGTGCTGCTGCTGGGGTGTAACGCTACTCCAGCTGAATAACTGGAAAGCAGCCTAAGAGGGGCCAAGCGTAGTTAAGTGCCACACTTCTGTGGTGAGGATTCTGCTTAATCCCACCACTTCAGATATGCCAATTCCAGATCCACACTGCCCAGAGCACTTGTGGGTTGAGGCTTACCACCATTCAGTGTGAGAGCTATAACCTGATGTGCCTGCACTTGTGCTGGAGCACAGCAACCTTTTCTCCCTGCAGTTCACTGCTCAAGCACTGTCTAGAATGGTTCAGAAACACAGTTGTGTTTAAACAAGATCTGGCAAATCTGGTTCTGATATGGCTTAGCCGGCTTCTGTGAATGGGGCTAAACTATATAAGAAACAGTTCTTAAAAATAATGACTATTCAAACTCTTGCCCCAGCCATGCTGGTTGGACAAACAGGGTTTGAAACTGGTTTAGCTGGAAATAGATGTAAGTATGGTTTCAAGACCAGTGTAGAGAGGGCTTAAAGCTAGGACCCAATCTGTTGTCTACCTTTAGTGGTAAGGTAGAAATTCAGAAGGTATAACTTTGTATCTTTCTTTGAACTCTGTTATTTCCTTTTGGAATTTGAGTCTCTCTCTGAGACAAGAGAATGCACTTTGGATAATTTGGCTCAGGAATCCAGATTTTTTTGCCTACAAACCAGACCTGCAGCCTGCTTCCCCACTGCATAAGTGGCTTGTGCTGCAATCATAGTCGCCAGAGGTGAAGACCACCTATTGGTCCCCTTACTAGTCTCTTCTCCACTTGTCCAATCCAATTTGTGTCCCAAATCATGGGGCTTCTACCTCTTTCCGTGGGAGGATATTCCACAATCTAGTCCAGGGGTAGGCAACCTATAGCACGCATGCCGAAGGTGGCACGCAAGCTGATTTTCAGTGGCACTGGGTCCTGGCCACCGGTCCGGGGGGCTCTGCATTTTAATTTAATTTTAAATGAAGCTTCTTAAACATTTTAAAAACCTTATTTACTTTACATACAACAATAGTTTAGTTGTATATTATAGACTTATAGAAAGAGACCTTCTAAAAACATTAAAATGTATGACTGGCATGCAAAACCTTAAATTACAGTGAATAAATGAAGACTTGGTACACCACTTCTGAAAGGTTGCCAACTGCTGATCTAGTCAATACTTGCTGCGAAGAGTTCCTCTTACTAGGGTGCTCAGATCCCTGGCAAACTTCTACTCAGACACCACTGACATAGAGCTTTTGGCCCCTGCGTCATTAAAATCAGTAAACAGGGTTTGTTGCAGTTGCTTCCTTTTGCATTCCTCAAGGAAGGGAGGGGACAAATATAAAGCACTGGAGTCAGCTGGTACCTATCCAACACATTACATTAAGTTGACCACCTTGACTGGGAGAATAGACTTCATTCACAGTAAGGGTTATACAATCAGGGAACAAGTAATGCAGTTGCTATGAAGTCTGTGGGAAGATTACACAAGCCAGAAGAAATCAGGTTACCATTACTGTACTGTGCATATTATTTGCTAGAGAGGGCAGGCTGTCTTCAGCCTCTGTACTCTCTTCTCCTCCCCTTGTCCCTTATAGAGTGGCAAAACTCCATCTGCCTTGAGTTCATATAGAAAGAAACCCTTTATTGTCCAGGACGGATATACAAGAATCATGCGTGTTTTTCAGTGGACTTTTCTTCCTATTTCTAAAGCATCCCAATAACATCTTCCTAATAGGTATCATTAATATACTAAAAAGTTCCTGCTGGCTTGTGATGGATGACATCCTTTCCATTTCCAAAGTGCCATAGATAATCCAGTTTTTAATAGAGATTAACAACTTCTCTATTACTGTACAAAATTTAAAACCATTGGCACAGATGAAACAATTCAGTTTTTGATTGTCATACTCAGATTAAATCTTCCTTTTGTTCACAGATTCCAAGGCTGAAAGGCTATTGTGATTGTCTAGTCTGACCTCCTGTATAACACAGCCCATAGGACTTCCCTGAATTAATTCCTGTTTGAACTAGAGCAGGTGTTCTGGAAAAAAAAAAATTCAATCTTGGTTTAAAAATTGCTGATGATGGAGAATCCCACCATAACCCATGGTAAATTGTTCCAGTGGTTAATTAATCTGACTGTTAAATATGTACACCTTATTTCCAGTCTGAATTTTTCTAGCTTCAACTTCCAGCCATTAAATCTTGTCATATCGTTGCCTTTTGTTGATTTCATCCCTTTGAAGCACTCTATAAATTCCTCTCCTACCTTGATGTCTACACCCTTTGCATACTTATGACTGTGCACAATCTCCTCATGTTATTGTCTACTTAAGTAATGTGTGTTTAGTAAGGCTGTCAAGTGATTAAAAAAATTAATCACAATCACTGTTAAACAATAATAGAATACCATTTATTTAAATATTTTGGATGTTTTCCACATTTTCAAATACATCGATTTCAGTTTCAACTCGGAATACAAAGTGTACACTGCTCACTTTATATTTTTTATTATAAACATTTGCACTGTAAAAATAAAAGAAATAGTATTTTTCAGTTCACTTAATACAAGTACTGTAGTGCAATCTATTTATCATGAAAGTTTAATTTACAAATATAGAATTATGCACAAAAAAGCATTAAAAAATAAAACAATTTAAAACTTTAGAGCCTGTAAGTCCACTCAATCCTACTTCTTGTTCGGCCAATTGCTCAGATGAACAAGTTTGTTTACATGTGTAGGAGACAATGCTGCCCGCTTCTTGTTTACAGTTTCACCTGAAAGTGAGAACAGATGTTCGCATTGCATTGTTGTAGCTGGTGTTGCAAGATATTTACGTGCCAGATTAATATGTCCCTTCAGGCTTCAACCACCATTCCAGAGGACGTGTCCATGCTGATGACAGGTTCTGCTCGATAACGATCCGAAGCAGAGCAGACCGATGCACGTTCATTTTCATCATCTGAGTCAGATGTCACCAGCAGAAGGTTGATTTTCTTTTTTGGTGGTTCGGGTTCTGTAGTTTCTGCATCGGAGTGTTGCTCTTTTAACACTTCTAAAAGCATGCTCCACATCTCATCCCTCTCAGATTTTGGAAGGCACTTCAGATCCTTAAACCTTGGGTTGAGTGCTGGAAATCTCACATTGGTACCTTCTTTGCATTTTGTCAAATCTGCAATGAAGTGTTCTTAAAATGAACAACATGCTGGGTCATCATTTGAGACTGCTATAACATGAAATATATGGCAGAATGCGGGTAAAATGCAGAGAGGAGACATACGATTCTCCCCCAAGGAGTTCAGTCTCAAATTTAATGCATTATTTTTTTAACGAGAGTCAGCAGCTTGGAAGCATGTCCTCTGGAATGATGGCCAAAGCATGAAGGGGGATACGGATGTTTAGCATATCTGGCACGTAAATACCTTGCAATGCCAGCTACAAAAGTGCCATGCGAATGCCTGTTCTCACTTTCAGGTGACACTGTAAACAAGAAGCAGGCAGCATTATTAAATGTAAATGTAATCAAACTTGTTTGTCTTAACGATTGGCTGAACAAGAAGTAGGACTGAGTGGACTTGTAGGCTCTGAAGTTTTACATTGTTTTGTTTTTGAGTGCAGTTCTGTCACAAAAAAATGTACATTTGTACGTTGCACTTTCATGATAGAGATTGCATTACAGTACTTGTATGAGGTGAATTTAAAAATACTATTTCTTTTGTTTATCATTTTTACAGTGCAGATATTTGTAATAAAAATAATTTAAAGTGAGCACTGTACACTTTGTATTCTGTGTTGTAATTAAAATCAATACATTTGAAAATGTAGAAAAACATCCAAAATATTTAATAAATTTCAATTGGTATTCTATTTAACAGTGCGATTAAAACTGTTATTAATCATGATTAATTTTTTTGAGTTAATCACATGAGTTAACTGTGATTAATCGACAGCCCTAGTGTATAGATTGTAACCTTCAGAAGCAAATCCTTTCCAGTCCCTTAGTCACTTGGGTTTGACATCTCCTAATTCACCCCAACACATTGCATTGAGTACAACAAATACAGAGAATTGAACTTGACGACCTGTGTTCTGCCTCACCAGAGCCAGATAGGCTTTGTCTACAGTAGAGAGAGTAGACACATAAACCTGACCTTAAACCCTACCTTTTTCTAGTCAAAGCAAGGCCGTGGAGAGGGTCTGTCACCTCTCTGCTCCACCCCCCCAATGTGAAGCCCCACAGGTATTTTAGGAGTTCTGGCTGTCTTTATTCGATTGAAGGCTTCTATCTTACTAGCTGGCCTCTCTGACTCATGGGGCTCTCTTGCCATTACTGGAGAACTGTGACTCTCAGCAGCTGCAATGGCTTATATGTAGAGCGATACTTCGTTCTTTTTACCTGCTACCAGGGAGTCAGGTCTGTTCTGGATCTGTTTGCAGCTTTACATCTGACCTGACATTCCAGTGTCTTCAGACCTAATTCAGGGAAGGTTTTAGATCTACTTTACAGTTTCTATCGAAGTTGGATGTGTACCTTGGAACACAAATAAACATAGTGCCGGGGTACACATTCTCCTACTCCCCTAGAAGGAGCTCAGGGTTATCCAAACACCATTTAATTCTTTTTAAAAGACAAAAATTCTGCAAAATGTGAAGATTTGAGCTTTTCATCAAATTGCCAAGTTTTTAGTGTATCTCTCTCACAAGATGTAAACCAAATATCTATCTACCCATTGTCTCGCAGATGTGTGAGAGGCACCGTATTGCATTGGACTATATCCTTCTTGTTTCTATGTCCTTTCTATATTTTTGTGTTGTCATGCCTGGTATATTGGGGAATAGAAAGATAGCACTGGTGGGAGAACCTTTTCCCTATGATTAAAGTTTAACTTGAACTGAGGGGTCAGATTCAATGTGTGTCTAGCTTCGGTTCTAAAAAACACCTTCCTTAGAAGAACTCATCCCAGTGGCAATCCTCATTAAGCTATCTTCTGGGCCAAGCCCAATTCCTCCCAATTTTACTCTTAGCGGGACATTAACTCCCTCACCTCTTGGGAACCTCTTTGGAGCATGCAAGCAGGTTGTAACTTCAGCAGGAGAAGAAGTGGGCTGTAGTCCACGAAAGCTTATGCTCTAATAAATTTGTTAGTCTCTAAGGTGCCACAAGTACTCCTGTTCTTCTTTCAGCAGGAGAGACTATGTAAGTGGTGCTGCTCCGCCTTTCTCAGTCTGCAGGCAAAACAAAAAATACTCAGTGGCCTCATCTGCTTTTTTACGGGCTTGTAATTCCTCCTCCCCCCACATAAAATTACAGGAATTGCAGTGATTAGCTTTAATGCCTTAGATAGCTATAGGAGGGAAGAATCACTTTAAAAACTGTGTGTGTTCATTCAGGTCACTGTTCCTGTCTCCATGTCAGGGCAGGAAGCTAGTGTCTCTCAGTGAGTGAGAGCTTCTGTTTTACTGCATCCCAGCAGAAATCCAGTCTGGTGTAAAATCACAATAATCTCCCCTCTGCTATTGTGACCCAAGTGAGAATCAGACCTGCCAAGATGGAAAGTGGAAGGGAGAGTGCTTTCTCTCTCCTCTCCCTGGAACTTCATGCCTTCTGCAGCATGCTTCCATCAGGACCACATGGATAACACAAGCCCAGCATGCCTAAAACAGAGATCCTCAGTAGAGCTGGGTGAATAACTAATTTTTTGATTCACTGGTCATTCTGAAAAATAAGAAAAAAATCTGTGTGGGTCAAACAGAATCCAAAAATTGCAATAAATAAATTTTGGTGAATTTAAAAAAAAAATCCATATCAGGTTGATCCAAAACCTGATTTTTCCAGGAGGAGGAACAGCTGTCTTATAACTTTTAACTGCCTTGTGACTCCAGTTTCTCCTATGCATTCCAGCCAGTGGAGAAGCTTGCTGATGGATGCCTGTTTACAACTGGAGGAATTGTTTAGTTTTTCAGATTTAAATTGCACTTTTCCTTAAATGGGTGTCAAATGTGAATCTGCTGCAGGGATATATCTAGGGCATGTAATGTTGGACAGATTGGTCTAGAATCTTTGATAGATGTGTAGTCCTGCCCAGTGTCAGAAAGCAATGCTCGAGTGAAAGAACAGTGGCCTTTTAAAGATCCAATATCTTGTGACTGTAAGGGCCATAAAATGAAAGCTTAAATCCCCAGAAAGTGAGTTTACGAGCTGGTGGCTGTGATTCAGATGGACACTTGAGTCACCATGTACTCCATAAACCAGCAGGAAGGGACAACATTATACCTCCTGTCAGAAAGTCCTGCAGATGTGGGATTGGGTATGTCCCATGAGATGTTCCTAGTGGCCAGTTGCCTAGCAGGAGCATGATCGCAGATGGGCTAGTCTGAATCTCTTGGTAGTAGACCGTCTAGCGTAGTTGCTTCGGGGGCATGATTGGGTGGGGTGGTCCACCAAAGGTAGAATTGTTCAGAGACCTCTGAATAAACAAGCTGTTGGTATCCTGCACAAGCCAGGAAGAGACCTTGCTGCCAACAGACAACTTCTGCAAAGCTTGCGTGCCTTCCACCAATATCTTGGAGCAAAGGTCCTGGCCAAGCTCAGATGAGACCATGTTTGCCCTGAATAGCCCCCTGCTGGCAGTATGGAAGAGGACTGTTGCCCATGTTTGGGTGACTGTATCTGATCCCATCAGGCTTCAGGTCTAGCTACATCTGATCACACAGAAGTAGGACACCTACATCCTAGTCTGAGCTTCCCCTTCCTGTCAGCATTTCTCGTGCAAGAGTGGAAACGGAGAGGCATGCTGGTTTTAAATCACTGAAAATGGTAAAGGTTGCTGTCTGTTGATAAGGTGCAAGTGGCATGTTCCCCACAACACTGCTTGATAGCCATTTTCACCTATTGGCCTGAGTTGAAGGGCAGGTTCCTCTAAAATAAATCTGGAAGGTTTTTCCAGTTGGAAATGTTCACCATCTGGTTTCTCTGGAGCCCTTTTTTTTATAGTGGGGTAATAGTATTCTAGTTCAGCTGATGAACTCCTGGCTTTGAGTCAGTTGATAGCTCTGACCTCAGATTACTCCTCTGAAAAATCACTTTCTTGATGGCAGCAACTTCAGTTTAGAGTGAGTGAATTTCCAGCCCTTGTTGCTGATTCACTGTAGTCCCAAGTACTTCATAGTAAGTACAATGCACGCATCTTAAATTTCCTCCATAGGCAGTGACCTTAGCCATTTTTTTGGTCAATTTTCCCTCTGTGTGCCCATCCCGATGAAGCCCATCTTTCAAAATGTTTTTACACTGAGCCTGTCACTGTAGTACCTGAGCCCACCTCCAGAAGTTTAATTAATGGAGATATCCCATCTCCTAGAACTGGAAGGGACCTTGAAAGGTCATTGAGTCCAGCCCCCTGCCTTCACTAGCAGGACCAAGTACTGATTTTGCCCCAGATCCCCAAGTGGCCCCCTCAAGGATTGAACTCACAACCCTGGGTTTAGCAGGCCAATCCTCAAACTGAACTATCCCTTCCCCCCAAGTTTGTGGCCTGTCAGCTCTTGTCTATAACCTTCTCAAGCTCCTTCCACTGCCTGTTGTTTGTTGTTTTCTTTTCAGATACCCATGAACCAATTTAGTGCCCCACAGGTGGGAATCCCATTGGGATTGTGTATTTGTAGAGGAGAGAGAAGCGCTTACCTGTAACTGTTCTCTGCAGATACACACCCTAATGAGTCCAATGCTCCTCCCCAAAGAATTGGGGCTTCTCTGACTTCTCTTAATCAAAATATGATAGATTTAATAAGCTAGGGGTGCATTTTTATATCTTGCTTTATCACTTACCCTAAACTGCCTCAGCCAAAGTATCTGAGCAAGGGCCTGACCTCAGTGGCTTAGAACTGACCTGTGGGAGCTCCATGAAGATTTGATTAGTCTCTGTAGGTTACCTTCAGAGGACAGATAAGTACCTATGCCCTGACGTTATGTGCTGCAGCTTGTCAAAAGCTTGAGTGTGTTACTGGACTGTAATCTGTGTAGATTTGGGTACAAAGATAGGACCATCCCAATTTTTAATATTAGCGTCATAACACCAGTTCTAGTGTTGAAGCAGGGGAAAGATTCTGAATACTTTGCATAAAGCCATTTCTCCATGGAGTTAATCAGTAACACATGAATCAGATGCAGCCAGAAACTGAATGTGTGTGCGTAAGATAAAGAAGACTGTTTTAAATGAAAAGGTGATGTTGTATTTGCTTTTAGAACAATACAGTATTGACTATTATTTGCGTTGGATTGTACTGACTGGTACTCCATGTGATTAAGAGGAACACTCCGATAATATAAAATCATGATCTTAGAGCTGATCAGAAAATGAGGGGTCTTTTTTGTGGAAAACTTAGATATTTTTTTTTCTAGCAAAAGCTATCGTACTGAAGTTCTGTGAAAAACTGAAATATTTCGACTCAGAAATGCTGCCATGGTGCTTTATGGGATTTGTAGCTGAGGTGGCTCATGCCCCCATTATCCTCCATGGGCCAGGCTGTCTATGTCTGGTTGGACTACATCTATCATGGTGCATTATGGCTAAGGCTAAGATTTTGTCACCAGATCACAGGCAATAATGAAAAATTTACAGAAGCCAGTCCCTCACTTTTACTAAAAATATCCATGACAAAATGAGGAGCCTGGGCAGCTGCGTGGGGCTGGGAGCTCCCACCACCTGTGGGGGCTGGGAGCTGCGGGGGTTCACCCTGGCACCAGCAGCCACCAGGAGCTCTGGGATTCCCCCCTGCTGGCTAGGAGCGGCAGCCTGGAGTGGCAGCTGGGAGCGGTGGGTCCCCCCTCCACAGGTGGCAGGGGACCCTGCAGCTCCCAGCCGGCTCTGGCTGAAGTCACGGAGGTCTTTGGAAGTCACAGATTCCGTGATTAAATCACAGCCTTAATTATGGTGTCCCTTCGTGGTGCTGGGAGTTGTTTTCTCCTTGGCCATGGTACATCATGGGAGATGTAGTCTGACCAGAGAGTCTGGCCCAAAGAGGAGAACGGGGACAAGGAGCAACCAAACGACAACTCCCATGAGACACTGAGAGCATATCCAAATAAAAATATTTTTTTTTAGGGTGTTTAGATTTTTTGACAAAAAAAGTAAATCTTCTGCAGAAAACGGAACAAAATATTTTGCAAAAAAAAAGTAAAAAAACTGCCAAAAAAGTTTCAACCGAATTTTTTTTACCAGCGCTACTGGATCTATTGACAGATCTTTGACTATTGTGCAATTTTGTGATAAAACAAATTTGGTTAGTGAGAGTCCAAAAAATGAATGATTTGGCAGATTTAGAGTAGTTACATTTTTGTACTGCTAGCCAAGGCTTTTCACTAATACAAAATTTCAGACTCTTGGGTTTTACTTGTACTTAGCCAGTCTGTTTTCACCCAACCAGTCATTTGCAAGAAAAATCGAATTGGATGTGCATTCCTGCCCACTAAATTTTAGCGGATTCCTTTGAGGGGTTTTTTTGTTGTTGTTTTTTTTAGGAAAAATACTGATGCCCTGTTTTAGGAAAGTAATGGACAGTCATCACTGTTAATAACACTTAAGATATTTAGTTTTCCTATATTTTTCCTTTGTTGGCCATCAGTTACAAAACTTTAAATTAGTAAAGTTGGTCAAGATCTCAAATCAGTAGCAGAAGATCTGTGTAGACTTCATGAATAGATAATTTTTCAAAAATGCCTTCAACTTAAGATCACATTTTGCTGTAATATTTTGTCTGCTGTTCTTACAAGTAAGACATAAGTTACTAGCACTAGGAAGAAAATAGAGAGAAATTGTTTTTTGTCTTCTGAATCTGTTTACTTTGTGCACTGTGATAGCCCTGTTATAGTCACTCACTTTCCCCCCCTGTAGAGTCAGTTTCCCTTGTTGCATGTGTGGGCCTTCTCCCCTGACAGGGGGAAGAGGAGCATTCTATTAGATTAATAAGATTAATAATACAGTCCGACTGTAAAAGCTCAAACTGGCAGCATGTCAGGTGCCAATTGTAGAGCTAAATTTACCTTCTTAAAATTGGTTTGTCTTTACATTGAGACTCTTTAAAACCCAATCTTTGAAAATCAGTCCTTTTACCATTTATCTACCATGGAACCAATCCAGCTGCCCTTGAAGTCAATGGCAGTTGGATTGCATCCTGAATTCAACCCTTCCACATTTGCCTCACCACAGCTGCTGACTTTGCATCCACCTAGGGCAGCCATCTCTGCTGCACTGTGTTAAGGGCATTGTCTCCTGTTGCTGAGTAAATCCATGAACCTGAGCTAACGCTCTGCGAATAAGCAAAAGAGGGGCTGACTTTTTCAAACAGTGCATTTTTAAATGTATTTGTACTTGAGGCTACACAGATCTCCCGTGACTGATCACAGATACTGGTACTGTCTAAGAGCATTGAAGATTGGTTTTTAAAGGTACATTTTCTAAAGAACTATATTTAATCCTTTAACATAGCTGTCTTACTAATGTTTCCAATTTTACTAATGTGAGATGCTCTTGAAAAATGACTCGGCAATATTTTTTGCTCTGTTTTTTATATCACAATCCATCTCCAGAGTTCAGTTCTGCTTTATTTTTAATCAGTTTTATTTCATAGTTCTCCTGTACTGGAGGTTTTCAGCACTGCAGAGGAAGGTTCAAAGGAAAAGAATATCTGGCATTTAAGAATTCTCAGGTGTTTCTATGCATGTTAGGTTTTCAAGATCCCCTTTTTTATAGCCAAAAATGTTAGGCTTAAAAATGTCAGTCTTTAAAGGGCTTAATTTTGTTATCAGCCTTCCCCAGCCAGTGGCATAAAACAACTAAGGCTATAGCTAGACTTAAAATGCTTACTGCAAGGATGGGGAGGGATTTCCCATTGCTATCGGTAATCCACCTCCCCGAGAGGTGGTTGCTAGGTCAACGGAAGAATTCTTCCATCCACCTAGCGCTGTCTACACCAGGGGTTGGGTCGGTTTAACTGTGTGTCTCAGTGGGGTGGATTTTTCACACCCCTGAGACATAGCTTTGCCAGTGTAACTTTTCAGTGTAGATCAGCCCTTAGGGTATGTCTGTGCTGTAACGAGAGGTGTGACTGCAGCATGTGTAGAGATGCGCTAGCTTTGATCTAGCTAGCTTGAACAACAATATCTGTGAAGCCGTGGCAACACAGGCTGTACAAGCCAGCCCAGGACCCTAGGTATGTTCTTGAATGGCTAGCCCATGCTGCCATGGATTCTCAGCTATTGTTATTGGAGTTAGGCTAAATCAAAGCTAGCTCATGTATGTCTCTACACATGCTGCAGTCACACCTCTGATTGCAGTATAGACATACCCTAAATTTGGATTTGCAGCTTCCGTTAACTGCAGTGTCCCCTATAATGTAACATTGAAAAGAACTTCCTGTTTGGTTTGGTCGGGTCTCCTGTGCACAGATGCCCTTCTCCGAGGGGACAATGGGAGCTCTTAGACTTCAGGTGACTTTCTTGATGCTTCTTTCTGTGGAAAGCTGTCTGTTCTATATTGAGCTATTATAGATGTAACTTCTGTGGCTTAGGAGTGTGAAAATTCCTCTGATGGAGGAAGCATGACTTGCCCTGTATCAACAGCCAAGTTCCTTTGAAGATGAAATCTCATGTTGACAGTTCTGAGCTGCCATACTGAAAAGTGACATGGGCAGCATGGAGCCAGTTATACAATACACTAAGGTAGTGTTACACAGCTCATATGCTCCCCTCACATGAGAAGAACCTCAAAGTTTAATATTTCAGCAATGGTTTCATATCTAGTGTAAAATGAATAAATACTTCAGTTAGATCTTTTATTTTATGCTTCTAGGCCTAGAATAATACCTGATGCAAATTTCTCTGGATTGCATTTAATTCTGCTCTTTACATAATCCTCCTCACTTTATTACTCATTTTAAAGCAAAATTGCTCTCCAGTGAAATTTGCAATTAAACTCATTGTGACTTTTGCAAGCTGTCAACAAAAATTCTGCTCATTAGTTTGCATCGTGTGCCAGGTTTTGTGTCTGTGTGTAGATTATTGGGAAAGATGTTCCAACATGCCTTTTATATGCTCCCCAGTGCAGGGAATGATCAGTACAGAGTGCTTGGTACCAGTGCAATAGAGACAAAATACTTATTCTTCAGTCTTCATAGGCCACTTTCCCTTTGCAACAACAGATAATTGTTCTAGGTCTTTATCTATGAGAAGAGAAACTGCTTCTTCCTGAACGATCTCTCTCTGCCTGAGAGGGGTCAGTATTATTCGTTCCATTTTACCTATGGAGAACCTGAGGCACAACAGTTGTGATTTGGCAAGGGCTCGTAGGGAAGCCTGTGGCAGAACTGGGAATCAAATTGAGGGCCTCTGATTCCCAGTCCTGTGCCTTCATTGCAAGTTGATCCTTTCTCCTATTTGTGAAGCTCTTGACAAGTGAGGATCGCACCAGTGGCTTACAATGGAGGGGGAAGAAGGAAAAGTAGCAGGAGGGTTGTTTCATGGGCATATGCAACACAAGACAGAGGGACAGTCCAGTTAAATTGCATGAAGCAACACAAATCCTTATTTAATAATTGAGCCTTCCTGTGTTCCATTGGATTTCTCTGGGTGTCTGGGAAAGCGGAGCAGTGAAGTGGTTTGCCATGTTTTCTGGTGCAGAGAGAAACTCGCCTGCTGTTAACCCAAATGACAATGCCAGTCTGTTGCTTTTTAGGGAAATTTGAACACCTCTTGTTGGTGCCCAGTAGCTTTCAATCCTGTGTGAGAGCAGCTGAGGTGGAGCAACCTCTTTGTAAAGGTTCAGCGTGGGTACCCTGGCTGGGTTGGTCTAAGAGCATGTGACTGGCAGGTCTGTTACGTTGGCCAGAGACAGGGTAATGTTATACTTGCCAGCAAATTGAAGGGCTGCACACATGTGACAGATTTATTTCTGGGGCTGGGCAGGGTGTAGGGTTTCTGACTGGCTTCTGTTCAGAGGGGATGCAGGAAAGTTTGATGGGACCCCTTCCTGCTGAATTGTTTAGAATTTGTTTGTAAAATGTACTGATCACAGCTTTAGGAATATCACCTAGCTAAACTGGCAATGTGTCTGCCTAGAGCAACAGCCCTGAAGCCAGCAAGGGCTCCAGTCCCCTCAGGCAAACACCAGTATGACTAGAGAAGCCTTGTGATGTGCCCTGAAGGTCATGACAAGCTCTGTCAGACCTGTGGAGGAAGCCCCTTCCTCCTACTGAGAATGTGCTCCCAGCACCTTTCCTGGCATTCAGATCTGGGCACTTGGGGCATTCCAGCTGATTCCAGCAGCTGGGGTGGAGCATAAGGAGAGGTGGACTCAGCCAGGCAGGATCCAGCTCTCTAGGGCATCAGAGACGCAAACAGCTTGAATTGCACCTGGAAAGTCAGTGTAATCTCTGGAACTCAGATGTGATGTGCTCTGAGCAAGAGTCCCTGCACAGTAAGGTGGCAAACTCCTTGTCAGGAAGGGATAGAAAAGGCATTCTGGGCTATTATTGCTCCCAGGAAATCCAGGAGCCGCTGAGAAGCCCTTTAACATGGTCCACAGTCTGAAGGGAAAGTGGGAATCTCCTCTCAGCTGAGGGAGAGGAACCCCATTTGCCATCTGCAGAGACTTTCCCTGTCCATCTCCTCCACCCTCCATAGGCATCATCCCCTCCTTATTCAGAAAGCATCTCTGCTACTTAGGCTGGACCTCTGAGGTGGTAGGCAGCCTCTGCCTTAGGTGCGAGATATACGGCACCATCCAAGGATCTTAAAGCACTTTGCAAATGCTCCTATCACCCCTATGAGGATGGTATAATGCAGAGGAAACTAAGGCACCAAAAGGAGTAGTGACTCTGAGTTAGAGAGCCGGGGAGAGAACCCAGGAGTTCTTACTCCCAGCCACTAGAGCACACTGCCTCCCTCTTTTGTATTCACAAGCTGAGCTTGTATTCTTCCCAAACTTGGCTCCACTGCTCTCCCTCCTCCCTACTGAATAGCTCAGTGTTCTCTGACTGGCTCTGGACAACGGTGCTCTGTGGCACCAGGGTTCCTTTCTTGTTGTAGCTTTGTGTGTAATGCCAAGAAAAAAGGCGATAGAGAATATCTCGGCATTGTCTGCTGTGGGAGGGCTGATCTTCATGTTTAGCAGGCTAATTGGAGTGAATCTGAGCTGGATTGAATAGCTAGATGTCTGGCTTCCTCTAACTGCACTCCCTTGCAAAGAAAAGCAGAAACCAGAGAGGGAGCAGGACCGAGCTGGCCTCTTCGTTCCTGATAGGGCAAGGCACATGACCACTTCTCTCTACAGCTCTATTCCCACCCCCTCAGGTGGTCTCAGTAGTAACCCTTTTCACTGCTCTAGCACCTTTCACCTGGGGACCTCAGAACAGTCTGCACTCCTTGATTAAGGCAGTCACTCTTGAGAGGTTGGCAGTGGATCTAGGGGAATGCCTTACCCCACCTCTGAAATGAGGTAGGATACCAGTGCACAAGCAGCTCCATACAAGAGGCTTTTGGGAGAGGCTGTCTCCAGAGAGGCTTACCGGCACTTGGCTTGGAGATTTCAGACATGAAATCTAGGTAAACAGAATACCTCAGCTCCAACATACTGACTTTCCATTGTCAATCGGTGCTGGTGACAAGTCTTGGACTGATAGCCCTGGGACTTTTCCACAGGACAAGGCAGTGTGGTCCCAGACAGAGCTTGTACTGCCAATTTGTCTCACCCCTGCTGCAGTAAAGAGGGGAGGGGAGTTCAGTCTCGTGATCCAGTCACTGCTTTTGCCTCTGCTGAGACTGCCTTCATGGGAGTCAGGTAGTGCTAGCTGTGGTTGTTTGTGCACTGGCAACCAGCTGCCACAACTTTGTGCTTGAATTAGAACTGAGGAAGGATGGTCTGGTGGCTAGAGCACTAGCCTGAGACAGGAAGGGTCAAGTCCCTGCTCTGCCACAGACTTCTTG
The DNA here is from genome assembly GCF_013100865.1 of Trachemys scripta elegans. NCBI lineage: Eukaryota > Metazoa > Chordata > Testudines > Emydidae > Trachemys > Trachemys scripta. Next base: position 36,152,861 of record NC_048305.1, read on the forward strand.
TGTGATCTTGGGCAAGTCACTTAGTCTCTCTGGGCCTCAGTTCCCCCATCTGTGCAATAAGGATGACCGCCCTGCCCTGCAAGGATAAATACATTAGATTGTGAGGTGCTCAGATACAATAGTGGTACACCTCTACCCCGATCTAACACTGTCCTCAGGAGCCAAAAAATCTTACTGCGTTATAGGAAACCGCGTTATATCGAACTTGCTTTGATCCGCTGGAATGCGCAGCTCCCCCCCCCCCCCAAGCACTGCTTTACCGCGTTATATCCGAATTCGTGTTATATCGGGTCACGTTATATTGGGGTAGAGGTGTATGTCTTTATCTGGCCTCCATGAAATGGGTCTGTGCAAATGGATTCTACAAACTGCCTTTGAAATCCCAGCAGTGTAATAGTGTGGCTGGAATCATCTGCCTTGCCAGGGAAAGATGGGAGCAGATGCTAGAACAAGCTGAGGGGAGGGAAAACCTTGCTTTCCCCAGTCAGCGCCCAGGCAGACAGACAAGCTAGAAGAACTGTTCCCTTCTACAGCTAGCTCTGTGGGAGGCAAATAGTAATGTTCACTTCCTGTAACTGTAGGCTGTCAGGGAGGGTTGCGACAGAGTCTGTCACCTCTGTGCTAGAGAGACTTCTGTGGAGATCTGCTGGTAACTCTGTCCTCCCTGCTGTAGGGTGAAATGCGCTGTAATTACACCCACAAATGAAACTGTGTGGGATCCTGGGAGGATGCAGTGTGAACTGCAGTGCTCTGCCTGAGCCCCCGATGGCTCATCTGGAGCTGGGCTCTACCTGCAGAACATGAGAGGCTTTTGTCTTGATTACATTCCCAGCAAATGGAGGAGAGGCTGTTAACTGGACTCTGCTAATTAGAGTGGGACTTTTCCTGGGGGCAGATATTAACTGAGTCAACTCCAGTGTCTTCCTGCAAAGTCCTGTGGTAATCATAATTCATTCTTCGAGCACTTCACAAACAGGAACAGATCCCCATAGTACCATGTGCAGTGGGAGTATTTTACAGATGGGGAAACTGAGACAGAGGTTAAGTGACTTGTCCAGGCCAGCACAGTGGGTCTCTGGCAGAGCCAAGATAAGACCTTGGGAGCTCCTGGCCCACTGAGCAATTCTGCTGCCTCCCTGTGTAGTGTGTGCACTGGTGCTGCCTACTATGCTTGTGCCTCAGGCTCTCATACAAGAGAAGGTTAAACAACCACCTAGGCACTGCAAACTTCCCCTTTTAGCAAATACCCTGAATGTGCCAAATCACTTCCAGGAGCCTCTCCTACCCTTCGTTCTCCCCTCACCTGTCTTCAAACAGTGCCGCAGCTGTTGTGCTATCCTAGCTGTGTGCTGTCCCAATGCAGTGGGGGGATAAGCCCAGAGGAAAATGACAGTCCAGTGCAATTGTTCCAGGTTGCAAGCAGCTGTCCCCACAACAGAGGCTGAAATCTGCATAGTCTGTTCATGATGCTCATCCCATCAGACTTCTCTTGCATCTGCTGCTGAGCGCTGTGCTGTACTGCTTGGGGCTATTAGTCCGCTCCCATCTTTTGGATACTCAGGCAAATAGAATAATGCCGATAATGGCAGGATAGGTTAGGTTAGGTCAGGTCAAAATGATTGGGAAGCTGGACTGATAGAAACACACAGCACAGGCCATTCCGAGTTGTTCCAGTTTACCATCATGCTTTTGACTCTCCAGTAAAGCATTTCAGAGTTCATCACCGTGTCTGATGTGATCATCTGCCTAGGTCTTTCTAGTCTACCTCGTCTGTAGGTGGCTGAACCTGCATCTTAACAACGTTGAGTTAAAATGCCCTGCTCAGCTGAGTCAGATTATGTGCTACCGTCCTTCTCCACTCCCGACCTCACCTCCTCCATCAGCCTGAGAATGCAGCTGAGTCACTCCAGCTCCATTCCTGGGCCTGCTCAGTACCAGTGGGGTGGGTGAGAGGAGGGGGCTGCAGCTGGGGTGCTGAGTGTACAGTGCTATGTCTGGTTGCCCAAGCTGCTGAGATGTTTGGTGCATGATGCTGTGAAGTGCTTCAGAGAGGTGCAGCATTGATGGCTCCACCACAGCAGCTGCCCCAGAAGTGTAGCAGTGACTAAACTTGAGGGGCAGGACATCAGCTCAGTAAGCTCTCTGCAGATGCAGCTATTACTCAACTGTTCGGTTGAAGTGATGTCAGGAAACAGCTACATTTTGTAATAAAACACGTTTGTACCACTGGCAGGGAGACACATGCTCCAGTGCCATGAGAGAGGTCTCCTGAGAACTTACCCATGTGCACTTTTCTTGGTCTTGCTTGTCACAGAGTGCAGCCCTGATAGGCTGGGGCCCCTCATTCAGCACAGCTAGAAAATGCCATATGCAAAGCCCTTCATAATGCTCTGATTATGGGTATGACCCACTGACAGTGTTTGGGCAGGGAATGTTCCCTTTCCATTTATTTGTATTTCCAAATCAAACTGCTTCTGATTCTGGAGCCTGCTGGAGTTCATCTGTGGAGACCAATGGCTATTTTTAACCTGTTTTCCCCATCAGCTGACAATTGCAGAGATGCGTACCATGAAACTTAGTTTTCTTCTTCGAGTGCTTGCTCAGATCGATTCCAATAATGTGCACGACTGTTGGAAAGTTTTTTCCCCTAGTAGCTACCCGTCGGGTCGGCTGTGGAGTCCCTGGAGTGGCACCTGTATGGCTCTCAATATATGACCCTGCCGACCCGGTGCCCCCTCAGTTCCTTCTTACCGCCCGTGACGGTCGTTGGAACTGTGGCGTCTTGCTCTGGTATTCAGGTCTTTGTACCAGTATAGCCTACTCCTGTACAGAAAGGGAAATAAGATGTACCAGTGTCAGGCACCTTTATACCTGTGTGTAACTGTGTCCACACTATGGATGTATCCATATAAAAACATCAGTAAAAACTCGCCTTCCCAACTGACAGTTAAGCTGAGATACAAGTTACGTATAAACCAGGCCTAAGTATAAGTCAATACTGATATCAGATGCCACAGCACAGAAATCTAGTGAACGGTGTGCCCTGTACATCCCCCTGCTCTCTTGTGCCATGGAAAATGGCTGCTCCTGTCAAAGCCCTGGCCTTGGGTGCAGCATGGGAGGGCCGAGTTACCTCATCTCAGTGCTTTTCTGGCAATCCCTGAGGCGATGGTTGCAGCACTGCCAGCTGCTGCCATAAACCAACAGTTGTAACACTCCCTGTGTTTGGATAAACAGCCAGGATATTTACTAAACTCTCTCTCAAACTGGCTGGACAAAGGAGTATCCAGATGGATGCCAGCTAAACCAGTTTTCTTGCTCAATTATTGTAACAAGAAACTGGTCCTGGCTGGTCTGCTCCTGCTGCACCATTCAGTATGGTAGCGTCACAGCAGTGATATTGATCTGGGGCAGGTGTCTGTAAAATAAAGTGTTTAATTCAGGGTCTAGGAAGCGTTATAAATCTGTATGGCCCAGAGTGGAGTGATGCTACTGGGACCAGTGGGAATGGATTTTGAGCGGGCTTTGTAAGAAGTGTAGAGCCAGGGTGGTCTCGGAGTGAAGGTGCAGTGCTGGACTTCTGGGTTCTGGTCTGGATGCTGCTGTACACTTGCTGGCTGAATGAGGGCAAGTCACTTAAACCCATGCTTTCAAACATGGTCACTGGTTAGGGACCTAATAGAGACACTGGATTTTTTTGTTTTTGAAGATGCTGAGTCTCCATCTTTCCTCACTGTTGAGTACCTCAAGGTGTATCAGGTCAAGCTCCTGTAATGAGTACCCTCATTTGCCGATGTGAGCATCTGTCTCAGCATCTTCCCCTGTGCAGTGAGGAGACCTGAGAGGCAGAGGGTCTTGGGTTTGTAGAGTGCTACAAGTGAGATCCTCACATGAAAGGTGCTATCACAGAACAGTGTGTTGACATTTTGCTTTCTGTGCCTGATGTACAATTCAGTGTGACACAAATCAGAAGCCAAAACTAACTGGCAGAGACCTCAGCCATTGGCCATGCATTCTCATGCTGCACAAACCTGACTGCAACCCTTCTGAACTCTCCTCCTGTTTCCCCACAGTGTACGTTGTGGAAGAGCAGAGAAGGGACAACACCGGGGAGAGTGCCTGCCTGACCGCGTGTTGGACTGCTCTGTGCTGCTGCTGCCTTTGGGACATGCTGACTTGAGTTCCACAGGAAGTCACCACTGTCAATACCTCTAACTCAGAGTGCTATGCATTCTAATGTGATCTCTCTTGTTCTGACGTCTTTCTATCCATGTAATCAATGATCCGCTTTGCACAGCCGACAGTCCATGTCTGATGTAGCTCTAGCACCATGGTGGTGTTTGCACTCCTTTAATTTAGTGAAAGGAAATCTCTTCGTAATGTATGTCTAAGATTTTTATTATATTTTAAAGAATGTGCTAAATGATATTTTTTTGGCCAAAGGCTTCACTATTACGCAATGTGTGTTTATCATTTTAAATTTTACCTTTCTTGGAAATGGAGAAATATGCAATAATTAAAGTCAATGACTGATTTTTTCTTTGCTAGTTCCCACTTCTGTTTCAATAAATTTGTCAGATACAGATTGGCTGTGTGTCAGGTATGTGATATGTTGCTTTAGTTTTGTTCCCCATGACACATTGCACCTACTCTGAAAATACAACATGGCAGTGACAGAGCTCCCTGCTTAACTGGCCCCCAAGAGCCTCACGGGAGTATGTGCTGCGGGAACTGCTAATTGTCTCCCTGACTGCAGTACAGAAATCCTGGATGTGTGTGATGAGCTAAGAGACAATTACTGTGGCACCAGCGCCCATTTTCCATCAACAATATTGCTGTTGTGTAAGTAGTAACAGCACAGTGAAATCAGTCTTTAAATGACCACTCAAATGACTCATGCCAACTGTTTCCGGCAAAGGTGGAGGGGAAGTTTGTGGAGGGAGCTGGGAGATGCTTTGAAGTGGTCTCTAGACAGGAGGTTGCCTAATAAGACAACTTAAATATTTCATTTACATTTGGCCTTTTTGCAGTAGGTTGGGATGGAGACATCTCACTCCTCAGGTGCCACATCACAAGAGCCACCCCACAATTGACTCAGGTTCAGCCCCCCTGTTGGTAGGCTCAGCAGAGCAGCTGAGGGCTGGATCGGCCCGAAGACAGCTGAACACCCCCCTAATGTCACTCTGAGGCTGGGTGAGGCTTGTGAGCAATAAACGTGAAGGGAGCTTGTGCTAGATCCGCCCTGGGACTAGCCTCTGACGTTCTCTGGGACGTGACCAGCTTTATTTTGGCCAGCACTAAATTCATTCAACGAATGTTAAATTTGCTGCTGTATTTCTCCAGTGTGGGAGACACTAGGTATTAAATTACCAGCACGAAGAGTATTATCCAGCAGCACTACAAAGCTCCACCCAAGGATGCTGCAGCCTCTTTAGGACAGCTGGTTCATTGCCCGCTATCCTCAGCTCCTCGTAAGTAGAACTGAGTCAAATTCCTGAGAGTATTGTGTGGTAACCCCCTTGTTAGAAAGTTAATGATGAGGCTAAAGTGGCAAAGACTTACAGAGGGCAGCCAAATCTGTATTTTGAATCTTTCTGCTTCAGTCCCCTTGGGCACAGCTCCTCTGCTGGTTGCCTCTTGCCAATCTATCCATATCAACTCCTTGCAGCAAGAACTGTCTCTTAGGGTATGTCTACACTGCAATTAAAAACCTGCAGCTGGCCCTGTTTAATTGCAGTGTAGATGTTAAGACTCAGGCTAGAGCCCAGGCTCCAGGACCCTGTGAGGTGGTAGGTCCCAGAGCTCAGGCTGCCTGAACATCTACACCACAATTAAACAGTCCCTAAGATTGAGCCCCGCAGGTGTAGTGCACTGTAGACGGACCATTCATTCCATGTTTGCTCAGGGCCTAGTGCAATGGGGTTCTAGTTCATGACTAGGCTCCTAGATGGTACCACAATACACACAATGAATGTTTAAAGAAGCCATCACTTGCTGATGTCAGGAATTAAAGATAATCTCAGAATATGGTAACCAAACTCACTGCTATTATACTTCGCAGGGTATTGGATCATTTTCATTAGCGTGAGTAGCAATGAAATCATGTAAACTCACTTGAGATGTGTAGAGCCTGTGGAGTCTGGATTTGGCCCCAGTTAGCATCCTAGCTTATCACAAACCTTGAGACAATGTTCAGGAGACAAGATTTTTAAATTTTCTCTCGTGGTGACATTTGGCTGGTGCAAAGAACCAGGCTGTGGATTAATAGCCCAGGAGGGTTTATTGCCTAAGCCTGATTTTAGTGTTTGGAATTTCAGTTCTGCTCGCAAGAAGGCCAAGTGAAATTCTCTTCTTTCAAAAAAACAAAAAACTGCGTATCAGCTCAAACACGCCAAAGCCCTGGATCGGTGCCATGCAAAGCAAAATAAATTGTTTTAAAGGCATGCAGTTTAAGCTGTCCTGTTTACCATTAAAGCAAAACATTTCCCAGTACAGATTTCATGGTCTTAATTTTTAATGAACTAATAAGTTCAGGGTTTGAGTGCAAAGTTGCGGTCGTTTATATTGTCATCCACATTTAACACATGAAAAGCTTTTAAAGTGATGCTTCCTTCGACTGCAGGGGCACAGGAAATGGCTTTTGCGGTCTTTCTTTGTATTAGAGGCTTGGTTACAGTTTCAAGCCTGCAGTTAGGTCCGTTTGGGCCGGATAGTATGATAGGGGCCTAAATGAGCATTTAGGATGAATGGAGCAGAGGTGGGTCTCCAAGAACAATCTCCTGCATTGCCTTTAAATCCTGATTTGAGGCCTTCAGTAACTCAACCAGGGGGTTATTACAGGAGTGGGTAGGTGAGGTCTGTGGCCTGCGATGTGCAGGAGGTCAGACTAGATCAGGGTAGGCAACCTATGGCATACGTGCTGAAGGCGGCATGCGAGCTGATTTTCAATGGCACTCGCACTGCCCGGGTCCTGGCCACCGATCTGGGGGGGTGGGGGGAGACTCTGTATTTTAATTTAATTTTAAATGAAACTTCTTAAACATTTTAAAAACCTTATTTACTTTACATACAATAGTTTAGTTATAAATTATAGACTTATAGAAAGAGACCTTCTAAAAACTTTAAAATGTATTACTGGCATGCGAAACCTTAAATTAGAGTGAATAAATGAAGACTCGGCACACCACTTATGAAAGGTTGCTGACCCCTGGACTAGATCATGATTAGGGACCTACCTACCAAATTCACAGCCATGAAAAATGCATCACGGACCATGAAATCTGGTGTCCCCCTGTGAAATCTGGTCTTTTGTGTGCTTTTATCCTATCCTATATGGATTTTAGGGGGGAAACCAGCATTTCTCAAATTGGGGGTCCTGACCCAAAAAGGCGTTGCAAGGGGCTCACGGTATTGCCACCCTTACTTATGCACTGCATTCAAAGCTGGGCGCCCATCGAGTGGCTGCTGCTGACTGAGGGCCCAGCTCTGCAGGCAGCAAAAGAGAAGTAAGGGTGGCAACACCATACCATGCCATCCTTACTTCTGTGCTGCTGCTGGCGGTAGTTCTGCCTTCAGAGTTAAGTTCCCAACCAGGAGCCGCCACTCTCCAGCTGCCCAGCTCTGAAGGCAGCGCCGCCACCAGCAGCTGTGCAGAAGTAAGTGTAGCAATACCGCAACTGCCCCCACAAAACTCCTTTTTGGGTCAGGACCCCTACAATTACAACACTGAAATTTCCGATTTAAATAGCTGAAATCATGAAATTTATTATTTTTAAAATCCTATGGCTGTGAAATTGACCAAAGTGAACAGTGAATTTGGTAGGGCCCTAATCATGGTGGTCTGTCTGGCCTTAAAGTCTATGAACAACATTTTTAAAGCTAAAGCAGATTCAGGCACTTGCTGAGGGGAGGCTGTGATCACAGCTGTGCTGAAACTTCATTTTTGATTGGGTCTGTTTGGGCCCAGTGCACAGTCCCCTGGATTTATACTGAACGCTCACTGTATTTTGGCAACTTAGTTGCAGTGAGCCCCAGCAAGCTGTCTGGGGCACAGAAATTGAACTGCAGCCAGCGATGTTTGCAGCAGGATGCAGTTGAGGGGGGGCTGTTTCTGGGCCCTGGGGCTTATAGCGGGGTTTTGGAATTGGAAGGATTTTTAAAACTCACCTTAACCACTGAAACAAATGGCACTAAGCCCAGTGCTGTGCCCAGGAGGCCACACGGACTTCCTGTTAGGCAGCCTGCCCTCCCTGGGCATGCAGTCGGTCTCCATAATCTGGTGTCAAGCATGAATGAGAAATAAGGGAGGGAGTCCGGGTCTTTGGCATGCTGACTCCCAGCAGGGGTGTCCCAACCCCAGGCAGCAAAGCCCCTTTTGGCCACTCTGCTGCAGCTGCTCTTTGAGAGGTGCAGATTTGGTTTCTCTTCTAGGGTTAATCCTGGGGGAATTCTGCACCAAAAAAATTAAAAATTCTGTGTACAATATTTTAATATTCTGCAAAATGCTGCATATTTTATTTGTCAAAATAACAGTATCTAATCACGCTAGTTTCAGTTATTTTGGTAATTTATTTCAAAATATCTATCAGCGACTATGTAAATACAGAGACACAAAAAATTCCTCCAGGAGTAGAGAGTTAAGGAAACCCCTATGCCAGGGTGGCCAGCCTGAGTCTGAGAAGGAGCCAGAATTTACCCATGTACATTGCCAAAGAGCCACAGTAATACGTCAGCAGCCCCCACCCACCAGCAACCCCACCAATCAGCGCCTCCCCACACCTCCCGATCAGCTGTTTCAGGGGGGAGGAGCGAGGGCATGGCAGGCTCAGGGGAGGGTGCAGGAAGGGCTGGAGTGAGGGGTTGAGCAGTGAGCTCCCCCCGGCACATTGGAAAGTTGGCGCCTGTAGCTCCAGCCCCAGAGTTGGTACCTATACAAGGAGCCCAATATTAACTTCTGAAGAGCCGCATGTGGCTCCGGAGCCACAGGTTGGCCACCCCTGCCCTATGATAACCCAGTTCCTGCTTCTCTGCCCCCGCCCACCAGAGCCCAGTAGGGCGGCCAGACACCCACACCCCCTTCCCCCAGAGTCCAGCTGTGGGGCCCTCCCTGCCCAGACACTCGCACCCCAGAGCCCAGGGATCCAGAGGGAGAAACAACCTGATGCTGGTCCCAGGCTTGCGCCACCCCTTCCTTCAAGGCATGCTGGGAACTGCAGCTGCCGGGAAGCCCCCACTCCCTCCCCTGCCCCTCGGCAGTGTCTTCTACTTGCGAGCTGGGCTCTGCTTCCAGCGGTCCCTAGTAGCGGCCAGCAGCTCTGCAGCCCATTTCCATGGAGGAAAAGGAAATTATGCACAAAAGCCATTAATTTCTGCATATGCAGAGGTGCAGAATTCCCCCGGAGTATAGGGTGCTCATGGGTTGGGCTGCGGGGAGAGGGAAATTTGCCATGGGAGCAGCCGGGGGGACCCTCCAGCAGAGAATTAGTCACTGGAGCCAGGGGCCCAGACTCTGGCTGAAGGAGCTCACCGTGCGCCCACAACGTCCACACTGCAAGGCTGAGCCCTCTGTCCTGGGGCGGCCAGGTCAGCCAGCCAGCTTCTGTCAGATTGGATAAGACGTTGTGCCCCCTGTCATGCCTCCATAGTTCTCTCCTTATTCCCCTGGATTTCCTGGGGGAGAACATTGCAGGTGCTGGGGCCTCTCACTCAACCGCTGCAGTACAGCTGAGCAAATAATTGGCTGATTTGGTGGTTGAACTTGGTGGGGAGAACACGGCTCATTTCAAACCCACATGGAATTTGTCCAGGTCCCGTCCAAAAAGGAAAACGCCAGGAAACACCCTTTGGGTGAAATGATGGGGTTTGACTTGATTTGAAGTGACATTTTCTAACTGAAATTCTTACATGTAGATTTGAAACAATTTTGACATCCCCCCCCAAAAATTCAGCTTTTTCAGGCTGAACTTATTTGCTGAATCTGAGCTGAATTCAGGGATAGTTTTGTGGGCCCCAAAATGCACTTTTCAGTGAATTTACTATTCCCAGCTCTATTTTGGAGTAAGTGTTCTCAGCCAGCAGTGCCCCGGTGGGCTGTCCTGCCTTTCTCACACTGCCCAGAAAGACCAGGCCCTCGGCAAAAAACAGACGTCATCCTCAGAGGGAGAAGGGGAAAAGCCTCATCCACCAATTTGGGCATCTGGTTGGAGGCTGAAGGAGGAGAAGCCCGGGGAGGTGGGAGTGGAGGCTGTTTCCCAGCAAAGACGACTCAAGGAACTTTTGCCCCAGTTGTACCTTCCCCTCTGCCTGTTTTATCTTCAACCATGATTCTGCTTCCTAACCTTCAGCTGGAGGAAGAGGGGCCACCCCCACTGCATGTCTGCTCTGGTCTGGCCAGAGCCCCCACCGAATGGAGCTCCCACCTGAGCCTGAGAAGGAGCCAGAATTTACCAATGTACATTGCCAAAGAGCCACAGTAATATGTCAGCAGCCCCCCAGCAGCTCCCACCACCCACTCCCAGTAGCCCCGCCAATCAGCGCCTCCCCACACCTCCTGATCAGCTGTTTCATGGCATGCAGGAGGCTCAGGGCAGGGGTGGAGTGAGGGCACAGCAGGCTCAGGGGAGGGGGCGGGAAGGGGTGGAGTGGGGGCAGGGCCTGTGGCAGAGCCAGGGGTTGAGCAGTCAGCACCCCCCGGCACACTGGAAAGTTGGCTCCTGTAGCTCCAGGCCCGGAGTCGGTGCCTATGCAAAGAGCCGCATATTAATTTCTGAAGAGCCACATGTGGCTCCGGAGCCACAGGTTGGCCACCCCTTTTCTAGCCCATGTGAACACTGTTAGCCAAGTAGCTGGGCCTTTCTTTCTCTCGAGACCCATTTAGGTGACCTCTTGCTTCCCCTGGCAGCCGTGTGGGTGCTGGGCACTTGCTGTTGTGGGGGAGGTACCATGTATCCATTCCTGTTGTGGAGGGCTCACATGCTTTCCTGTAACAGCCTAGTCCAAACAGCTGCTCAGATCCTGGCTCTGCTGGGGCGGGAGTGTTTAAGAAGCCGAATTTGGGCAGCGTTCGGCGTGAGCACAGGGGATCTATTTATAGACGATAAAGCCAACAACTCCGTGTTCCCTTTCCCCTGATCCCCATAATCCGTCCCCGTGACACAGGCAGCATCTTCATTGCATCTACTAATGGGCTCGGTTCTCACGCATGCATATTTCATCCCCATCCCCCTCCCGTGCAGAAAAAACATGGTCCCGGCAGCCAACCTTGTAAGCTGATCACCCAGAGCAGCCCTGAGGCTGCGGGCCGCAGGGTGAGATCCCAAAACACGGGTCAGAAAAGCTACGGCAGCAGGGAATGTTGGGGGCCCAGCCAGAGCACCCACCGAATGGAACTCATAGCCTGGCCAGGGCATGTCAGGGAACCCCTCGCTCCTGGCACAATACTTACTCAGAGAGAAGCTACGTGGTGCTGCCAGCAGCACGAAGCCCAAGGGAACTGCAGTTCCTATTTAGCAGGGAACACGCTGGAGCTGGGCAAATATGGCAAAACAGAGTCCCACCAAGTCCGGCTTCATTTCCTAATGACTCTGCCCCAGGCACGTTCCTGCCCCGCGAGGGAGCGAGTTTCACTGCACAGAAAGCAAATGTTGGAGTCTCCCCCCACGCTGTCCAGCCACTCAGCCCAGCAGTGGCCTGAGGCAATACCATGTGACTTCTCAGACCATCCAGTCCCAGCTGGGCAGCTCAGTGGGCATGCAGGGTGTGTGTAATCGCCCCGTAGTGTAAAATGCTCTAGAAGATTCTTGTTGAGTAAATGTGAGGCAAGCTCGCTTGCCCAGTGAACCTGCCACCAGAACAGATGATGCAAGTGTTCACAGAGAATTCAACCAGCGCTTGCCTTACCCTCACTGCCCCGCCCTAAATCTCAGCGAGTGGCAATGACCATTCAGGAGGATTCCAGCGCTCTCCTTCATTAAAATAAGCACCCTGCTCTCCTGGCCCGGCTGTGTTGCCCTGCCTGAGGCCAGCGTCCTGCACCACTAATGTGCATTCGATCCCCAGCGCAGTGACAGCAGAGTTTCTAGTCTCAGGATACGAAGAGCTCCAGGCTTTTCATAATCTTGGCAGGAAGCCAGGGGGTGTCTCAACAGAGGGGACAGAATTCAGTAAACACCCAAGGGACTATTGAGGCCCTAGGAGCTGCCCCTCGTGACAGCCACGGCTGCCATGCCACCTGGGGCGGGCAGCACAGGGTGGCACTGGAGAGAGGTAAACGCTCCCCGATTTACTGCAGTGTAACGCCAGGGACTTCCATGGAGTCACAGCTGATTGATAATGGCAGCGCAGAGAACAGGAGGGGGCCTCTGACAAGGCCTTGTTAAGCTTGCAGAGCTAAGCATTGACATAATGTCAGAGGAATTTCCAACTCTCCCCACCCCCTTAATGCCCCTGGCTTTAGCCTGGCCTCCTGGAGTTCATTTCTTGCCCTCCCCTCCCCCCCCTTCCCCAGCCCTCCTAGCTCCAGCACCGTTCCCCATGCTGGTTTTGTGCATCTCTTGCTGCTTTTTGCAGCACTCAGCAACACCCAATCTTGTACTGAGATGAGGAAATAAGGGACTATTGGCAATCGTACCGCCTCCTCGCCCTGCCCACCAACCTTGACTCTGAGCCACAGCCTCAGTGGGGGCAGGGACCACTTCCATGAGCCAATCATGCTTGGCTGCTCTGCTGAGCTGGCCAATAGGGGCCCAGAAAGGGCCAACGGGTTGGTGCTAGCGTCCACATGGGCATTCCTACTGCACCTGAGCACCTGGCCATGGGCGCTGCACTGAGAACCTCCCACCCTTATCCAGCAAAGGCTAGAGATGAACCTAACGGTGGCCATGGGCTTGTCCAGTCACTGGGTCAAGGTTACAGCTTTGGCCCACAGCCCAAGTGCCAGACACGACCCCTAGCTGAAACCCTTACTCTCAGATGCCGAGCTAGTGCCACGCTATGCCCATGCTGCCCAGCATGGCAGGGAACAATGGGTTCGTGGTTAGCGTTCAAAGCTGCAGTGGTGAGTGCCACTCGGCTCTGGCAGACAGAAAGGGCCCAGCACCTGTCCCCAGCGCCCCTAACAAGCAATTGTTTCACTTCCCCGGTGGGGCTACACAGCCAGAAACAACTCCAAGCCAATGCCTGAGGCCGTCGAGTGTGACCACCCAATGCTGCACTGCAAAGACAAGGAGCAGTACGGCTCAGTGTCCCTTGTGCCTGCCCCAGCAGGACATGCTGGCTGTCCAGGGGCTCCAGGGAGTGCCAGCCACGTCCAGCAGCTGGGGTAGAAACACCTGACTGCTCCCAGCTCGGACGAAGGACCCACAGCTGCAGCCACAGCCGGTGCTGGGAACCCTGCTTTTTTACTGCTGGGAAGTGCAGCCTGCCTGGTACTGTGGGCCTAGGCTTAGAGCTAGCAGCTGCTGGGCTCTCAGGAAGCAGGGCCAGGCCAAAACAAGCTGCAAAATTTGGCCCTAGCGCTGGCATTTGCCTGCAGGTCATCGGGGAAGCAGTTCACAGCTCTCCTAGCACTGGACAGAGCAGACGGCCCCTGCTCCCACTGGGCTTAGGCAGAGAGTGCAGCGACACTCTCTTTTTCCCAGGGCCCGGGCCCGAGGAGCCGAGCAGGGAGCCCCAGAGCGCTCCCTGCACCCAGGCAGCAGCCACATGATCCACAGGGACCTGGGAGGAGTTCCCCAACACCCTACCCCGGAAAGGAGGCAGGGAGAGGCCTCAGTCCCATTCGCCAGAGATAAGCATCCACACCACAAAAATCACCCCAACTGGTGCCATCCACCCTCCTCACTGGCAGCCCCAGCAGAGGCCACAGCAACTAATGCTCCTCCCAGAGCCGGTGGTGGCCCCACCCCAATGCCAGGCAGCCTGGAGGCAGGGAGCTGCCTGGCCCCAGCCCGAGCAGACATTGCTCTGGGTCAGACCAACACGGGTCACGGGCATGTGTTTTAGGAAAGAGCCAACCCAGGGGGTACAGAGGAGAGGAGCCACTCCAGCCTCGTCTCAGAGTTGAGTGCTGAGCTCTGACGCCTGCCAATTGATCCTCACAGCCTTTTGTCCAGTTCAGCCTGTTGTTCAGCCGCTGGCTGCCAGCTTCCCGGCCTGCAGCCCCAGCACCCGGGAGCCTCGCTGCAGGCGGGATGGCGTTGTGCTATGGGGAAGCAGTGCTGGAGACTGGGTCCCCCTGACACAGAATCCTGGCGAGGATACTGACTGATCCCCCATTCTCCCAGCCCACTTCTCTGAGGGGGTGGAAGCATTCAGGGCTGCAGCCCAGGGAAGCTGGGTTTGCTGGCTCACCTCCCAGCTGAGCCAGCACTGCAGGGTCAGGTAAAGCCTGAGATGGGGCTTGCACACAGCCCTCTCTCCCCCAGTGCTGAGGGTATCACCCCAGACTTTAACCCTGGGCTCCATTTCCCTCAAATATCCTCCTTTGGAACGGGCTATTTGCTCCGTGCCAACCTCCCTGCAAGTTCCAGGCCCAAGGGGGAGCGTCGGAACCAGCAGCAGGGGACGGCAGGATGCGGACGGAGCACAGGCCAGAGGAGCCCTTCCTGGCAGCGAAGACTCTCAGTAGCCACCTTGTAATCCTGGCAGCTGCTCCAGGCCCTGGGGAGAGTCAGTTGCTGGCATGGGACACAGTGAGTGGATCGTTATTTATTACTGAGCTGGCAGAGGCTCTGCTACGTACTGCCCCAGCGGGAGCAGCTATTGCTGAGCACAGCAGGCAACCCAGGCTGGAGTTTCAAGAGTGGCAGGTGGCTTTGAGACCCAGTGCTGAGCACCAACAACTGCTGTTGGAGTCAATGGGAGCAGCAGGTGCCCTGCACAAAGCCTCTAACCATGGAGCTAAGGCTCAGCTAACCAGCAATGGGGTGTGTCAGGGCTCCACACCAGCAGGTGTACTAGGGTCCAGCAGAGGGCAGTGCTACACACACTAAGCCTGGCAAGCTCTCGGGAACAACAGAGCTCGTTCATTTCAGCCCTTTCCTGCTTGTTCACATGTCTGCAGAAGTAACTGAACGGCAAACCAATCAGTCACCCAGAACACGGGCTAGAATTTTTGGCGTAACTGTCAAACCCCCCATGCCACCCCCAAGACACAGGGCCTGGCTTTGGGCTGTGGCTTAGTCCCTCAGAGATGGGGTTTATCGCATGAAGAAAACTCCCTGTATGTCACTAGCTACTGGTGCTGAGATGTCCCCACTCCACCTCTCTTTGGCCAGCAATGCAGTGGGGAAGGTTTTACCTGGCTCCCCTCGTTGTACTACCCAAGCACCTCGCAATCGGTAAAGTATTTATCCTCACAGTGCCAGGGAGATGGGGCAGGGCTGGCACACAAGACACTACCAGACTAAGTACCCCAAGGGGTAACAGTGAGTCTAGGAGAGCAGGGGATTGAACCCTTCTCTCACAAGTGTCAGGCTAGTGCCCTACCCACTGGGCCATCTGCCCCTGCCAGTTCCAAGAGAACCCTTTTTGGAGGGTTGGCACAAAGTGATTGACAGCCCTGGGTAACAAAAGCCTCCTGATCCTCCAAACTGGTAAAGGTTTGGCAGCAGCAATGCCAGCTTCTGCCACACACACGCGTGCGAGCCTCCCTCTGGTTCTCAAGTGACCAACCATCCCTAGGCACCTGCAGTTCAAGTCTCCTTAGCGCTTCTGCCCCGAAGATGCCAGCTACTGCCAGCCGTGATGGTGGATCGAACGGTGCTCACTAGGCATTGAACTAACTTCATTTCCCTGCCATTGCAGGGCCTCGGGCCCTCGTGTGCTTTGGTCCCTCCTATTCTCTGCCTGTGGCACGCAACAGCTAGTTTCCTAGGTGCTGTGATACTTTGGACTCTTTGCAGTGGCTGGGTTGAGTGTGCGGGTGCTGGGGTGGCCTGGGGTGCACAAGGGGTCAGATGAGCCGGCGCAAAATATCGGGACAAAAAATTGTGTCCTGACCAGAGATCGGTTGGGACGCGGGACAACAGCTCAAAATCGGGACGGTCCCAATTTTATCGGGACGTCTGGTCACCCTACTGAGGCCACCGTGCTGGACAGAGGGTGATGCTGCTGGAGAGCAACAGGGGAGCACTCACAGGACAGCATCCTTGTGTCTCTTCAGTTTGTCTCTCCCACTAGATTAGTTTCACAGGGCTGCTACGATCTAGGCCTTGGGGACATAAATTAACCCTTTGTTGTGGTTCTCCAGAGAGAGCTACTAGAGGGGATATCATCACACAGGCCATTCATGGAAGGATGGCACCAGCATGTTTAGCGAATTAACCCTCTCCGCGCACCTGGGATGTAGGCCTTAGCCTCACATTAGTGAGGGGAAAGCTGAGACACTGACAGCTCAGGTGTCTTGTCTAAGGCTACCCAGGAGTCAGTAACAGAGCAGTGGCATTTAACGTACTGGGGCTCTAAAGACATGGAAATATTGCCCTGGAATAAATTAGTGTCAACAACAAACCTGTACCTTGTATTTTGTTTTTTGCAGAATGGGGAGCATTCATTACACACATTATCCACAAGGGGGCACCAGCACAACACAACACTAACTCTTAGTGGCGATGAGAACTCAAGAGAGCTCAGTTGTTTCAGAGCAGTAGCTAACCAGGTGCTTTCTAGTGGTAAAGTTTAGTCTTGCAGGTGAATATTGGCCCATTGGCAATGTCCCGCCCTGGCATGCCTTGTTGTGCCAGCTGCCACAGCCCTGGCATCTAGATTTGTTTGTAAGCTCTTTGGGGGAGAGGACCATCTTTTACTCCATTGATAAAGTGAAATGGGGCCCTGATTGGGGCTCTTAGACATGACTGGAATCCAAACACACACCCCAGCAAAGATTCTTACTGACATCCCAGGCAGTGACCATTTTCCTAACAGCTATATACACAATAGAAACGGGCAAGTGACTTTACAAGCAGTGAGGTTGAGAGAGATTAAAGTTCAATCCATGCTCCCAACTCCTTTCCCCCTCCTTCAGTTTAGGAACAGAAAAGCCACGCAGCATGTGTCTATGTATTTTTCTGCACATACTCTTCCCTCGAGCCAGCCACTTTTTTGCTGCCATTTGCTTCTGCTTTAGTTTTGCCAAAGGAAACTCCAAGAGCTCTTTCAAAGCAGCATTAAAAAGAAAAACAGAAAGTCCTTTGTTGCCCTGCTTCTCCTTAGGAGACAGTGTGATGCTTTTACCACAGCAACCAGCAACCCACCAGCTTTCGACATAAGACATGCCTTCCCCTTGAGCACTCTGACTGCGTGCCATGTCCTTCTGATAGCAGTCGCCCTATTCATGGGAGTAAGCAGTAGGCTTGGGAGTAACCATTTGCTACACTGGGCCTTAAATCAGGTCTATGGGCCAGATTTTCCAGTGAGCTCAGCATGCTGGGTGCACACTGGGTAGTGCTGAACTCTCGAACATCCAGCCCGAAGTATCATAACAGGAACTGCTGGGTGCTGAGTGCTTTGGGAAATCTGGGCCTGATAGGGTTCTGGACTATTAAAATCTGGCCCACTTTGAGAAAAAAGTATGATACCCGAAGCAGCACAAGGTTTCCTCCACTGAAAAGCCAACAGTATGAATGCAACTGGTATAAAATCCAAGCTAGTCTGCTAGACACAGGAGCTGGTTAACACAACAGTCTTTTCAAGAAGAGTTTATTAAAACATTCAAATACAGAAAGGGTGAGACACAACATCCAACACATTCAAACACAAACTCCTCCCACCAGCAGGCGGCAGCAAACAGAGAGGCAGGTCATCATCTCTAGAAAACATCCCGGTTCTAGCTAATCAGTGTGGGCACCAGCGAAATGGACCGACTCGGCTGAAGCATGTGGGAGCCACGCCCCTACTGTGCTCTTCGGGCCATCAACATTTCTCGGATGTTATCTTCAGCGTCCTTTACACTCCGCTCCAGGTACGACTTCCTCTGCTGCAAGGTACAAAACCAGAACAGACTCAACAGCCATATCACCCTCACCCGATGCTCTGTTTCAGAGCAGCAGCTGAATCTGTTCTTTCCTATGATAAGTTATAGTGCTAGGAGTGAACCCTACAGAATGGAATCAACATTCATATCACCATAGACAATGCGTGGTGGGGTGGGGGTGGGGAGTCATTTGGGCTCCATGCAAATCACGAGTGATTTTTAGTGAATAAAAGGTCCCAGCATATACTGGTTCATACACTAGGGCTGTTGAGGGTTATATTTGAATAGTTTTAATCTTTATTAGATATATTTTTGGTACTGTCATATTAACATGGAAAACGTGTATTTCATTCCTTTACAGACATGATAGTCACAATTGTCATTACATCAGTAACAAAGCAGTGAGAAGAGATTGACAACTGCAATAAAGTTAAACAGATACATAAACTTAACATCCTGAGCATGAAACAAAGGAAAATAACAAGGAAAAGAAAAAGTACCTCTGTATTTATGTACTCACATCTAAAGAATCAACTGACAAAAACCCACAAGGCCCATAAAATAACCTATTCACACTCAGGTAATACTGGAACATCTATAAAATCCTCTTCTGGCCCAGTCAAGTTTTCACAAATTGAATCACCTTTTATCCCCTTTCTTTGAGATGCATGTTCTAAAACTCCCTAGCAATCAGAAAAGAGACTTTTTAAAAAAAAAATCATCCTGAATTAGGCTAAACTTGGCAGGGAAATGGACAGAAACTGTATCCCAGAAATAGGAATTCAGCCAGTAGCATTTTTTCCTACTCGTCTGGGTAACCCTAGAGGACTGGAGTCACTTCTTCTGACTATTCTCTCTGAGTTTCGAACCAGCAGACACCACTGGCACATCTCCAGCAGACTCCAGAGCCACAGAAAGCATTCTTGTTGGAGTGGACCAAGATCTAAGTACTAGAGGCAGAACTCTAGATCCAAATTCTCTTCAGGGAGGCTCCCAAGGACCTTGACTTCCAGAGGAATGAACCATGAACTCTGAGGACACCGGTCAGGAATGTAACACTTTGATAATTGTAAATTCTGTTTTAAAACCCAACAGTGACAGGCGTCAATAGCTGTCTTGGTCTCCATTCAGAGCTGCCTCCCATGCTCTACCCATTCAGAATTAGGGGTCCACCTAGGTGACAGACAAAAAAAATGGCCTGTGAGCACCTTCAGTTCACTATATTGCCTCCGAAACAGACTGTAAGCTCTGCAGGGCAGAGGCTGCACCTACCTTTGTGTCTATACAGAACCTAGCACACCAGGGCCCTGATCCTGATTACGGCCTCTCAGGACTACATTAAGAACATCTATATTGCAGGGGCAGCCCATGGACAGAGCTGACTGATAAGCCAGAGACGACTCCATAATGGCCTGGGAAGCTCCAATTCTAGTCAGTTTCCAAGGAAGACCTCAATACCAGCACTTCCATGCTGTATGCATTTGCATTTATTATTACATGTAAATTCTAACAGCCTGGGCCTCACCTCAGAAGTCTTTACTCAGGCAAGGAGCCCGATGAGGCCACCTGAGTAAGGGCTTGCAGGGTCAGCTCCACTAAATGCAAGTTAGGGGCCCAATTCTGCAAGATGCCAAACCCCACTGCAGCCAATGGGAGCTGGAGCTCAACACCTCATAGAATCAAGCCACAGGGACAACCCACAGCGTTGCAAAGTTTGGGGCTCCTGGCTAAAAGGAAAAAAAAAAAATCCCACTAAGCAGCTGGTCAATGGAGTGTAGCTACCAAGGGTAGGCCTACACTGCAACGTAAACCTGTGCTTGAGCTGGAGCTCAAGCCTAGCCCCCCTTGCGTCTACACTGCAACTGCGCTACCTCAGGGTTCCAGGGCTCTGCAGGGCTGGAGAGCCTGAGCTCAAGTTGGGGCCAAGCCTTTACAGAGAAGTCAAGCAGGACAGCGTCTAAGGGTACGTCTTCACTACCCACCGTATCGGCGGGTAGCAATCGATTTATCCGGGATCAATATATCGCGTCTCGTTAAGACGCGCTATATCGATCCCCGAACACGCTCACCGTCAACTCCGGAACTCCTCCAGAGCGAGCGGCGGTAGCACAGTCGACGGAGGAGCCGCGGCCGTCGATCCTGTGCCGTGTGGACCCCAGGTAATTCGATCCAAGATACTTCGACTTCAGCTATGCTATTCGTGTAGCTGAAGTTGCATATTTTGGATCGATTCTCCCCGCCCCCCACCCAAGTGTAGACCAGCCCTAAGGTCCTAGTAGTCAGCCAATAGTATCCTACAGTTCCATGATACAACTTCCTCAGTCCTCTCTAGCCCATCAATCTGAAATCCACTCTATTGAAAATGAAAACCACCCCCCCGTTGCAAACAGCAGCAGCTCATGTCAGTATTAACCCATTCTCTTCTGATCACCAATCTGCAAGCACGTTATCAGAGAGCCTCCTGGGTTTGCTACGGAAAGCAAACCGATCAAACCTTTTGCAAAGTGAGCTGCTTCCTGGTAACATGCAGGCAGGCAGTAAAGTTATCCCACAGTGCACCACAGTCCTAGGGCTAGAGCAGCTACATGGGGGACGGGGGGGAGGCAGCGCCACTAGGGACTCTGGGATAAGGTTATTCTGACAAGGCTCTGCACAGTGCAGTGTGGACACCAGAGCCGTAGGTTCAAGCACAGATTAGAAAAAAGTCTTAACACAGGGTTAAAATACAATATAGGAGAGTCAAGTCCAGGGTTCCCTAACACAGGTCAGCTGACTCAAGTCCCACTCACCCTGGGCTTACACTGCAATGGAGACATACCCTAAGTGCTTTCTGGAACAGGTTTAGAGGTGAACTCCCCCCAAAGAAACACAGAGGGCTCACACACACACAGGCTGGGACAAGCCGACAAAAGGCAGGAAATTCCAGGTTAAAGCTCCAGACCAGACAGTCTCCTGTCAGGCTTTGCCAAGACACAGCGGGACTGGGAGCTCTAATGCAGCAGGAAAAGTCATTAGAATGTGGTACTGTGATAGAATCCTGCCAACATCACCTTGTGTCTGCACTCTTCCAGCCAGATTCCATCCAAGGCATGTTCGACTGAAAAGCCTACCACTAACTACAGCTGGAGTTTTGGTTTAATTAAACTGTTTAGTACAATTACAGGTCTGCAAACTACTCAGGACAGTTAGCAGTAGTCAGACGATCTGGATGGAGAACAAGTGCCCAGTCCTCTCTCCCAAGTCAATCCCAGCAATGACATCAGGAGTGTCTGGCTTTCCCTCTGCCCACTGCAGCAGCTTTTCAGTTTAATGAGGGAACCCAATAAATAACTATACTAATACTTTACACTTGTGTAGCACTGAAGTCTGTAGAGCACAGCATGCCGTTCTCACAACCCTTCGAGGTATTTGTATGAATGTGGAAACTGAAGCGGAAGAGTTATGTGATCAGCCCATGGTCACGGAAGCAGTGTGTGTCAGAGCTGTGATTAGAACTCTGGCATCTTCTGTAGTCATGCTGCCAAACAAAGGTGGATGTGGCTGGCTTTAACTCTAACACTATCCACCCCTAGGAAGTTACTTGCTAATCAAATGTTTTGTTAGCCGGTAGCTTATGAAATCCCCGACTGTTTGTCCTCAAGGCAAATTTCGTATGACAAAATTTCGTTTTAAAAACCTGCCCTCAACAGATGCAAAGCGAGGAAACAGAGGGGTTGTATCATTTCTACTGCTGTCATGAAAGAACTGATTTAATTACGACACAACTGATCGTTACCACCATCAGTCTGTCTTTATACACTCAATGGGATTCCAAACTTCCATTGGGAGGAAACCCAGCTAAAAAACCTTTAGGCCTTGCATCCGATGAGTAAAAGTACTAGGCACACTAATCCTGCCTGACACATCACTGAAGCATTCATACTCTGGGTGTTGATGGTAAGACACGTTTCTTCAAATAATCCTCTACACTCTCCACTCGGGCCTCTTCTCCACTGGCAGAGTGTAGTCTCCTGCTGGTGTATGGCAGAGCACTGGAGGTGGACCTGAATGCCAAAGAGCCATCCCTTGCTCAGATCAGATCAACTCTAAGGTCCTGGGAGCTCAGGATTCAGGCAAGAGCTGCTGGGGGGGTTGAACGCCCTTTAGCTGTGTTCCCACCCCCTTAGGATCCAGTCTCACAGCTTAGAGGGTCTGCCACCCGTCCCTACTCAGTCCCAAAGTGCCTTGGTTTCTTTCCAACACAAGGATGTCCTAGCACAGGTCAGTCCTCTGCACGAGGTCTGTGCTCTCACAGAGAGGGTGACACTGGGCACCCAATGGGCTCCAAGAAGCCTTCAAGTTGGCAATGCCAGCAATGGAGCAGCAGAGGCAGCCTAGGACTCATCAAAGGAGGATCCAGGCCAGGTGAAGGCCTCTGCTGCAGGTAAAGGGAGAGGGAGAAGGCTGGGGAAAAGAGGGAGCCAAATATGTCCTGAAAGAGCTCTACAATGTGACAGGTTTCAGAGTAGCAGCTGTGTTAGTCTGTATCCGCAAAAAGAACAGGAGTACTTGTGGCACCTTAGAGACTTACAAATTTATTTGAGCATAAGCTTTCGTGGGCTACAGCCCACTTCGTCAGATGCATAGAATGGAACACACAGTTGGTATGGCTACTCCCACCTTTTCATGTTCTCTGTATGTATAAATATCTTCTGTGTGTTCCATTCTATGCATCCGATGAAGTGGGCTGTAGCCCAGGAAAGCTTATGCTCAAATAAATCTGTTAGTCTCTAAGGTGCCACAAGTACTCCTGTTCTCTCTACAATGTGCTATCACCAGCAGAGGAAGAAGTGAAGCACTAAAAGCTCAACCCAAAGAAGGTAACCTTACAGATACCGCCACTGGTGAGCAGTCATTACATTCTGACTAAGGGCCAAGCTCTAAGGAAGAGTGTGAAATAGACTATTGCTACATTTTCATTGCAAAGGGAAATCGAGGTGTCCTTCCCTCTCAGAACTGCAGGTTGGTTTCTGTTTAAGTAATCCAGGAGCAGTATCAGGAACTTGTGTGTAAACCCCTCCTCATCCCCTAATTACTAGGGCCTAGACGGGAACTCGATGTGACTCTCTGGTCTTGTCTTCGCTGGGGACAGCAGCAGAGTGTTACGCAAGCTGATCTGAAAAACAGTTTGCCTGGTCAGATCAGTTTTAAAAACCCACCTGGTATGTTTTAAATACAGTTTTAAGTCATGTTTAAGACCTACTCTGCTGACATGACCACATTTGATTGGACCTAGGTGGTAGCAATAAGTGAATCATTAACTGTTAGTATTATCAGAAACTCTATTGACCTCTTGCGACAACACACCCATTATTATTACATGCTCCCCAGTGGTCCAGTCATATTTCATTTGCATGCTGATGAGCTTTTCATTGCCCTTTTAACTGAACACCAACTGATCTTTCTGTAGGATGTACCAGAGTGTGGTTGCAGGTTTTAAAATTCATAGTCCAGTTCTTCACTTGAGTTTCCTGCTATCTGCTGCCACCAGTTAAAGTGATACATTACATTTGTAAACGTTTTTCTTCGCTGCTCTTTAAAAAGCAAGTACAGTTAACGAAAACCTCTAATATAAAGAACAGGAGTACCTGTGGCACCTTAGAGACTAACAAATTTATCTGAGCATAAGCTTTTGTGGGCTATGCTCAAATAAATTTGTTAGTCTCTAAGGTGCCACAAGTACTCCTGTTCTTTTTGCGGTCTGACAGACCCAGACCAGTGGGGTACAGGAGTCTGGTAGAGGGCAAATATACTGGTCACTGGATGAGTAGTTTTCTGTTCCCTGAGTGACCAGAGAAGGGGCTGCACTAGAGTAATCAGGAACTTGCTAGAACCAGTTAAGGCAGGCAGGCTAATTAGGACACCTGGAGCCAATTAAGAAGCTGCTAGAATCAATTAAGGCAGGCTAATCAGGGCACCTGGGTTTTAAAAAGGAGCTCACTTCAGTTTGTGGTGCGAGTGAGAGTTGCTGGGAGCAAGAGGCGCAAGAAGCTGAGAGTGAGAGGATAGGCTGCTGGAGGACTGAGGAGCACAAGCATTATCAGATACCAGGAGGAAGGTCCTGTGGTGAAAATAAGGAAGGTGTTTGGAGGAGGCCATGGGG
The DNA here is from genome assembly GCF_013100865.1 of Trachemys scripta elegans. Classification (NCBI taxonomy): domain Eukaryota; kingdom Metazoa; phylum Chordata; order Testudines; family Emydidae; genus Trachemys; species Trachemys scripta. Next base: position 36,176,974 of record NC_048305.1, read on the forward strand.
AAGTAGCCCAGGGAGTTGTAGCGGTCATGCAGCTGTTACAGGAGGCACTATAGACAGCTGCAGTCCACAGGGCCCTGGGCTGGAACCCGGAGTAGAGGGTGGGCCCGGGTTCCCCCCAAACCTCTCAATTGACCTAGACTGTGGGTTCTTCCAGAGGGGAAGGTTTCTGGGCTGTTCCCCAACCCACATCGTGAATCTCTGAGGCAAGAAAATCCGCCAATAAGCACAGGACCCACCAAGATAGAGGAGGAACTTTGTCACAGAGGATACAGACTAACACGGCTGCTACTCTGAAACCTCTAATATAGAGAGTTACAGCTGCATTCCACCCCACGTGCACAAACACATATGTGGAAGTCAGTCAATTTATGCATTTGTATTCATAAGAAAATCAGACAGACACTTTGCCAAAGTCTCCTCCCCAACTGAGCATTTACTTTAGTTCCAGTGTTTTTAACCTCAACACACCTCCCTGGCCCCAATCCTGGAACTGACAGCTCGCTGGCGCACCGGCATGCTCACGCAGAGCCTCACTGACTTCAGAGCAATCTGGGGAAGCACAGCAGGGCACTTATGTGATACCAATTGCAGGACGAGGGCCTACACTTGGTAATCAAGTTCTCAGTACTGAAAATACAGCTGCTGTGTTCTACCTCAGAGATGGCTGCACAACATGGCTCAGTAATATTACCTAGCAGAGCAGCAAATGGAAAATACCCTATCCAATTGAAACTGCCAGGGGCTTTAGCGTCCGCAGAATAGAATTTCCCAAACTGGAAGGACAGTAACATTGTCCCTTTTCTAAAGAGCCAAGAGGTCATGGGCTGGGATTCTCATAGAAGGCTGAGGGGGGTGGAGCCCCATTCCTGCTGAATTTCCATGGCCTAACTCCCTTAGACACTTTTGAAAATCCCAACCCTGATTAGCACAACTGATCAAGGCCTCAGTTTTACATCACATGCAGAAGACAATGCATTACCAGCACCAGTGACATCAGAATGCAGGTACAAACAATTATGGACATGTCTACACTACAGTGGCACAGTTGCGGCTATGCCACCGTAGCACCATAGCGTAGATGCTTCCTACATCAATGGAAGGGTTTTTTCCATCCATCCACCTCCCCGACCAGCAGTAGCTAGGTCAACAGTAGAATTATCTTGCGTACGTAGCTGCCTCTATACTGGGGGCGAGTTCGGCTTTACTAGGTTGATCTAAATGTTAAGTGTAGACTAGGGCTCAGTTGCTGCTGTGGAAAGCAGGAGGGGGGAGAATAAGGGATTAAGTAGCATGAAAAGGTTGGGTTGCCAGCTGATGTCTATGTCTGTAACAGAGGGATGGTCCCTTTCGGAAAGGCTCTCCCTTGCCCCAGTCAGTGAGTGCAAATGACTCCTCATTTAGTGTACTATGTATAGATTGATCAGTTAGGACTCTGCTACCAACATAGATCTTTGTAGTTTTACTGAAGCTTATTCAGCGCAGGCTACTGCAGGTAGTTTCTTAACTGCTCACTGCCAAACTGCAACACTCAGCAATACCAGTAAATACGCTTAAATTGTTTGTCACATAAGTGAATCATCCAGCACTCAAAATTACCAGGGATTCCAGTGCATCTGTTTCCAGCGCTTACTGGGCTGCGTTTGCAAGGAAATGGGTTTCAGAAATGAGTTTTTATGGCACTGATATTTAAAGGACTTCCAAATATGGAGGAGTGACCTGATGTTACACTCCTCCGGCATGTGGTATAGTCTTAATTATTGTCCAGCTGAGGAGCCGGATGGGATTTCACTAGGGTTCTGTCGAGTAGAACTGGCACCTCCCACGTGATCAGAGATGCAGCCAAAAATAGTACTGGCAGTTTACGTATCCTTGTCATACAGAGAGTTCACATTAACTTCTCTGGCATCAAAATCTGGCTTCCCTTCTAAAGTAGGCAGGCCACAAACTGAATTCACAGTGGACACTGACCAGGCATCAGATGATAAAAGCCACAATTTACCTAGGCCACATTTAAACCAGTGATTTAGTGGAAGAAAAGGAATTAGTCAGTCTTCCTCTATGCCTTTCCCTGATAGGAGGGTGTAACAGTCCTTAGCTTCAGTTATTGGGAACATGAACTTGACTCTTCCTCCTTGTTTTGAGGTTATGCAAGTCAGGCTGTGTCCCACGAACGCTAACTCTCTCCTGGTACTTACTATTACAGTTCATTTAAGAGGCTGCTTTGGTGCTCTGGTTTGTGTCTTGTCAACAGTACAATAAGAAGGATGTTTTAAATACCTAACATCACACCCTAACCTCATGTGTCTACTCCTAAGAGGTGACCTTGTGTTTCAAACCCCTATTCGGGTAGCATGCTACCACCTTGTTTTCTGATCTAAGCAATCCTATTTGGTTTCATCAGCAGCTGCAAAACTGTATTCTATTTAATGCAGAAGTTGCTACAGCTGATACTCCCTCAAGAGGTCAAGAGCTGTGATTAGCATAGACTCTCTCTTTGGCAATCCAGGAACGAGTTTCCTGCGTGGTTCAGGTAAATTGGAGTTCAGTGCAGTGGATATTCCTACCTTAAGTTTTTATGATACCATCTCCTAATAAGAATCATTGAACTGGTGCCATTCCGAAACAGATATGCAGCATGACACATCAAAGCCATTCTTAATAGGTTAAAGAGGTAGCATGCAAGCATTCCAGAGAGGGGAAAAAAAACTACGACTCAGACCCCTCACTGACTAGTTTTAGAAGACTAAAGCAATATATTTCCTACAGCCTTGTGGCTTAGATACTGGCCCTACATTGAGATGGCTTTTGGTTGGATTTTGCATAACTATGGGGAATCCCAAATTTTGTTCTCAGGAGAGGATTTGCCACTGACGTGTCTGCTGGGCACCAAACTATTGTGGCACATCTTCTTCTTCCATTAGAAAGCCAGTATTTCATCATGGAGAGCAGAGTGTATCAGGCTGCGAAAGGCAGAACTCTAGATTATGCATAGGATTTAAAGACAGTCTTATCAAATAATTGTTTATAATTTATTTTTCACCATTTTTGATGTTTGCGTTGCGCTTCTCTCTCTGTTTGGACAATGAAAACCCAGAGTAGCCAGTTTCGACCTCTGGTTCTCATGCCTTAGCACAATATTTCAATCTGTGGGCCGCAAATACTGAAAGGGAATGTTTAAATCCAAACAAAAAGCTCTTCATGGAAATTTAAAAGTCAGTCATGGAAACTTTCTGCCTAATGTTAGGCTTTGTAAACCCTTGTTCATACAAACCCTAAATGACGGGTCTGAAGCAAGCTGGCAGCTTTCTTTCCTGAGGATGCTCTTCCCCCAGTGCCTTTTCCCAAGCATTATATCACATTCTGGAGAGTCAGCCTGCCGGTTGCCAGTATTTTATTCTCACAATCAGAAGCCTTTCCTTGAGGAAGTCTCTGAAGTCTTTGGACATAACACAATGCCTCAAATAGCACCCCTGATGTAACTCATCTTGTGACATGGTCTCTATAAACTTTTTGGCCAAGAGTTTCTGTATCTCTAAAGTTAACGTGTCATTTTTTACATTCCTCAGGGTCTGTGTGGGAACACTCTTTGGGAAAGTGATCAGATCCCCAGATATAGTTGGGTATACACACTCATCTGGAGAAACATTTTCCCCAACCCTACAGGGCTTCGGCCAACATCAGTATGGTTGAAATTGTCCATAAAGCGCAGGCTGGAGGGAAGGAGATTTTGCTGTCTTCAAAAAGATTGGTAACAAAGTCTAAAATTTGTGTCTACCCATGGTCTTTGAAAAGGACATAAGAATGGCCCTACTGGGTCAGACCAAAGGTCCATCTAGCCCAGTATCTTATCTTCTGACAGTGGCCAGTGCCAGGTGTCCCAGAGGGAATGAACAGAACAGGTAATCATCAAGTGATCCATCCCATCACTCATTCCCAGCTTCTGGCAAACAGAGGCTAGGGACACCATTCCTGCCCATCCTGGCTAATAGCCATTGATGGACCTATCCTCCATGAATTTATCTAGTTTTTTTTTTTAACCCTGTTATGGTCTTGGCCTTCACAACACTCTCTGGCAAGGAGTTCCAGAGGTTGACTGTGCGTTGTGTGAAGAAATACTTCCTTTTATTTGTTTATTTGTTTTAAACCTGCTGCCTATTAATTTTATTTGGTGACCCCTAGTTCTCGTCTTATGAGAAGTAGTAAACAACACTTCCTTATCTATTTTCTCTACACCAGTCATGATTTTATAGACCTCAATCCTATCTCCCCTTAGCCATTTCTTTTCCAGGTCTGAAGTGCTCTGTCATTTTGTCACTTACTTGGCCAGAGTGAAATCTAATTAGCCATCTAAATGCTAGACTGGGCATTTGCTGCTACAGGTATGTCTTGGTGAAATTCAGAACACAGCAATTAATGGACTCTTTTCTGAGCAGCTGTATGGGCATACACCAGTTTAATGAGCCCTGGGCCATCTCATGTTGACTAGAACCCCAGGGATACTCTAAGATTTATACCTTACTGCAACTGATGAACAGTCTGACTTGTTCGCAATGAGTCTTCCCAAGCAGGAGATTAATTTCAGGAAATTCCACTAGAGTCTGCTCAAGGCAGAACAGCAGACAGAGGAGAATCCAACTAGATTTGCCCACTTTGCAGGAAAGTATCAGACACCATCCATGGTTAGACAGTGGCAACACACAATACCAGTACCATAAGAGGAATTATTGTGAAACATAAATCATGCCTGTCGATAGGCACTGCCCCATTGCACACAACTATCATTTCATCTGAACTACAAAATTTAAATTAGAGGTGTTTGAGGGTGTAAATGAAGCGTTCCTCAACTGTATGACAACTATTCCACAGAACTTCTGCACCACAACCTGACATGAATTACAACCTGAGAAAACTGGCCTGTGCAGTGTCAATGTGTGGCTGCACTCTCTCTGGACTCAGCAGATCGATTCCTGGTTAAACTAAACCTCTTTGCAAAACTCAATCTTTAGGCTGGGATTTTCAAAAGCCCTCAACATTGGCGTAGATCTGCTCCTGTTAACTACTGAGCAGAGAGTTAGGACAAATGCTGAGTGCTTCTGAAAATCCCACCTTGTCATCTGAATTTTTGCTTGAATATTTTCTATGCAAAACTCCTTTACAAAACAGAGTCCTGAAAAATGTAGTAAGTTCCTCAGTTCCACACTTTGGATCCTAATATATTATTACTGCTAAAGCCAGTAATGCAAACAGAACACTTCCTGTCAGAATGACCTTTTTAGAGAGAAAAGTTTTTTTGCAAAGATTTGTATTGTACTTTCCCTGCTTTTCAGCTCTGCCCTCACATTCAGTGTCAAATAAAACCTTTTTTAATAATTATTTTCCAAGATTTCAAAGCCCAAATGTTTTTTTAAAAAAATCAGAGGCCAATAAGAAATATCCATTCTTCCTAACTCAGACCCTGCTGAACTTCTGTTTGCCTTACAGATATATAAAGAGAAGTGGCCAGACATTCATACTGTTACTTAGGGTTGATCTACCATAAAAAGTTTGGCATAACTACATCTCTCAAGGTGTGATAAATCCATACCACTGAAAGATGTAGCTATGCTGACCTAACCCCTGGTACTTCTTCCACTTAGTTACCACCTCTTGGGGAAGTGAATTAACTACAGTGACACGAGAACCCTTCCTCTCACTGCAGTGAGTGTCTAGAGTGCAGCACTACTGTAGCATTTTAAGTGTAGACTAACAATTAATTTATAACTTCAGGCATAGTAAAGAGAGAGAGAGGAAAGGCATGTGCCAAGAGGCAGTTATGGCAACACCCTCGAATTCCTGAAAACTGAGGTGTGGTTTAACAATGCTGACTAAAAGCTTGGTCAGTTCTGGGCACAGGTAAGGCTTCTAGGCAATATAAACAATTATTTCCTGTTCCCACCTGGGGCGTGGGTGGTGGGGGAGGAAACAGATTAGCCCCGCAATAAACTGCATAGAGTAAGGGGCAATGAGGAGTGGCTGGATGGGCCACAGTGACTAAGAGGTGAGTGCAGAGATATTAGTCCCATGAGTAAGGATTACCTATGTGAGTAATGCTATGCAAGGGAGAGCCCTGAGGAAGTTCTGGGCATTGCATTGGATAGCATTTCACTATAAATTCCAAGCTCTCCTTTTAATGTGTTAATACTCTGTTACAAAATCATTCTTGTAATTTGGAAACTTACCAATGTTGTGTAAAAGACATTTTCAATTTATTCATAAAAACAGGTCCAGTCCTATCAGAGGAAATGGTAGTTGCTCCTCGGGTACTACCATTTCCTCTAAGGAGATCCTGCAAAGCTAAAAATCATATTTAAAAAAAAAGTGACCAACATTTTCAAACCTGGGTACCTAAAGTTAGGCTCCTAACTCCATACACAGATATCTAATTAGAAGCAGACTTTTTTGTTTCTAGCCTATTTCACATTCTAGTTCTCCTTCACTAGAACTGAAGGTGCAGAGGTAGGTGATTGTTTTTAAAAGCTTTTTCCGTTATAATTTTTAAAGAATGATAGAAACATTTCAATTATAAAGTATATTTTTCACACAAATCTAAATTCTGGGACAAATTTGACCAGAGACCATCCCTTCAATAAGCTATCAGAATATTTTTAAATTAATTTATCAACACCGATGTCAATCATTTTCCTAGTTTCAAATCTACTACATGTTTATACACCTAAAAAAATAACGACAGGAAAAACATCAAAGGTCCTAAAGACAAAACACAACAGTGAAAATACAAAACGGGGTGGAATTTCAAACTTCTGACTGCATGAAACTTTAGCCCCTGCTGGCCAACCTACATGTTTATTTTGTACCATTTACAGCTCAACTGAAGGCTGGTTGAGTGAATTAGTAATGTGATAATAATCAAGTAGCTATCTGCACAACTTGCAGGCCTTACAAAAATCACTATTGTGAAGGTTTATTCCAAATCAAAGGCCTAACCCTGCAAATACATACACACAAGTAATTGTATACATATTGGTCGTCCCACTGAATTCACAATGGCCAAAAACATTTAAAATGTATAAAATAGCTGAAATTTTAAGTCTAGATCTCACGACCTCCCAGGGCTAAGCCAGTGCCGGATCCTATTAGAAAGCTGGAAATCTCCTCTTTTAAATGATCTAATTCTCCTTTTTCTATCCCTGTTAGGTTTAAGGTCTAATACCTTGCAGCCTGTTACTTGCATACCACTTACTATAAGCCATACTTTGATGGCAATTTTAAAAGCCCAGACACACTTTTCATCTGTGTTACAGGCCAGAAGTGATCTAATGCATCAACCCCATCACAGCAGGGTATAGAAACTGACCTCCTGGCTGCATCATAATTACTATAGAGCAGCTGATTCTCTTTCAGTTGCAAGGCTGTGATCATACAGTAAGACTGCTCATCATTATATGGATCACAGGTAAAGCCATCTCTACCTCACTTGTTGTGCTCCTGCTGTTACCTGGACAGAGTCAAAAACTGGAGTACATACGCAGTAAAGAAATTAGTGCAGTATTAACTTCGTCCCATCCCTCACAGCACTAATTGACATTAATCCACATTTGTAAAGCAGCAACCAAATGACAGAAATGCTCTGTAAAAAGAATGTTTTTGTTCTTTGATCATTCTAGTTTCAGGGTACTCCATATCCTCCAGCTGGCTACAAAAAGGTTTTTTTAAGCCAAAAAAGCATCGAGGGGCAGCAGGTGTGGGGTTGTTGTGGCTGTGTTTTTTTGTTGTGCTTGGAGGGTTTTTTTGGAGATGCTCCGAGTATTTTTCATTTTTAAATGGAAGACTAGAATGTGGATGCCCTCTCCCCACTTTAAAGATCCTGATCTATGTGCTAGAATATACTTCAGCTACTTTCTTCCTGAAAACCAGCAACTATATACAGGGTAGATTCACGCCAGCAGCTCTCCCTACATGTCCAATGGGCTGCCCTTCCAAAGGAGATCCTGCAGCAGTGGAGGCTTAGCAGGTGGCACCAGGGAGTAGTGGGTGAACAGCTGCAGGTTGTTACCACTGGGGAAAAGCTTCTTTATATAACTGCACCCATCCTCTCATTTCTCTGCTTCCTTTGGGAACAGGTTGTGGGACTTTCACTCCCCATATGCATAGAACTGCATAGTAGGGCTGTCGATTAATTGCAGTTAACTCATGCGATTAACTCAAAAAATTAATTGCGATTAATTGCACTGTTAAACAATAGAATGAATACCAATTGAAATTTATTAAATATTTTAGATTTTTTCTACATTTTCAAATATATTGATTTCAAAATTACAACACAGAATAAAGTGTACAGTGTTCCCTTATTTTTATTACAAATATTTGCACTGTAAAAATGATAAAAAAATAGTATTTTTCAATTCCTCATACAAGTATGGTAGTGCAATCTCTATCCTGAAACTGCAACTTACAAATGCAGTTTTTTTGTTATGTAACTACACTCAAAAACATAGAATCAGACTATCAGGGTTGGAAGAGACCTCAAGAGGTCATCTAGTCCAACCCCCTGTTCAAACCAGGACCAATTCCCAACTAAATCATCCCAGCCAGGGCTTTGTCAAGCCTGTCCTTAAAAACCAATAAGGAAGGAGATTCCACCACCTCCTAGATAACCCATTCCAGTGCTTCACCCTCCTAGTGAAAAAGTTTTTCCTAATATCCAACCTAAACCTCCCCCACTGCAACTTGAAACCATTACTCCTTGTTCTGTCATCTGCTACCACTGAGAACAGTCTAGATCCATCCTCTTTGGCACCCCCTTTCAGGTAGCTGAAAACAGCTATCAAATCCCGCCTCGTTCTTCTCTTCTGCAGACTAAGCAATCCCAGTTCCCTCAGCCTCTCCTCATAAGTCCTGTGTTCCAGCCCCCTAATCATTTTTGTTGCCCTCCGCTGGACTCTTTCCAATTTTTCCACATCCTTCTTGTAGTGTGGAGACCAAAACTGGGCACAGTACTCCAGATGAGGCCTCACCAATGTCGAATAGAGGGGAATGATCACGTCCCTCGATCTGCTGGCAATGCCCCTACTTATACAGCCCAAAATGCTGTTAGCCTTCTTGGCAACAAGGGCACACTGTTGATTCATATCCAGCTTCTCGTCCACTGTAACTCCTAGGTCCTTTTCTGCAGAACTGCTGCCTAGCCACTTGATACCTAGTCTGTAGCAGTGCATGGGATTCTTCCGTCCTAAGTGCAGGACTCTGCACTTGTCCTTGTTGAACCTCATCAGATTTCTTTTGGTCCAATCCTCTAATTTGGCTAGGTCCCTCTGTATCCTATCCCTACCCTCCAGCGTATCTACCACTCCTCCCAGTTTAGTGTCATCTGCAAACTTGCTGAGAGTGCAGTCCATCAGATCATTAATGAAGATATTGAACAAAATCAGCCCCAGGACCGACCCTTGGGGCATTCCGCTTGATACCAGCTGCCAACTAGACATGGACAATGTAAAACTTGAGAGCCTACAAGTCCACTCAGTCCTACTTCCTGTTCAGCCAATCACTAAGAGAAACAAGTTTGTTTACATTTACAGGAGATAATGCTGCCTGCTTCTTCATTACAATGTCACCTAAAAGTGAGAACAGGCGTTGGCATGGCATTGCAAGATATTTACATGCCAGATGCGCTAAAGATTCATATGCCTCTTCGTGCTTCGACCATCATTCCAGAGGACATGCTTCTATGGTGATGACACTCGTTAAAAAAATAATGCGTTAATTAAATTTGTGACTGAACTCCTTGGGGGAGGGAGAACTGTACGTCTCCTGCTCTGTTCTACCCCATTGTGCCATATATTTCATGTTATAGCAGGCTCGGATGATGACCCAGCATGTTGTTCATTTTAAGAACACTTTCACTGCAAATTTGACAAAATGCAAAGATACCAATGTGAAATTTCTAAAGATAGCTATAGCACTCGACCCAAGATTTTAAGAATGTGAAGTGCCTTCCAAAATCTGAGAGGGATGAGATGTGGAGCATGCTTTCAGAAGTCTTAAAAGAGCAACACTCTGATGTGGAAACTACAGAACCCAAACCACCAAAAAAGAAAATCAACGTGCTGGTGGCATCTGACTCCGATGATGAAAATGAACATGCATCAGTCCACACGGCTTTGGATGGTTATCGAGCAGAACCCGTTATCAGCATGGACGCATGTCCTCTGGAATGGTAGTTGAAGCATCAAGGGACATATGAATCTTTGGCGCATCTGGCATGTAAATATCTTGCGATGTCTGCTACAACAGTGCCATGCAAACGCCTGTTCTCACTTTCAGGTGACATTGTAAACAAGAAGCAGGCAGTATTATCTGCTACAGAAATGTAAACAAACTTGTTTGTCTGAGCGATTGGCTGAACAAGAAGTAGGACTGATTGGACTTGAAGGCTCTAAAGTTTTACATTATTTTGTTTTTGAATACAGCACTCGGCCTAAATTTTTTGTACCTAATCCTACATTTGTAAGTTTAACTTTCATGATAAAGAGATTGCACTATAGTATTTGTATTAGGTGAATTGAAAAATACTATTTCTATTGTTTTTTACAGTGCAAATATTTGTAATCAAAAATAAATATAAAGTGAGCACTGTACACTTTGTATTCTGTGTTGTAACTGAAATTAATATATTTGAAAATGTAGAAAACATCAAAAATATTTAAATAAATGGTATTCTATTATTGTTTAACACGGCAATAAATTTTTTTAATCACTTGACAGCCTTAGAATAAAGCAATGAAAGGGAAGGAGCCAGTGTGGTGCAATCCTCTCCCCATCCATGCAGCAGATGACTGATGAGTTTTGGCTCTTCCCTCCAGTAGCTGCCATGCACAATATAAACAAATGTCGGAGTACACCCTAAAAGGGGTGAGCAGAGATTAGATAAAAACAGGGAGATCATATCTGTGCATTTGGCAATCTTTCTGTCGATGCCCAGCAGTGCCTCAGATGTGCTTCAAGACACTTTACTATGGAAGAATTTTAAAAGGTCTCATGGGTGGACAGAATTCTGTTACCAATTTTTCTAATAAACTTCAAAGTGGAGCATCCACAGGATAGAAGCCTGCATCCATGTTGGTAACAGCAACTGAGAGTTAGCAACGTGCGTTAATGTAAAGCGCTCAGAGCAAGCCCCATTGCCAAAGACATACCCTGTTGGCTGGATGAACTGTGCCGAGAGCTTTGGAACTGCCATCACAGGCATATGGAACAAGTTACACAGAGCTTTCACCATCTCCAACTTCCTGAACCCTCCAGGCATTTGACCATTCAGATACAATGCAGATAACTCCAAATATCACATGAGGCCATTAAAGCCAAAGTAACAGAGCCTTGACTGCCAAGCCTAGTACTGCTAGGAGAGGGTAGCTCCCCTAAGGGCCAAACAAGTCCAGGCTTCATCAAGCCATGGAGAGGCTCAGTTAAAAACCTAACAACTTGGGGGGCCAGAATTCTGTCCAGGAGCCTTCCACACCACCATCATAAATAGCAGACTTTGGGGAAGTCTAGAAACAATACAAGATTTTCCCAAAGAGTTCAAACAGCCAAATCTTGTATGCAGTAATGTCATAAACCGGTACAGCCCTGTCTACATGATGGGCATATTACAAACTGATGGCAGCGCTAGTTCTGCTCCATTAGCATTAACAACCCTGGAGGACATTGTGCTCAAAATACCAGCATCTCCACTACACCAGGGCTCCCAGTGTTGCTCAAACTATAACTGAATTATAATGATTAAATGTGGTCCAGCTCAGTAATAATACAACACTGTTACCTTCTGGTGGCTGTTTAGTGGCCTGTGAAATGAAATGTTTCACACGAGTTTCTAGGCTTTCGACATAATTAAACTACACTCACAATTGGCATCCATATTGACAGGCTCAGTATGAAAATCAAGGGACTGCCTAAAGCATGGAGACAGGGCTCCCTTCTCACCTCTGGAGGTGGTCCCTCAAGAGCAAAGTGGAGGTCTATTGCCAGGTGGCAATATGCCTCCATTACTGCCTGGACTATACTATCCTGGTAACAAAGAACTTCAGTCTTCAAGCCAATTTGGCTCTTTTCACCAGCACTACATTTACTATTTAATTAAAATAGCTTTGTTCTCATGAAGCATGGAGTAGCCCTGGCAAATTTCAGAGACTCCTCATCTTATTGATTAGTAGAAAGATGCTGCTGCTAGTATCTTACACCTGCAGTTAGGCCATCCTTTCATCCAAAGATCCTCGAACATAACGAACCCATACACTGATTCTGTGAGGGATGCTTATTTTACAGGGAGGAATGTGAGGTATTGAGATATTGCTAGTTTCCCCAAGATCACAGACCACGTCCATGGCAAAGGCAGGAACAAAGCTTGACATCTTGAGTCTTGACATCCAGCCTCCCTAACTATTAGATCCCACTGCCACAGAACAACCCTTTCCTTTTATTCTACCATAAAGGAGCCTTGCAAAGTTCAACTCACGTCTTACGCAAGGAGACTAATGGTATTTGATGGACAAGTAAAATATTAGTTTCTACATCATCATGGTAAACAGTAGGTGAACAGATCTTGAGCATGGGTTGGGACAATTTTACATGGCTTCTCAGAAGCCACATGGCAAAGCTATTGAATTAGAATGCAACCACTTGTTTATTTTCCTGTGGTTTTCCAGGATCATAGTTTTTGCTGTAGACAGACACTGAAGATTTAGCCCTACAGGAGCAGTCAGCTTTCATCCTCTTGTACATGTGCGTGGAGTATTAATGTTTGGGAAATGTGAGACACACAACAATGTTCTTGTCAGCACTTTAAAAAAAGAAATCCCATTCAACAAGAATGGAAGCGGGTTGCTTTTGCCCTTTCTATGAAGGAACTAAATTCAACAAGTGGCATACACTGAAGAAAGCTGCCACAGAGCAGCCTCCCCCGTATTTGTTATTTTTAGCAATTTAGTCTGACAACGCCTGACAACTAAACATGCCGAGAATAGCGGGAGGGAGGGGGATTATCAGATACTACCAATGAAAAAACACAGCAATAATCACTTCCTCCACGCTGAAGGAAGAATCATTTTCCATGTCTTTATAACATCACAGAGTTTGGTCTTTTTAAAATGCCACATTTAAAAACAGAATTCATCTAGCCCTACAATGGAAACGGATAACATTTCCTGAACAAAGCATTGTTCCACCCCAGCATATCATGTTTCCTTAAAAACAAGGGAAGAAAAACATTACTAGGTTTTTCTCCTAATACTGCACAAACATTGCTGAGCTAAAAAGGGCCTGTGCTCATCCTTTTAGAATGCTTTCAAAATAGATTTCACATACACAACTAATATAGTTAAACATAACAACAAGAGAATTGATATTATCAAGGCTGGAAAAATCCAATTGCTGCTAGGGAGTTGGAAGCTCCTCTTGTAAGTATGTGAGTACAGGTCATCAATCTCTGCAGAATTTAAGAGGTTGCGGTTCATTGATTTTTTTATTGCCTTATGGTCCCAACCTTGCAAGCACGTACACACAAGAAGTCCCATTAACTTCAGTGGGACTATGCACAAGTGTAAAGTTAAGCACCTTAAGTGTTTGCAGGATTAGCCCCTGCAACGGCAAAGATCATTTTCAAATGTTCATTGAATGTAAAGTGCCATCTTTGGGTTTGCACATAGAGGTCTAGTTCCTCTGCCACTGCTCACAGCTTTGCCATGCAAAAGAGAGACACCTGAAATTCAATGGTTAAACAGAATCACAGCAATTTCATGATACTGCTACACAGAAAGCTAGGAGCAACATCAGACGCAGGCACTGGAACTATTCACAGGGAAGCAGGACCTACCATAACGAGGAGAGAGAAAAGTAGAATAGCAGAGACCTTTCTTCCTCAATCCTTGCAGCAGTAGGGAGGCTTTAGAGACCAGAGGAAAGGCAAAAAATCTCTTCTTCCTTTCCTGCAGGTCAAGGGGTTGGAGTGAGCTCCAAGTTTAATCACCTATCTACTACCCGGGGCAAATATCTGAGATGGATCTAGAAACCACAGTTCAAGAACAGCACCCTGGTAAAAATCCCAGCACCTTTGCTCACCCCAATTCTTGCTGTTTGTATCTAACCCTGACTAATGGGTGTTTGTGAATCTTTTTGAGCTCTGGGTACTATTCCACCATTTTTCAGCACCTTAAGACCTGCATAATTTTTCTTTATACAAGTGAATTTCAAGTGCCTGCAGTGCTCCTAAAGGTGGCTTCCAATGCAGCTGAGTCTCAAAGCCATTTGCATGACAGCCTTGTTATTAATTCCATTTAGATTGAAGTTGATATAAAAGTAGGCAGTTTTATTTTTGATTCAAAGACTGGCCAAAACCCTTCAAAGTAACCTGCAATTTATTATTTTTTAACTGGGTTTGTATCCATTGCTAATAAAAGCAAAAATAGGGCAAACAAGTCCTGAAAGAGAAAGTTAAGTTTTATATTGCAGGCTCAGTGTACAGTAGTTCACTATGGCAGTGCTGTAAATGTAAAAACATGCAGCTCAAGCTCTGAAGAGCACTGAGAGAGTGGTTCTCAGAAGTACTCGGCACCCAGCAGCTCCCATTGCGACACCTATGGCCAGATTTTCAAAAGAGCTCAGTAACCAATGGGCACCCAATGTACTGAAGACCTGGCCCAGCTTCCCAGGGCTGAACACTTAGGAAAATTCTGCCCTATGTCAGCAGCATACATCTCATGCAGGCCTGATAATAGCTCTGCAATACTAATGTCTCATACAACAAACTCCCAACAATGCACTGGATCAGCCCCCTTGAGGGTGGGATTTCCCAAAGCACCTAGAGGAACTAGGCACCCAACTCCCAGACTGTCAATGGTAGTTGGGCACGTGCTTTCAAAAAGCACACTCAAAATGGGCACTATTTTTAGCATGCTACCAAAAAGAGAAACTTTCAGGATTTTATAATTAATTATTAAATGAGGCTAGGAGCACTGCCTATTACTAAGGTAGCCCAACACTCAGTCGTCACAAGACCCTGTTTTCAGTTGCTTAAAAAACTTTGGAAACTTTGGACTGCAATTTTCCATGCCATGCCACAGGCTTACTTTTATTTTATTTATTTATTTATTTGCGGGGGGGGGGGGGGGGGAGGAGAGAAGAGAGTGTTAAGCCAAACTAATTCAGCTATTTCCAATGTTGTTGAGTTGGGTATCATTCCAAGCCCTTTCTCCCACAAACACAAACATGACAAACCTAGAACAATGATGTAAATATATATTTGAGAAAGTGTTAAAGTATAATTTTTAAAACATGATTTTAAATACGCAGCCCTCACAAAGTTAAATTGTGGACCTCAAATGTGGGAGGGCATAGGCAGTGTCTAGGCAGTTGAGTGTGAAGACAGTGTCTTCACTGAAGCACTGGAGCTGTGCCACTGTAGTGAGGATGGGGAGGCGGTAAAGAAAGCAGTAGACATGGTGGAAGGTAAATCCAACCTTCAAAACCTATTCACATTTGATAATCTGAAGGTGGGGATTTTAACCTCACCATGTTTCTCTCAGTCTGATATTTCCTTTAGGATGACCTAGTGGAATCACTAAGATCACGTAAGTTTCACATTCTTTCCTCTCTACATCACTGGTTGGTTTCAGGACCAGAGAAATTCTCTCCCAGCTACTCCTGTGATAAGTGATGTAACTTGGATTCAGGTGTTTCCCTGGAAATCCTCAGCTCATAGGAAGCATCAATGTAAGACTTCAACCTTTCTCATAAGGAATCCCATGGCTCTCCTGGAACAGCCAGCTTGAAAAGTAGTTAATAGTGGATATGAATCTTCATTTTAAACAAACTGTAGAAGCTTCAGAGAACCTGGCCCCCATATCAATGGTTAAAAAGGAGAGAGCAATCCATCTGGCAGCCACTTTCCCACCAGTTACTGAGATCAGTCACTGCTTTTGTTACAGCCAATTCAGTGCCAATAACTGTTGGCCAAAGGCAGCTGTAAGCTTCAAAGGAGAGAAAACAATGATCAAGGGGACAGCTTTGAAGCTCTGCCTAAGAAGTAGAAGGTTCTAATTTACGAAGAACTCCACCCATTCTGCTTAACCCAGCAATCGAAGTTCAGAAGGTTAAGAACCATTTCCCACCAGGAACAGGAACAGATGGAGACATTCAACTCAGGGCTTGGTTACACTCGGGAATTCACAACGCTGTGAAGCGTGAGTGTAGTCGCACCGCCAGTGCTGCAAGAGAGCTCTCGCAGCACTGTATGTACTCCACCTCTCCGAGGGGAGTAGCTTGCAGCACTGCGAGCGAGCGTGCAGCGCTGCAGGCTCTGATTACACTGTCGCTTTACAGCGCTGCACTTGCTGCGCTCGGGGGGGGGAAGGGGGCGTTTTCACACCCCTGAGCGCAGCAAGTTGCAGCGCTGTACAGTGCCAGTGTAGCCAAGGCCTAAAGCTTATAGTTGCTGAAAACTGACCACAGTCTGGCAAGACTAGCAGCCTGGGAGCCCAACACTCAGTAAACAAAGGCCTATCAACTAGATTCCATTTGGCTTTAACACTGGGGCTGCATCTAATCAGGATGTTTACAGCTGCCTTTTCAGTCCCAGAGCAGCTCCACCTGTGCGATCAATGGTGAAATGTTTAGTGTGTGGTAAAAATGCCTGTGTCCTGTCTATACTAGAGCTAACTCATCTTAAAGGCTCAGGTAACATTGCCTGTTATTAAGGTTGCTGGACACACTCCATTATAAGACCCTGTTTTCGGTTGCTTACAACTTTGTCAAACTTCAACCGTTGCAGATAAAATTTTCTACGCTGGGTGTTTTTGAAAGTATCTGCTAACACGGTTCAGTCATTTATAAGAATGAGATGAGAAAAAAATAACGTTCAAATAATCTTACAGCTGTTTTGTTAAGAAACTCAGGCACTTGGATGCTTAAAGCACTACTATTACTAATGATGTTAGTCTGAGAGCATGTGTAATTTTGTGGGCAAGATAATAAGAGAAAGTTAAGGGAGGTGTCATTTGATTCATAGAAATGTACAGAATCATAATTTCAACGTGTCCCCCTCTGCAGCATGGCAGGAGGACTCGCTGCCCCGAGGTCCCAGCGCCAGGTTCTCCAGTTGGCAGAAATTTTCATAATACAATCACTGGAAATGGGTTGAGTTGGGTAACATTCCAAAGCCCTTTCTCCCACAACCCTAAAACAATGATGTAGATATATATTTGAGAAAGTGTTATGGTTTTAAAAAATGATTTTTGAACACAGGCATGTCAAACACGCAGCTCTCACAAAGTTAAATTGTGGCCCTCAACTGACAGCACTGTTATCAGTTCATGCCCAGAATATATCTGATTAATTTATTTTAATGTTACAAATTACTGTAATGGAAGGAGTGCTTCAAATTGATTTGTCATCATCGGCAAAAAAGAAAAGGTTCAGTGGTACTGATCATTAGCTTGGTTTATTATGACAAAAGAGTTGTAATGAGGCACTGGTTAAGACGTCAGCATGCAGACAGAAATTACTGGAATCCATCCGCAAACAGTATACTGATAGTTACGTAATGATGTTATATAATGTATATTAATTACAATCCCAAAGTAATTTATTACAAAATACTTCTTTTTTACTTTGGCCTTGATCATATTTAGAAGTCTATGGGGAGATGAAGAATACCAAATAGTAGTTGAATCTTTAGAGAATACCCCTGCAGAGTACCTGGTTAAATAGTGGCAACTTGCATGCTATAAGAAGCACACCCAAAAAATGAATTTGGCAAGGTTGGAGGGGAAGTACATTGAGCATTAAAAAAAAGTCAAAGATTTTGGGACAGGTGCTAACTGTGGGTGAGACTTGCCTTATACTAGTTCTCCTGGCATGCATTTAGAGAACACCTGCTTCTTCTGCGGTAAGCTGGAAGTCCGAAGGCATCCATTAAGTACAGTTTCAACACATACAAAACTGTATGAAGCAGTCACTCTTAGTGAGAATGCTGCTCTTTCCTTGACAACCCCAGAACTCTAGCAAATTTCAAATGAAACATTAAGTGTGCTTAGTATGATTTTCCCAGAAGTAACCAAGCACCATTTAAACACATTAAGTTCTGTTAAATACCAAGAAGGAGCAATTTTAAAGCTACAGGTGAGCTTACTTGCACTGGCTACCCATTCATGCATCAGAGCTCATTAATATTATGATAAAAGCGGTCTTCAGTGATGAGATAGCTAAAGATGTCACTCAAATGGATACTCTGGGTCATGATTTGTATGAAGCCTTCAAAACCCAAAGAATTATTCAGGGCTCTGTCAATCTATGGGATCCCATTAAGAAAAAAAGACTAATGGTGTGCTCAAATGCAAAGAGGGAAGTCAGAGTGAAGGTGGCAGAGACTATTACAAAGCTAACTGCAGACAGGTTGTTGCTCATCTACTGGTCAAGTCCAGATCTCAGCATCATGATCATCTACATGAGACTTTGGGTCTACGTGAGTTCTCCACGATCAATGTTCGCATATGATGGAACAACCCATATGTGCAAGACAAAAAACAAACTAATGTACATCTTCCGTGGTCTTCCTATGCCAGCACCTACTGACAACATGACCGGTACCTTATGCCAGCAGAGGCCTTTCAGGATATCAGTCATAGATGGTATGGCTAAAGTACAAGCTGTTGACAATCTAGAAACTGTTAACACTTGCCAAGATTTGGCTGAACACTTCATCATTAGGGTACAAAGAAAATACTGGATCTATGACGGAATCCATCTCGTGCTTGACAAGTATTCAGGGGAAATCAATTAAAAATATTACCAGAAAGAAAAGACTCCGTTGTACTGCACTTGTGAAATATAAAATCACTGACTCCACGAACATCTCCAGTGCCACAGTGAAGAAGTTACTGTCTCATACTCACATGAAGGATGAGTTAACCGCATACCTTGCAGGAAAAACACTCCATCATGTGAAGAATTTCTCGAAGAATTTCATTGGCGTATGACATAATGAAGCTGCTGCCTCACAGTGATCAGTGGAGTTTCTTCATAGTTCCCATGAGGAAGCTGAGTCTAAAATTATCTTGCATGTCAGCAATGTCACAGAGAGAGGTGCTACTAAATTCCAGATTTTTGCATAAGACACGGATGTTCTAGTGCTCTCTGTGAGACGCTACCCAAGACTTCCACCAGATGTTGTTTTTGTGCCTGCTGCTGGGGTACAGAATCACTGTAATACCTCAGAGATGTGTTCCTATCACTTGGACCATTAAAAACCACACAAAGCCAGCTTGAAAGACCAAATTATCTTACTGGAAGGCATTTGATTCAACCTCCGAAGAGCATGAACTCGCCCTGAAGGTGCTCAGAACAGCTAAGACAGTCACTGAGGAAGTCATAAATGCACTGGAGGTGTTCCTATGCCCAGTTTACCATTTGAAGATCAACATTACAACACTTGCAGAGGTATGCAGGTGCATGTTTTCCAAGATGCAAACGGAGAAAAATTGCCACCACCAAGGGATGCATTTTTACCTGCTATCAAGAGGACAAATTATCAAGCAATGGAATGGCTTCAGGTTCAGAAAGTGTATTCAAAACAACCCTTTAATAACTGTTGAGGCAGCATGGGGACTCGTGAACATCACTGACATTGGGTTTCATCACTGACTGTCCCAGCCATGAGGTCAACCCAAGCACCTCGACTCAGAAATGACAGCTGTAATTTGCAAGTGCATCTTTCACATTATTCATGGAGAGAGAATTTTCTATAAATACAGTGTTAATGTTTTTCTCCAGAGCATAGGACAGCACTGTCCAGCTACACTGCCCTGGACTTCACAACCAAATAGGCACAGTCCCAGCTTGATCAGACCTGACAACCCACACTTGCTAATGTCCAAAATGTAGTTAAAATGTTATCTTGCCTCATATCATTAGCACAGCTGCCCCCCTAGACATATCTGTTCTCTCCTTTCCAATGAAAACTGAGACAGTTAAAAACAGATTTTCAAAGGTTAGGATATCTCCCTCACTGTGGATCCTATTTTTATTGGGATACTACTATAACAAAAACATATCCCCACATTAAAGAGTTTGTCATGGTGCCGACACACTCCAACTACAGATATGTGCATTACTTTTCAAAAATATTATAGTTAAAACACCACAAATGTGAATGGTAGGTACCAAGGAAATGCAAGCTTAAGGTTGTCCTATTCAAACACAACACCCAAAACTACTTTAAATCTAGGATTACCATATCTATTAAATAAAAAAAGAGGACCCTCCATGGGCCCTGGCCCCGCCCATTTCCCCACCCCAGCCCCGCCCTAACTCCGCCCCTTCCCCGCCCCAACTCCACCCCCTCCTTCCTCCCTCCCATTCCCAGCCACGGGGAAAGGGCTGCCCCAGCGCTACCGGCTTCACAGTTTGCCGGGCAGCCCCCAGACCCTGCGCCCCCGGCCGGCACTTCCCCAGCGCAGCTGGAGCCCGGGAGGGGAAGCGCCCAGCCGGGGGCGCAGGGTCTGGA
>NC_048305.1:36197792-36407301 GCF_013100865.1 Trachemys scripta elegans
GGCTCCGGCGGCGCAGGGTCCGGAGGTACGGGGGCTGCCCAAAGCACGTAGCGCTCGGCTCTTAAACAGAGCCAAAGAGTCGGGGAGGAGCAGAGCCGCCGTGGCTGGAGGCTCTGCTCCTCCCCTGACTCTTCGGCTCTGTTTAAGAGCTGAGCTGCCCCAGCGCTACCGGCTTCGGGCAGCCCCCATGCCTCCGGACCCTGCGCCGCCGGAGCCCGGGAGGGGAAGTGCCCAGCCAGCGGCTGGGGTCCGGAGGCAAGGGGGCTGCCTGAAGCCCATAGCGCTCGGGCAGCTCGGCTCTTAAAACAGAGCCGAAGAGTCGGGGAGAAGCAGAGTCGCCATTTTCCCCGACACGTTCGGCTTTTTGGCAATTCCCCCCGGACGGGGGTTTGAGTGCTGAAAAGCCGGACATGTCCGGGAAAAAGAGGACGTATGGTAACCCTATTTAAATCTGCCCCATCCTATCATCTGTTCTTTGAATAAAAACACTTTTCACCACATTAAATCCTCAGTCTTTAAAATGAAAAACACCTAAAAATGGCACATTCTTACTCTTCAGATCTGCTCCCTATATCTATTCAGAATCATATCGAAGTACTTTATTGAACAAAATACAAGAACCTGATTTTCAAAAGTAATGAACACAAGCCACTTTTGTTGTGTTTAATGGGAGTTGGGGTTGCTCAGCATCTCTGAAAATCAGGCCATGCATTTAAGACTTTTTTTTAAAAACACCTTTTAGTGCTATATAAGGCAGAATAGAATCTAACACATGCATCATATCTATCTCCCACTTTATCAGCAGAACTGTTAACTAAGTTCTGACTGCAGATTATTTACTGCTAGAGATGCAAAGGACAGAAGCCATCTTGTCTTTCAGACTGTAGGTTGGGCTTTCAGGGCAAACAGAAGAAAAGCACCTTTCTATTTACCAACTGAGCAGATTTGATCTGGAGTAACTGAGTAAATATAGAACTCCACAGTGCCACTTTTATAGACTCAGACTTTAAGGTCAGAAGGGACCATTATCATCATCTAGTCTGACCTCCTGCACAACGCAGGCCAGAGAATCTCACCCACCCACTCCTGTAACAACCCCCTAACCTATGCCTGAGTTACTGAAGTCCTCAAATCGTGGTTTAAAGACCTCAAGGTGCAGAGACTCCTCCAGCAAGTGACCCGTGCCCCACTTTAAGCACTTCACATTACTATTCCTTGTGCGCGTGCACACACACACACTTATTTGCCTGCTCTGCCTTCCCTATTGTTAATTCCATCTCCAAAGCTCACATTAACATATCTGACTGTTTGGTCAACTCATCATTTGCTTCCCCTAAACACATTCCTAGAGGGTATTTTTGTTGTGTTTTTTTTTGTTTGTTTGTTTGTTTTTAAGTTCTTTGCTCAAGATACTAAGAGGCAGGGTTTCATATTATTCACATATTAGGTACATTTATAAAAAGACATAATGGTAGCACTTTTGGTGCATTTTTATTTGTGCCCCTCTGAAGAATTAAATGTAATGAGCAGAGCAAGTGAACCTGGCTTGTATCCCCTGGATGTTGGTCAAGATTAAATGGATCCAAAGCCCCATTTCAGCAGTTTGAACTTGCAAAAGGACACTGAAATTACTGCGCATTTCCTATATATTTCTGCATCTCTCAAATACTCAAATTAGGTAATATGTCTAAATTACTTCTAGACTAGATAGGTATTTTCCTATCAGGAGGGTCAGCAGGATATGCATTGCTAATATTACTACCATGACAGCTGCTGCATTCTACCCAAGAGATAGCAATGTTTCAGCTGTGGATAGGAGTTCTAGTGTTGTAAGATCCTTTAGGATGAAAAGCGCTATATAAATATACTATATATGTAAGGGACGCAACAAAGACTATCATGTTGACTTTTTTTTTTTTTAAGGTCCTACTTTCAATATCACCTTCATTCACCTAAAACTTACCTCAAGTTCTTTAATTTTCTCTTCTGCTATTTTCTGTTTTTCTAAGAGTTGGTTGTGAATTACTCCCTTGGACTGAAGGATAAACCTACAAGTGACAAAAAAAAGAAATCAGGCAGATTTACTACGGTTGCAGAGAGCTAAACTACATCAACCAAATGTTACTCACTCTCATCCTGTGCTCTGTAAGGAGAGACTGCAGAGAGATTCATTTACAGCACAATAAAAGATAATGGAATTGATCAGTCAATGGGCTGAAAAAAAATCAGCTGCATAATGGAGGTGATCATCTAGTGAAAGTGGCCCAGACTTCACTCAATTCAAGACAAACTAAACACTTAAAATGAAGTAAAGGCGGACGCCAACCTTTTCTGCCTCACGCGCTGTTACCAGCCTTCTGGATGGTCTTAACGTTTAGGGAAGACACTGTACTTGCACAGCTTGCAGATGAAATACTGAAGATTTGAACCACAGAACATGTTACATAACTGTTTACGCACATTAATGGGTTATACTTCGGCACCACGCTAACCTTTAGGTTTCCATGCAAGTCCTATAATTTCATTATCTCAGTTTAAGAGTTTGGATACAGAGATACACTAGATCTGTACTTCATGGCACTTGGATATTTCATGGCACATGGAATCTTTGCGAGCAAAGGGAAAAGACTATCTTCAGTAGGCTATGTATCTAATCAAGAATCATTAAAGGACGACTTCTTCCACGGATTGTTTATGCCTGGAGTCTGACTGGCCTCTATGGTTAAGATTAGATCTGGCAAAAACTCAGAATTTCCATTCTGTGTGAAATTCTGCCATTTCAAAAAAGTTTTCATTCCGATACAGAAAACTTGAAATTTCAGTTTCCCACAGAAAAGAAATTCTGAGATTTTTTCATAAAAACACAAAACACACACATTTCAGTTCCATTTTTCTAAACGAAATGGAGTAGCCAGCTGCCCCCACCTGCCAGCTGCCTTCCATTCCTGGGGATGCCCTAGGATTCAGGTGAGCTCCCCACCACAGAGCAGGGATCCTAAAACCCTGAGAGCCATGGCTCCAGCCAGAGCCTAATCTCAGGGCAGTCCACATGGCAAGGTTGCCCATGAGCCATAGACCCTGGAAGCCCTGAGGTCCCTGGCCTCATGACAGTTGTCATAGAGGGGCTGCTCCGGAGGAACCCTACCTGTGTTTTGTCAGAAGTTCGTTGAACTCAAGACATTTCCGAAAAATATTTCGGGTTCAATGAATTGGCATATTACAATTAACCTTGTTCCCAACCAGCTCTAGTTAATATTAATTAATATTTTGTATGGTCACAGAAGACATGAACCTGCATAATGGCTGGGATAAGGCAAACCCTGGTTGTTCTCTCTATGGAGACAGATTTATACTTGTTTGGGTGCCCTTAACTGTGTTTTAACAGTTTCCATTGTTTAAGGTTTGTTTATTTGTTTAAAGTGAACTTTGAATTCCAATGCTTTCTAAAGTTCCATTTTGTTGCATTCATATTTTTTTAAACTGAAGCTGCAGTCACGAGTGTCTACTTCTTCCTTTTTTCCATTTGCAATCAAATTATAAAGATAAGATTCTTATGAATTACAGATGAAAGTAACAGCAAGCTTGTACAGCCATCATAAGAAAGCTGCCCCAAACTGCTCAGAGCAGTGTTCTGAGTAATCACACGGCTCAAGGCTACTCTCAGAATATGACAGACAGCTTGCAAAGAGGTAAAGGCTAACTGAGTTCAAGTAAATTTTAGGAACCTTACATAGCTTTCTTCATCCCCTCCTCTCACACACAAGGAATGCACAAGCAACGGATTAGCTTCTTCCCTACTTAGAAAGTCACCCAGAAGGATTAAAAGGAGCCTCCATAGCTCATACCATTGTGTTCAAGGTCTCTCACAGGGCTAACTAGTGTCTGGGACCATGTCTTCATGCCAGGTGACAAGTGATCATGTTGAACAGCTAAAAGGAATAGCTTTAGACTGGGCAGTGCCAGACACATGCCTCTTCTGCACAAAAGTTTGAATTCAATGTGTGGCATAATCTCCCATGACAAATGGATATTATTAACACGTTTATTCAGGGCCTGGAAGATGAACAGAACTGAAACAAACAGAAATGAGGATCCTCCTGCACAGCTTGAAAAACGTACCCAACACTAGCTGAGGATTAAGCCTGGGTGAACAATACCTGGTGCCATCACAGCCCTGAAATTTATAGCAACAGAAGAGTTAGGTATTGCATTTAATTTTAACATGTTGCCAATTCATGCTCTCCTTAATGTGTTTTCAATCACACTTTACAGTGCTTTCCTTGATTTTGTTACACTTTTTTTTCCCTTCCTGGCTTCACTCCACTTTCTCTTTTTTATAATTCACTTGGTAGCTCTTCTTATGTAGTTTTCAACATCTCTCCTCACTTTGTCCCTTTTCCCTCCACTCATTTTGTGCGATGCTTCTCCCTGGTACCATCTTTGCTCCCCAAAAATTCCTCTTTTTAATACCATATTTCTCTTTTTATCTAATGCATCCCCTCAATTTCTCCCTCTCTCCACCTACCAGCCTCAACCCCTCCACCAACTGCTCAGACACTAGTAACATTTTCAGGCCCTAACGCTCAATAGCCAGGTGACTAAACTAAAAGGAGGGTTCTGTCTCTCTGGGTGCAGTGTCCCTGTGAGAAGCCACAGCCACCTGTGCACCCTCAGGGAAAGGGGAAAGATCCTCAGCTGCAGCCCTGGATCTTAAGAAGGAGCCCCATTTCTCATAGCCTCTAGCTATCAGGTTTCGATAAATCTGAAGCTCTCACACACATCCTTTGGACAGTGGAAGAGAGAGGGAGCATTCCCCCTGCTTCTTTCCTATACTAAGCTCTTTGAGGCAGGCATTCTTTTTGTTCTGTGTTTGTACAGCACCTAACACAGCAAGATCTTCACCCATGCAGCTCCTAGGCACTACTGCAATACATATAAATCATTCCTCTCTCACACCCAAGAGCATCGTGGCTACTGTAAGGGTGATAGTGGTGGCATGTTAGGGGGAAAGGTGGCTCCAATTCCCTAAATTTGGGGGGGAAGACGGACCATAACTGTGAACAACTCCAGTAACTGCTCATTTGCTGTACGTAGCTTTCCAAAGTTGGAGTAGTTCAACCTGACCATCTTCTCTGTTTCACGGCTGCCCACTGTGTTCTAAATATGGAACATTAAAACAGACAAGATTCTGGTCAATTTTCACTGCGCTGCAACTTGGGAAATCTCTGAAGTTGTCCATGCAGACTTAGGAAAACTACACAGCATCAGTTTACACTTGGTTCACTCTGGAAGATCTTTGCAACTCTAAGGACTAGAGGATTTTTTTGTTTGTTTGTTTTTAAACGAAAACTTAGATTCTGCAGCTGTCAACACCATTCAACTGAGAAAATAACCTCCCTGGTGCCTTTCCTCAAACAAAAGCTTAAGAATGTACATTGATAGCAGACAGACCAAAATTTTCTAACTGAAATCTTAAAGCTCGAAAATCACATCCACATGTATCCATCTAAGTGGCCTGACTTTCAGACGTACCAAACCCTCAAACAACTGGGTTACTGATGATGTAGGTGCCTGACTTGGGGCATTCAACTTCAAAAATGTTGGTCAAAGTTTTCACCCAACTGAGGAAAAGTGTACCATTTATCAGAGCCACCAGAGAAA
The DNA here is from genome assembly GCF_013100865.1 of Trachemys scripta elegans. Taxonomy (NCBI): domain Eukaryota; kingdom Metazoa; phylum Chordata; order Testudines; family Emydidae; genus Trachemys; species Trachemys scripta. The sequence continues at coordinate 36,203,454 of NC_048305.1, forward strand.
ACAAGGAGGCCTACTCCATGCAGTTATAGAAGGAGCATTAGAGTAATTTAAGTATCAGAGGGGTAGCCGTGTTAGTCTGAATCTGTAAAAAGCAACAGAGGGTCCTGTGGCACCTTTAAGACTAACAGAAGTATTGGGAGCATAAGCTTTCGTGGGTAAGAACCTCACTTCTTCAGATGCCATAGTCTTAAAGGTGCCACAGGACCCTCTGTTGCTTTTTAGAGTAATTTAGCAATTAGTAATTTTGGCTCAGATTTTGAAATTTCAATTAATCCAGCTAAACACTTAGCTAGAATGTTCACTGTTGAGTAGGAGAGAAATTAAGCACTAATGTTTTTGTGCAGTACCTATAGTAGCGGGTTACATTGAATTGTATTGCTGAGATACATATGGGTATTACATTTCTTGACATTCTAAGCAATGTCAAAGAAACCTAGAAAGTATGGACAGATGCTTTCTTTAGTGTGTATACAAAAGAAATATTCTAAACATGTTTATTCAGAGCAGAGTATATGAAGAAACTGGTGATAGCTGGTGACACTGCAGGGTCTAGAATATTTAGAGTGTTTCATTTTCACCTAGCATACAATATAATGCTTTAGGGTGTTTAAAAAGCAGGGGCAGATTCTCAGCTGGTGTAACTTAAATTAATGGACCTATGACAGTATATAAATGACAGAAAAACAAAGCCAGCAGAGCTCAGTTGCCTCCTTCGGAAGTGTGAAGTTGAATTTGTGAGATTAACCTGACTGATATGAGCTAGATAGGGTAAGAAGGCACTGAACAAGATTCCACCACACCCACCTCTAGTTTCCTCAAGTGAAGTTCCGCCACTCAGGAGTTATTAATTTGAATTGCAATGACTGGTATGTGCCAATGTGTGCATGTTGCTGTACAAGACAAACACCATAGCAACCCCTGCTCCAGAAAGCATTTTACTGAGACATGGATCCATTAGGAACTGGGACGAGGCCAAATTCACTTCACGTGCTTCTTTCTTCAGAAGCAAAGTTTTCTGCTCCTGATTACTCATAGACCCTTCAGAGCAAAAACCAATACACTCTGCAGCCAAACAGCATGAAACAACCACCCAGAAAGAGTTGTGAATTTCCCCTTTTCAGCTTAATTAGCTGTTAACTTTAAAGCCTAATAACTTTCACAACTACTCCTCATACAAGGAATATCCATCTCTCATGTAGTAGGATAGATTCATCAAGTAGTGATGTTCCATTCATTTAAAAGGACAGTCTGTTAAAAATAAGGTTGCAAGTTTTTAATAGAAAAACAGCTAAATGTTCTTTTGATGATTTGCATACATAAGACTTGCTAAGGTCCTTAAAAATGGGTAAAAATGAGAAGTAGGGAGTCCGCTAGACTATATTAGGCTCTTCTGGTGCCATGTGAGAGATTCTGTGGATTTCAGAGTAGCAGCCGTGTTAGTCTGTATCCGCAAAAAGAAGAACAGGAGTACTTGTGGCACCTTAGAGACTAACAAATTCTGTGGATTGTTCAACAAAAACTGGGCTGCCAGCAGCACAAGCAGCTCTTTATTACAGTGAGTATTTCTGAGAGAGCGTTATGAATCTGACTCCTCATGACTGCTGGCTCTAAAGGCATAAAATGTATTGGAGGAGCAAAAAAGTAACAGTATTACCAAGCACAAGCAGAAAGAAAAAACACCCCAGAAAATTTTTCAAAAATTCCCCCACTGATTTCTATTTTCCTCCCAATAACCCTCTGCTAACGCCAAAGCAGGATTTTTGTTTCTTTAAAACAGGGTGGAGGCTATACATTCCCCTTAGGAACCGAGCTGTTTGTTTCCTTCAGAGAGTTTCCCCCATTTCCAGATGTGGGATTTCTAGCATGTCTTTCCATTATTTAAATCTGTACAAATCATTTTATCCCCCTACCACTCCAACATGGTCTTCAGGATCCAGCTACTCATCAGTAAAAATTTTATTAAGATGCTAAAAAAAAAAGTGAACAGAGTTTGACCATAGAAGTTTCTGGTTATCAGGGAATAACGTACAGATTATCAAGGGTGCAAAGTTTGGTTTAAGATCACGTGGCATAAGGAATACATAATCTGCAATATCCCCGATTGGGGGTAAAAGGTTGATGGGTCAAAGTACAGGCATTGAGATATGAGGGTATGAAGTTCATAGAGTTCAGGTATAAACTCTGCAGGCCCCTTTGTGTCACTCTCACATACAGGCAAACATACCCACATACTGATGTTTCACACTGAATATTTAATTCCATAACCCACAGTTTGTTTGTGCCAGGATCTACTATTTGACTTACCGAACAGTATTACATTTTAAAATATTTAAACTGTTGCTTGATGAGTTTATGGGGATACTTGTTCACAAATCAATGCAGAGTGTACGTTTTATGGCACACAAGTTATGCTGGACTGTGGTGACACCTGTATGTAAGTTTGCCTAACACTTTCCATTAGGAGCCCCGATTTCAGTTATTTATAATTTTGCCAATCTTTAACCATTCAGGCTGAAATTTTTCATGCCTCAGGCAGAATTTTATTATTTTTATTTTAAATTCAGTGAAATGATTCAAGCTATTTCTGGGAATGAGATAAGGGAGGAAATAAGTAGTTTTGCTAATGTTAAAAGTATTTTCTACCAGCTCTGGTGCCTCACAGGTTTGGAGTAGGAACATGAAAATTGGCAGATGGATTATCCTGGCGTCAAAGAGATGCTTTTTGCTGTCCAAATGAGAACCCATCCATATTTGGCCAAATTATAAACCTCTAAAAATTACCATTTGCACATGCTCAGTAGAACCTGTTAGAGGTTTGTGGCTACAATCTCTGAACATTCTATCCACAGTGAGCAGAACTCCAGCCCTGCATAACTTCCTACATCCCAACCACACGGCGCACACTCCTGCAGCTGCCACCCCTTTGGCCTAGGAGAAGATAGACATTAAAGTAAGCAGAGGTGAGGGGGGCATACAGATCTGCTTCCTGGTTTGGGAAAGCTCCTCATTCTGCTTTAATCACAGGGGCACTGGGCACCAGGAGGAGACAAGTCCTAGTTTTACTCTTCCACTGACTGGTGTTAATAATTCTTTACACTTCACAGCCCTTATTGTTGAGCAAAGCCTCATACCCCTACCTTAGGAGGTGACCAGATATCACGGTCTCATTTTACATATGGGGTAATAGCACAAAGTCACCTCTGCCAGAACTATGCACACAACCAAGAGGCTGCTCTAATTTACTGCAGCCTTACCTGGCTGCCTATGAGCCTCTCCCAAGCCCCCAATTGCTGTAGAGTTCCACGAATCAGCCACTTCCTTTTCTTTCCCTAGCATGTGCCTACATCAGTGGCTATGAGAGGAACAAAATGGTGCTGAGTACACTGGAGCACGGTAAAGGGGACATAGCAAGGACTAGAATATGGCCCCAGGTCTCTAGTATGGTAGACCTAAGTCTCATGCACTTGGGCTCACTGCCTTACAAATTTGGCACATTGATTCTGAATTTGGCTGTGCTGTCTAACCACTAGGTCACATGCTACCTTCCAGAGACAGAAACAGAACCCAAGATTCTCAACATTCCTTTGCTGTCTATCAAAGTTTTGTAAGTCACTGGCAAAGTGTATGTCGCATGCCTGTAGTGGGTGGTCTACAGACCGGACAATAGCCTAATGCTACTACTAGTTACTCCTTAAACAGAAGTAGCAAAGGTCTGTGTTATGGATCTAAGGTCCTGGATTCCAGCCAGACCAATGATTCATGCAGGAAGTCAATATGGTTCCATAAAATGGGAGTTTGGGTTATTCAATTCACGTCAGTAAAAAACGTTAAAAGAATGTTAAGACTGCAAAAGAAAAGTTGGGAAATGCCAGAATTAACAACTTTAATTGAGTTCCCTTGTGTGTACACAACCTTAATGTTCTTTTAACACAGCTTTCTGCATATAATATATAAATATATGATGCAGTAAATATATCATGGTATGCCATGTAAATATATGTAATGTTCTGGCTAAAATGCTTTGCCTCACACATGTAATGCTGTAGGCCAAGGCTTTTTTCAATCAGACTAAGCAATGTGAAAAGTTAGGCTAAGCCCAGTCATGCCCTCATCTATTTAAAGATGCTTTTTAATGCTGAACTCCTGCTGCCATTCAAGCTTTGAGAGTAACCCAGTATAGGATTAGTGCATTTTAAGTACTGTTCAAAGCCAATGGAAAAGAGACTTCCAAAGGAGCTGATCTTGTTCCCAAACAATCCATCTTGACTGGAACAGAAGTTGGCTGCTCAAGTTCACAACCCTTCAGGACAGACCCCTCTCCCTTCTCTACATATGTCCATTTAAATTCTAATAATTTGCCTGTGTACTTCATAACATAGATACTAGTTATACACTCAGCAAGCTTGAGTTTTAATTACTTTATCTAATTGAGAAACATCTACTAGCCATAAATTCCAATACAAAATTAAAAATAATATAGTACTGTAAAAAGCAAAAGATGGTCCTGTGGCACCTTTAAGACTAACAGAAGTATTGGGAGCATAAGCTTTCGTGGGTAAGAACCTCACTTCTTCAGATGCAAGTAATGGAAATTTCCAGAGGAAGGTATAAATCAGTATGGAGATAACGAGGTTAGTTCAATCAGGGAGGGTGAGGTGCTCTGCTAGCAGTTGAGGTGTGAACACCAAGGGAGGAGAAACTGCTTCTGTAGTTGGATAGCCATTCATTGTTATGGTGCGGAGCGTGGTTGCTGGTGAGAATATGCTTAAGGTTGGGCGGGTTGTCTGTGGGCGAGGACTGGCCTGCCTCCCAAGGTCTGTGAAAGTGAGGGATCATTGTCCAGGATGGGTTGTAGATCACTGATGATGCGTTGGAGAGGTTTAAGCTGAGGACTGTAGGTGATGGCCAGTGGAGTTCTGTTGGTTTCTTTTTTGGGCCTGTCTTGTAGCAGGAGGCTTCTGAGTACACGTCTGGCTCTGTTGATTTGTTTCTCTATTTCCTTGTGTGGGTATCGTAGTTCTGAGAATGCTTGGTGAAGATCTTGTAGGTGTTGGTCTCTGTCTGAGGGGTTGGAGCAGATGTGGTTGTACCTCAGCGCTTGGCTGCAGACGATGGATCATGTGGTGTGTCCGGGGTGGAAGCTGGAGGCATGAAGGTAGGCGTAGCGGTCGGTGGGTTTTCGGTATAGGGTGGTGTTAACGTGGCCATCGCTTATTTGTACTGTGGTGTCTAGGAAGTGCAACCATGCACCGCACCATAACAACTCTAACTCAGGAACCAACCCATGCAACAAACCTCGATGCCAACTCTGCCCACATATCTACACCAGCAACACCATCACAGGATCAGCTACAACATCACCGGCTCATTCACCTGCACGTCCACCAATGTTATATATGCCATCATGTGCCAGCAATGCCCCTCTGCTATGTACACTGGCCAAACTGGACAGTCACTACGCAAGAGGATAAATGGACACAAGTCAGATATCAGGAATGGCAATATACAAAAACCTGTAGGAGAACACTTTAACCTCCCTGGCCATACAATAGCAGATGTAAAGGGTGCCATCTTACAACAAAAAAACTTCAGGACCAGACGCCAAAGAGAAACTGCTGAGCTCCAGTTCATTTGCAAATTTGACACCCATCAGATCAGGATTAAACAAAGACTGTGAATGGCTATCCAGCTACAGAAGCAGTTTCTCCTCCCTTGGTGTTCACACCTCAACTGCTAGCAGAGCACCTCACCCTCCCTGACAGAACTAACCTCGTTATCTCCATACTGATTTATACCTGCCTCTGGAAATTTCCATTACTTGCATCTGAAGAAGTGAGGTTCTTACCCACGAAAGCTTATGCTCCCAATACTTCTGTTAGTCTTAAAAGTGCCACAGGACCCTCTGTTGCTTTTTACAGATTCAGACTAACACGGCTACCCCTCTGATACATAGTACTGTAATTCAGTGTACATGTTTTAAACACTATTTTATACACTCCCTCTTCATATCTAGATCTTTCATATTTTGCCAGTCTGTTTTTTAACGTCTCGTTAAGCAGCTTACGTTCTTTGGCTGATGCATTTGAGTCAACTCATCTCAAGCAGATTAGATGGCAATTTGTTCCTATGTTTGCTGCTATGAGATAACACGCAGCTAAAAATCAGAAAATTCTCAATACAGCTAGACTCGACTATTTTTCTCCAATTAGAAAATATTTTGGAGCAAAAATTCATATAGTACATAAATCTCCCATTACAGACTAACAAATTTTAGCCAAAAAAGTTTCTTAGCAATTCTCTGCATTTGTAGAGGCAAATCAAATTTTTAATTTTTCTACTGTATCTATACACAGGTAATTAGATTCTTATATGCATCAGGTTTAATGAGCCATTTGGCAGTTTTAACTTAAGAAGTGTAGGTACAATAATGTACACATTGTGCAGTAATATCTGCGCCCCTGACATTGGATGGAAAAAAAAGGCTTAACTATACTGCAAGTGTTCCCGTTTTAGTCTTATAGAGACAACAATGAAATTGCGTAGATTAACATTTGTAAGTTATATACTTATTGACCTTAAAGGACTGAAAGTGAGAAACAGAAAATGCTGAACTACTTACATTTTCAAAATTGTGTGTGGTATGTCAGGAACAAGCACACCTGCCCTATCAGATGAGGAAATGTTATTTGTCTTACACCTGTACCATGTTTACTTTAGTTTTCACTTTATTTTGGATCTGTCAACAGCTCCAGCATATTACATTACTTCATACAGAAATAGTATCACAGCTTCTAAACAGCAGTTTCTGCATTGCTAGACACTTAACTAGATGGTAGATTTATACCATTGTTCATACTTAGTTTCTTAAAAAAAGCAAGTAGTGGTTCACCTCTAAATTGGTGATAAACATAGTCTGACCAAAAATAATGCTACAGTAGTGAGGGTCAGCTTTTTAAAGGACACCATCCATTCTTTTCGAAGGCTAGATCAAGATTTACTGAAATTCCGACTAATTTGTGTCTTCCTATGATGGGGTATACCAACCCCACACTGAACAGGCCAGCGTTAATGAACTGCTGTGGGCCCACTCAGCCAAATCCCACTACACCTGCACTCACTGCCAGTACTGAAGGGTCAGTTAAAACGAGAGAAAGAAAGTACAGTTTCTGGCTGACCAGCAAGGAAAGCAGACCTTGCATGTCCTTCGCCCCTGGAGGAAAGGACCAGCCCTGCACTCCTGCAGGGACAGTGAACTGTCAGAGCCCTCTGGAGAATGGGAGGCCTGGCACAGGACTAGTGAGTTTGTTTTGCACTATTCTTCTGTTCTTGATTATAAAAGGCTATTGTCCCAGGTTGGGCTACCTGGCAGACACCTATTACGGGGACTGCTGCCCAGAAGGAGTACGGGGAAACTGTTTCAACGATCTCTTTCACCCTGTAGTTTTTCTTGAATCCTCAAGCACATGGTCACACTTCCTTTTTTGTAGTAAGTTACTTGAGCAAACATTCACAAGCAACATCCAAAGATAAATCTGTGTCAGAAGTGGAATAAGAATTTCAAATATGATTGGCTATATTTCCCTTTTTAACAAATCAGAGTTGGGAATCACCCCACCCCAAGCAGTCCCCAATCATTCTCTTATCTAATTTCCTGTTTAACAAACAATATGAACAATAAACAATTTTTAGCTAGTTAAGCAGAGAAAACGCAACAGACCGTAGTGTCTAACAATATGCCAGCGACATACGTCAGGTAGGTTTATGCAATATGGTTTGGTACAGACTTTCAAAACTGCATGCTACAGAGGCTGAGAACATGCCCTCTTCTCCATCACCACAGGATAGATTTGACAATATAAAAAAGGAATTCATAGTGAACAGTCAGTCAGCGCTGCACCTGATTTGGACAGTGGGGGCTGGGATTACTAGCTTTCCCCACCATCACTTTTAAGGTGCTGCTGTCATGTATCCTTTCTAACAACAGTAGGATCCATTTCATAAAAGTTTGCACAATTTTCCAAAAACAGAAGTAAAACAACATCAATTCATATAGCAGAAGAGCCTCTTGGAATTAAAAGGCTAACAGACGGGAGAAAGAAAGATAGCAAAGACTAAGATGAATGCCCCCTCATCAGCATGTAAAGAGTTTTCTCTTGAACACTGTTTCCCATGAAATAATATATAATAAATACTCATGTGATGGAAAGAGAGAATGAATTTGAGAGAATAAATTAAGTATTTCCATTCTACTGCCACATTTCCCCCTCTCCATTTAGGCAGTCCAACACCTACCCAGGCCTTCAAAAAAACAATGTACCTCTTTTGAAAGATGAGCCTGTTCCTTATGCCTATAAAAACAAGTTGATGTTTCATTTGTTGTGCATCTTCTGGAGAGCTACACAGAGTTGAAACTGAAAATGTGAGGCATAAGGACAACTATGCAAAAGACCACAAGTGAATAAAAACCCCAGCTTTTTATTTGCAGATTTTGGAATGCCCCTACGTTGCATAGGTTTTGTTCTTATGTACCATAGAAATTGCTTTTGTGATACGAACAGAAAATCAATGTCAGGTAAAGCATGGGAGGAAGTAGTACTGCACAACTTATCACACATGTAAATATAATTAAATGTTCTTTTGACTCTAGAATGCTAACCAACATAACTGATACATAAGATGTGTTTAATTACCAGAAGAAAACTATAGAGCACTAAAACAATCACAATCTAGGTACCTAGTAACTAAAAAACAAACCTTCTAGGGCGAGAATTTGTTCATGAACATCTAAAAAACAAGACTAAGCACTTCCCCTCCATAGCCATCAATCAAGCTATATCCCAGGGAATAATCATGCAAGTGACAACTGAGGAAGAAGAAACTGATTCACAAACAAGGATCCAGAGTAAAGAAATAGCTATTTTTGACAAGGGGACATTCCCTGGGCAGCTGGCAAATCTGCATCCCCCAGGAACTCTGCGATGCTCAGAAAAAAAAGCCTTTGGAGCTTTGGCATTCTGTCTGGTACATGTGTGTGTTCCAACAGAAGTGATATTTTCAGCTCAGAACTAAAAATCCAGTCAAGAAGAGACATGCACATTGATACTGTTGCATGTTCTCCATGTTGCCAAATGGCCAAAAATGGACAATGATCTCCAGTCACTTGACGGATCTATTTCTGGACACACCTGCATCTTTGATTGCATTTAATTCCTTTAATGGAGAGTTCAACTTTTTGACCAGGAAAAGAATCAACTCAAGAACAGTTTGTATAAAAAACACTGGTGAAGTGCTCTTTATTCTAGAAAATGTGAAGGCTTCCTTGATCTTCAGGCCTTTTGTGCAAATGACAAGGGTGGGAAATCTATTCAGTTTTCTAAGAGAAGCTGGATAAATGTTAAGTTATGGAATATTAAAGTGATGGTTTAGATGCTTTCAAGACTAAAGGGTTAAGCAAAAACATTCCCCATGCTCCTGTTTTAAATACCCTGAGAAACCTTCTATGACATACCACAGCAAAGACAGTAAAAGACCTGAAACAGGAACACTGCAAGTTCAGAAGTTTAGAAGAGAAGCTCACCCAACACTTCGTGTTTGTTTAACCACATATCTTAAAGATCTCTCTGTGCACAACTGCTACAGCCCACATCAGATGAGCTACATTTGATGACAGCCTGCAGATGATGAGCATAACTGGGGACTAGAGATAAGGTGAGGGATCCAATGCTATGGAACTTGCTTCCTGAAGTACCCTGTTTCCCCGAAAATAAGACAGTGTCTTATATTAATTTTTGCTCCCAAAGATGCGCTAGGTCTTATTTTCAGGGGATGTCTTATTTCTCAGAAATGAAAAATGCCTTATTATCGGTGGATGCCTTATTATCGGGGAGGTCTTATTATCGGGGGGATGCCTTATATTACAACGAGAGGCAAAACTGTAAGTAGGCCTTATTTTCGGAGGATGTCTTATTTTCGGGGAAACAGGGTAGTCTACCACTGAATTGCTGACCTTCAAAGTATAAGACAAGACATCTTTTGTGTTCAAGCATTTACATGATAATACAGTGTCACTGGACTACAGATGATCAGGCTGTTTACTGAACACAGCTTATGCCACAGTGGTAGAGTCATAGTGTGTCAATAAATTAACTTGGAGAGCTACACATGTGGTGTAAAAAGCATATCAGTTAGCTTGCCTCAACTTCTCTCACTGCAAGCATGGATGGGAGAACCTGGAAGACAAGCTTATTTTGGTAGGACTGGTAGAAATACCTATTATTAGGGTTACCTGACACTTCCTATTATAAAACCCTGATTTTACTTACTTATAACTTTGCCAAACTAACCATTTGGGCTGAAAATTTCCATGCCACGTCTGCCTCAGGCTGAAATTTTTTTTGAACTTTCAGTCAAAATGGTTCAGCCCTTTCTGAGAACAAGGATAGAAGAAAATACTCTGTTTTCCCCATGTTAACAAATGCTGGTGACCTTTTATTAATGTTCTAGTGCCACCATGTTTTGGATCTGGGACTCAATTTGGTAGAGGGTCTATGCCCATCAAAATCTGCCTAAATATGACCACGTTATAAACCTTTGAAAAATCTCCGTTTCCATATACTCAAGAGAGACTTGCTAGAGCTGAACAATTAAGACTCTGAAAAGTCGTTGGCTCCTAATGCTGACCACACTGTGCATGCACCATCCCCACAGAGTGACTGAGCATACCCCAGGCCACGGCTACATGAGTTTAGAAAGGCTTTCTCTGTAATGGCTGCTCCAGGATGAGGTAGGCAGGCCACTCATCTGGTATTAAACAGGACAGACAGACTTTTCTAGGGTTTGTCCCCCATTCAGTACTCTGACAAAACCAGACATGGTTTTGTCTGGTATCAGGTGGGGGACTCTCTTTTGAAGAGCATGCCACTTTGCCCCCACCAGCATGACCTCACACACAAGGTCCTGGAGGCGGAGTGGCACACTCTTAAAAGTGACACCCCCTTATCTGATGTGTCCTTGCATGCACCGTGCATGTGAGGTCACATTGGGGGGGGCTCTTAAAAATGGTACCCCCCATGCAGCAGGACTTCACCCACACCATGCATCCAAGGTCATGCCAACAGGAGCAGGTCCATGCTGTTCCCGGAAGTACTGGAATGTCTGGTATTCCGGGAAGAGGTGAGTGGCCACCCTAAACCAGGGTCAGGCCAGGCACTGGGAATGAGAGCAGGGAGCCCTGTCTCCAATGCTCTCATTGATCCCCCTGCTGGCATCCAGGCAGTGCAAAGGAGGAAGCAGCCTCATTCGAATACAGAGGGGCAAAAAATGGACCGGGGAAAGGGAAAAGAGGAGACTGGGACAAGTAGTCTGGTGAAACTGGGTTGTGAGGGCGAGAGAAGCTGGGAACTGGAGTGGGGATGGGATGCTGGGACTGGTGAGGCAAGGAGACTAGGCCAAGAAGCCTGAGGAGTGCAGATGGGGACTGTGTAGGCAAGGAGAATGAGAGTGGGGTAGGGAAAGTTTGTGGGAGATGGGACAGGAGGGCTCAAGCCTGGGGGAAAGGACAGAAGAGTATGTACACAATAGAGCCCACACCCCTCCAGAGGCTGGAATGGAACCCAGGATTCCTCAGCCTCACCATTCTTCTGCTGTCAGTAAATATCCTGGACCTTACATCCTCCTGTGGTGCTGGACCACATACAGGATGAATATTGCTATCAGTTACACTATTAGTTCAAGGGGCAGAGGGCTGTACAGTAAATATAAATGTTTCCGGGCAGCTGCAGGGGTGTTAATATGCTGCCAACACAACAGAACTGTTCTTTTTTTCAGTTTGCTTTTTTAAAATCCTAGTAAATTACACACATACAAATCTATGTTAAAACTGCAAAGTCAAGCACTCAAAAGTTAGGACAGGCCAGAATTAAAGTTGCCTTTGCAAACTTTATTTGGCCCCTCTGTGTGAATGCTTTACGATACAATCTTTAATTACAGGATCACACACTTTTTTCAACAGGACCCAGGCCTTGTTCAGGGCACAGGATGCATGGTGCTCACTAAATGAACAGTTATTCAACAGTTTGTTTTCTCCTCATTGTTTAATGTGTGGCCCTAGGCTTTATTTACAGTGCACTGTTCAGACCCTGCTCTGAAGACAGAATTATGAATTTCCTCAGGCATTTCTGTGGCGCTCATCACTATGATATCCAACTGCTACAGAAACATGAATTTATCGTCACAAAATCCCTTTGAGATGAAGGGGTGGTATTATCCTCATTTTACAAAGAGGAAGCTGGTAAAAAGTATCAACTGATTTTGGGTGCCCAATCTGATTTTTAGGTGCTTAGTATTATATAGCACACACTTCAAGCCACAGCCCCCACTATGCAGTTGTGAGCACTCAGCACTTCTACAAATCAAACCCCAGGATCTCAAGTTGGGCACCCAGAAACTGAGGAACACAGAGTTAGTGACCACCTGTGAAAAGTTTGATTTAAGCAACTTGTCTATCATTATACAGGAACTCTGTGGCAGAGGAAGGAATGGACTCTACTTCCTCAGGAGGGCATTCAACTGTCTTAACCATGAGACCCTCCTTTCTGTTCCTGCAGTCCCCTGACTCAAACACAATACACCTTCCACCTTCTGCAACAAATGAAGCAGAGGTCTTATACACTACAGTCTGCCTTACCACACAACCCTGATACATCCCCAGAGCAGGTTTGCCCTTTGCATGGATTGCACCAGGGTGTTATGGAAAAAATAACACATAATCATGTTATTAAAGACTGTATCATGCCACCTATGCACAAGGGGGCCCAAATTAAGGTTACACAGGCAAACTTAATTCTGACATTTCCCAGCTTGTTAGTGCCTGACTTTACAACCTTCACATTCTTTGAATGCAAAGGGTTTTTTGTGTAGTGTTCATAAAATCCTGGTACCTCCTACATCCAGAGTATGAAAAACCTACTTACCAATAGCAAGCAGAAGTGCCTTCAGCATCATTTTTTTGCTGAAATTAAGCTATTTTATATATATGCGTGCACCACACACAATACACACACACACTTTGGCATTACTTGGCAAGGTGCCATGAGACTGGGATATTTTCTAAGCAGCAGAAACTTAGAGTATACAGCAATTCATCACCTCCTACTATGTGGCACAGACTTTCCTTGTGTGACATAAAAATAGCTATATCAGAAGTAAATCTAGCACTACTAAACTCCCTACGCTGAAGAGGGGTGGGGTTGCATACTACACATAAATTGCAACGAAGAAAAGTGAGGTTTGGGAATGACAAATTGATTTTCACATTATGATGATGCAGAGTAGGCACCTCAGAGAGACAATGTGCTCATGTTCAGAGCAGGGAAGAGTAAAGACCACAATACTCATTCATGTAGTGCTGGTGAAGAAGTGAAAGATTAAATCAGTTGCCTCTGGGGCAGCATGTATTTCACACCTGTATAGCCATATATAAATGGTTTTAAAAAGTTGTGGTTGCAGAGTGATCTGACACAGGGCTACCCTCCTAACTACAATTATCTTCCAATGCCCCTACTGCTGCTCATAGCTTATCCAAGCATAAGAGTGAAATTAATAAGATTCAGATCAGTTCAGAAATCTGTGGGCAGCAGTGTTATTGATAAAAATAACGTCCATTACACCCTGCAGCTTGGGAAAGCTACCAGCAATAGAAGCAGTAGGCACCGAAGTAGTTCCAAGAAGCTGTGGGAGTACAGAAGAGTAGTAGACATAAAAACCTCCATGACAGCAGCCAGGAGTCTCGGCGGGGAGGGGAGGATGCTGCACTCTTCCAGCAGTGAGATGGGAGAATTTCAAAAGCAGCAGGTCCTTCCAATCAGAGGCTGATACTAAGGGTACGTCTACACTACCCGCCGGATTGGCGGGTAGCGATTGATCAATCGGGGATCAATTTATCGCGTGTAGTGTAGACGCGATAAATCAATCCCCAATCAGTCTCCCGTCGACTGCTGAACTCCAGCACGGTGAGCGGCAGAAGCAAAGTCGACGGGAGAGCCGTGGCAATCGACCCTGCGCCGTGAGGATGCGAGGTAAGTCGAACTAAGATACATCGACTTCAGCTACGCTATTCTCATAGCTGAAGTTGCGTATCTTAGGTCGATTTCCCTCCCCCACCTCCCACCCCCAGTGTAGACCAGGCCTAAGGTGCTTGTCCTGGTTTACTCTTGTAAACATCCCAACACTTGCCCCCTTCCCAGCATGTGGCATTCAGTGCGGAACTTCTCACCAGAGTACTGCTTGATGATAGGTACTACACTCACATTTACTACATTGACCTATACGTAGTAGGCAAATGGTAAATTGAGCCCTGCATGTCCCTCAGCTCTTTGTGAAATGTGAATATACAGGTCAGCAAGAAGAGCCAGATCTTGCTACTGTCTGTGTTGGCAAAAAATATACGATTGTTGCTGCATGCAAGAGTATTTCTGTATGAGAGAGCAACATATGATAGTGAGGAGACCGAGACTTGTCTTCACAGTTGCTGAAAATAGGGATCCTGCTAATTTATGACTTTTGACTCTCACCAAGAACAGCACTGAAAGTAGCAACATGGTCAAACCTCCAGTGAAATGGATTAGATTACCTTGGTCTTTTGCACCGCTCAATTCTAACATCAGTTTTCATTTGTGTGGTTAAAAAACAAACAACCCACACTTCAAAAATCACGATCAAAATCAGATTATTATTAGTTGCCATGCAGACAGAACATTTCTTGGGCACAATCTTGAAAATGAAGTTGTACGAGGTTATTAAATTTGTTTCATTTTTATAATAAGACTGTTCCTTGGGCATACAACTTCTAAAAAAAGCGTCAGAGGAGTAAAATTGGAGACAACCTAAATAACTAAATATCAATACATAATAAAAAAATCAGTTTTGGCATCCCACGACAACAAGAACTGCAGTGAACCCTATAACATTTCTGGTGTAAATAAATGTTTTCCCTTACAACTCTGACTGGATCTATTAATTATCTGAATGTTAGAAGTATGTAAAGGGAAAGGTCTCAAATATTCAGACAGAGAATTCTGCAGTTTAAACTTTCATCCTAGTTCTCAAAGCAATATGATGATGTCAGTTCACAAATAGCTTAAGTAGCAAAACTAGAAGTTGGTGTTAGTTGTATCAGGCTACATAACAAGCCTTTCAAAAGAATATGAAGTAACAGAACTAAAATGTAGTTGGCAAGATGCCACGAGGCTGGGATATCTTCTGAGCAACGGAAACTTACAGTATACAGCAATTCATCACCTCCTACTATGTGGCACTGACTTTCCTTGTATTAAATCAAAAATAGCTATAGTAGAAGTAAATCTAGCACTACTAAGCTCCCTATGCTGAAGAGAGGTGGGGTTGCACGCTACACATAAATTGCAATGAAGAAACCCAGGTTTGGGAATGACAAACTGGCTTTCACATTATGATGATGCAGAGAAGGAACCTCAGAAAGACAATGTGCTCAAGTTCAGAGCAGAGGAGAATAAAGACCATAATACTCATTCATGTAGTGCTCGTGAAGAAGTGAAAGATTAAATCGATTGCCTTCTGGGGTAGCATGCATTTCACACAGGTATAACCAAGATCTTCCACGGTGGTGCCGTCTAGAGTAATATGTTTTTTAAATCTCTAAGTTACACACATACACTGGGCAAACATTGGAAGATTTTTCTAGACAAAAAGTCAAAATACTGTTCTGGGAGTGAGCAGGGTTTTTAATTTATTAAAGCTAAGCATAGGAACAGAAACATCAGCCTACTTCCAATAATTTGGTCATTCACACAATTAGTCACGGGTGCACTGATGACATTGAAGTCCAAAACCGACTCTGAACCTCCACCCTTTCCCGTGGATGAGACTAAAGGACACCCAGGACCTTGACTTAGAGATTGTCCACACCTCTTTGATAAAAAATTATTATTAAAGTAACCTACCACCCACCTTAAGACATGTAATATTCTAACCCAGGGGTAGGCAACCTTTCAGAAGTGGTGTGCCAAGTCTTCATTTATTCACTTTAATTTAAGATTTCGTGTGCCAGTAATATGTTAAAGTTTTTTAGAAGGTGTCTCTCTCTAAGTCTATATTATATAACTAAATTATTGTTGTATGTAAAGTAAACAAGGTTTTCAAAATGTTTAAGAAGCTTCATTTAAAATTAAATTAAAATGCTGATCTTACACCATCAGCCTGCTCAGCCCGCTTCCAGCCTGGGGTTCTGTTCACTAAGGCCTGCAGCAGGCTGAGCAGGGCCTGTGGCTGGGACGCCGGCTGGCAAGGGGCCAGCAGCTGGGACCCCAGACCTGGGGATGGGTTCAGGGCAGAAGGCTGGGTGTGGGGGGGTTCAGGGCAGAGGGCTGGGATGTGTGTGGAGGTGCAGGGCAGAAGGCTGGGTGCTGGGGGCGACTCGAGGTCAGGGCAGAGGGCTGGGGGGGGTGCAGGGCAGAAGGCTTGGTCTTGGGGGCAACTCGAGGTCAGGGCAGAGGGCTGGGGGTGTGTGGAGGTGCAGGGCAGAAGGCTGGGTGTTGGGGGGAGGTCAGGGCAGAGGGCTGGGGGGGTGCAGGGCAGAAGGCTGTGTGTTGGGGAGAGGTCAGGGCAGAGGGCTGGGGGGGTGTGGATGTGTAGGGCAGAAGGCTGGGTGTTGGGGGGAGGTCAGGGCAGAGGGCTGGGTGTTGGGGGGAGGTCAGGGCAGAGGGCTGGGGGGGTGCAGGGCAGAAGGCTGGGTGTTGGGGAGAGGTCAGGGCAGAGGGCTGGGGGTGTGTTTTTGTCCTCACCCTGAGACAGTTAAGTTAGTGTACAGCCTGGAGCCTGTTTGGATCCCTCGATCCTATTGGATGCCAAACCACATATACTTCCTAATGCAACTAGCCAGAAGATTGTGCCCTTTTCTATCAGACACAGACCCAGCCACAGCATGATCCACACACTCACAACCTCCAGGCTTGATTACTGCAATTCATATCTAGAAATGAAGCAGACCAAAGCTCCAACTAGTACGGAACACAGTAGCTGTGCTAAGCTCATCTGGTTAGCAACACAGATCACAGTGAACAACATCCTTTGACTGAGTGGCTTCCTGCCGCTCCCTCTTATATCCAATAACCACACAATTAAACAAATGGAACAAATACTACAGTAAATAGTTGAAGCAGGTGCCAAGAAGACTAAAACCTCAGGTCTTGATCCCAACTCACAAGAACAGAGATTCAGTCCTAATATGTGTAACACAAGATTTTATTTTATTTTTTTGTTGTGGGGGAAGGGGAGGCTAAATCCCATTATAGCAGTCTCAGATTTTACTATTTCAGAACAGATTTTTTTTTTTTTAAATAGCTCCCCTCCTGGCAAAAATAATGAGGAAAATAAAGGAATCCACCCAAAGGAGTCTGAGCATTAGAATTGCCTGGGTGTTTGGTGATAATGTTATCTAGTCTAGAGCTATTGAAAAAGGCAACCAGATCACCACTTTGCAAATCACTTCAGCTCGCCCAGCCGCCGGTGCAACGCTCTGGGCGGCAGGCTGTGAGCTACTGGGGCAGCGCAGCTGCAGAGTCCAGTCTGACCTGGTGCTCTGTGCTGCGCGGTGGCATGGCTGGCTCCAGCCGGGCACCTGTCCTGGTGCTCTGGAAAGTGCAGCTCTAGCCCCGCCAGCCACCGGTTCTCCAGGCAGCGCGGTAAGGGGGCAGGGAGCGGGTGGGGGGGTGGATAAAGGGCAGGGGAGTTCGGGGTGGTGGTCAGGGGCGGGGATGTGGATAGGGGTTGCGGCGGTCAGAGGGTGGGGAACAGGTGGGTTGAATGGGGGTAGTCAGGAAGGAGGGGGAGTTGGATGGAGCGACAGGGGGCGGTCAGGGGACAGGGAGAAAGGGTGGTTGGATGAGGCAGGGGTCCCGGGGGGGCAGTCAGGAATGAGAGGAAGGTGATGGGGGGCAGTCAGGGGCGGGGGTTCCAGGGGCGGTCAGGGAACGGGGGGGAGGGGCGGGTTGGATGGAGCGGGGGGTCCCAGGGGGCAGTCAGGAATAAGAGGAAGAGTTGGATGGGGTGATGGGGGGCAGTCAGGGGTCAGGGAACGGGGGTGGTTGGATGGGGCAGGAGTCCCGGGTGGGGGGACAGTCAGGGGGCGAGAAGCAGGGGGGCATAGAGGGTGGGGGCTGGGCCACGCCTGGCTGTTTGGGGAGGCACAATCTCCCCTAACCGGCCCTCCATACAATTTCCAAAACCCGATGCAGCCCTCAGGCCAAAAAGTTTGCCCGTCCCTGCACTAGAGCAAAAACCAACTACCATACTTCTGATTTAAAGGGACTCATCATCCCTAAAAAAAAATATTGTCACCCTGAAAAATGTTTGCCTATTATTGTTACAAGTAACATCTAAGTGTGCTATGAGAGATCAGAAGTAAAATTTCTCTTTTCATTGACTTTTCTTTGTGCATTTGACAGTGCTTGTCTCTGGAGAGTCTGTGTTGCTATTTCCCCTGTCACCCCCTTATCTGCATGGGTTTTTCACACATAACAGCAAAGGAAAAAATATTGTGAAGATATAGAAGATGCAACTGTGAAACTGTAAAAACTTTAAGTGGGACTCAGGGCCAGGTGCAATACCTGCAACTATTTAACTCCCCCCCCCCCTTTTTTTTTTTTTTTTTTTTTTAAATCTGGTTAGATTTCAAGCTGATGATACACTTCACATCAAACTAGGTGAGAAGGAAAGAATCATCCTCAGGACCACTTTCTCCCTTCACAGTAGGGAGGCAGTACAGAACAAAGTTGCTAGTTCCTCTACAATAAAACTCTAGTATAGGATATTCCCAGGCAAACAACACAGTTCATATTATATTGCCCTTTAAAACAACAACAGACATATAATTTACAAAATGCTGCAGGATCAAAATTCTGATAAATCACAATTCAGGTCCCAATGCCAACCTTAGCTGTTCTCCTTATCTTCACTCACCTCTACACAAGCCCTGGAGACCACCAGCTACCACAAGTCTATCCTCAATTCCAACAGCAGGCTCTTTAGTTATGAGGTTATAACCCATGCCAACCTTTCCAGCTCAAACTGGGAACACAAAGTCTCCATCACACATCAAGAAGTGACCCATGTGGACTAACGGAAGATCTTTGTGTTGCTGGGGTGTAATCCCCATACTGGAAAGGGATCCAAACTTTGTCAGCATGAAAAGCAAATTTCAGAGATAGCAGGTAGCTCGCCATCAGCAACATAGCAGAAAAGCGGATACTGATTCAGCTAAATTCCCTGAGGATACATGAAACTGAACTCAGGGAATTAAGGGTAGGTGGAAGCCATTTAGATTGTAAACTCTTCAGGGAAGGAACTGTCTCTTAGTCTATGTTTATACAGTGGCACTGATCTTGGTTGGGGTTTCTAGACACTACCATAATACAGATGGTAATAATATAAATAAGATGGCACATGCATATTCTATGGTACAAGCAGGTAGTCCAGCAGGAGCCAAACAGCCCTCTCTTGGTCAGAGATAGAGAAGCAGAAGTAAAGCTCACAGAAAGATGGTTACTCTGGTGCCTGCTGCCCACAGAGTAAAAGTGGTCTCTAGACTATAGGTGGAAGATGAGCAGAAAAAGGAGGCAGAGGAATTGAGTTGGATACTGGGACCTTAACTGCTATTTACATTTTTGTTTTTTTCCCTTTAGACAAACACTTCAGGTATTGTTTTAAAGGGCAATACATTCTCCATCTTATCTTTGTTTTAGAATTACTTTAGGAGTTTTTTCAAAATTGAAAAAGCCACCTTGTGCTCTTAAGTAAAAAATGGCTTAAAGGAACTTTTTGAAGGTGCTTTTTACTCTGAGTTTGTCTCTGCTGTGCCTACTTGTCCCACTGCCCTGAAGAAGAAACCCTTCTCTTGCTTAAATGCTGAGTCTAACTGATCATCATATGTGATGTCAGGAACTTGGCAGTGAACTTGGGGGTGGGGGTTGCCTTCCCGTGCAGCAGGGAGTGCAGGTCACGTGCCAAGATTATCTGGGTATATCTCACTTAATTCCTTGGCATTGTAGGGCACTCTGACATTGCTGCATCTTGATTCCGCCTATTCTCTGCCTGTGGCCTATTAGTCTTCTGTGGCTGTAATATTTTGGTCTAATTTTGATTGTTGGGTTTAGTTTTTGGGTGTTGGGTGTGTTGCTGGCCTGTGATATGCAGGAGGTCAGACTAGATGATCTGCTAGTCTGTTCTGGCCTTAAACTCTATGGCGTTGAGCTGCCGACAGGCTGTATCATTCACTTCTCTGCCTCACTGCAGGAGACTGAAATCAATTTCCTTTGAAGGTGCCAGTCAATAATACCCTCATGTAACACCTCAAAATTAAATTCAGCTGCATGAATAAAATAATTATTGGCAGTTTACAGAAAACAAATAAGAGACAGCATGTACAGTATACTGGACCCCTGGAAACGAGATATAGAACATCCCTTCAAGTGGGCCCAGACAATTTGTCGGTACTACCTGATAGAAAAACTACTACATGAAAGAAAAACCTTAGTACTCCCAAACCTTTGTCTGTCTTTTCCTTTCAGAGTATTAAGCAAAACACTTATCCAGTAAGAAAGCACTATTAGCTTAAAGACTAGTTCATGTAGCCTTTTACAAGAGGGTATCGTAATTACAATAGGAAGGTATCATTAGCATGCCATCAAAATACATATTAGGTTTGGTTTAAGCCAGCGTTTCTCAGCCTGGGGTCTGCGGGCCCTGCTGATCAACTCAACTCCTTCCCCTGACTCCCAGCGCCTCCTGCACGCCAGGGAACAACTGTTCCGCGGCATGCAGGAGGCGCTGGGAGGGAGTGGGATTTGGGGTAGGGGCAGAAAGAGGCAGGGAAGAGGAGGGGTGGGGGTGGAGTCTGAGCACAGGGCTTGGGGATCCGCAGCAAAATTTTAAATCAAAATGGGGGTCCTCAGGTTGCTAAAGTTTGAGAACCGCTGGTTTAAGCTATGTTTCTTTTGAAGACAGTCTAACGCACAAGGTTACATTTTCCTCCTTTCCTATTATTGTTTTAAATTAACATATGCCACAGTGCACCTGGACAAACAACTTTCTGGCATCCATTTCACTTCATTTGGTTCTCTAAAGATTCTAGGGAACATCTTTCATAGAACTTAATTAACATGTTAATGAACAGATCACCATTTCAGTTCCGTTGGACAACCATAGCACCTGAATTAGTGCATTAAATTAGGAGACATACCATTTTTAGAGTCAAATACATATTTCATCAGGCAGTTAAAGTTGGGCAGGTTTATTATAACTTCTCACAAATCTACATTTTGTCATCAACATTCATGAGGCATACAAGCTCTGATGGTGGAGTCTATAAACTTCCATGAAACCCCAAATGTGATTGTAATCCGCATGAGCAAAGCCAAACAAAAATATGTAAGTACTCATTGAAATAAATTATTTTGCCAGAAGACTGGTGGGTAGCAAACATTGTACCTAGAAGGTTGATCCTGGGAATTACAGCGCAGTAAGACCCTCTTACTGAAGAGCCATTGAAATGATCATTAAAAATAGGATTATAAAACACCTAAACACAGTATGATACGAAAAATCCAGAATGCTTTTCATACAAATAAGTGACAATGAGAGAGCATCTGTCCTCTGCTGGAGACCATGTGTGCTGCTCCAGCAGCTTATAGGAGATACAAAAGCCCTGCAGATGGCCACGGGAGAATTTCCCCTGTACAGGGCCAACTCAGCTCTAACTGCCACCGTTGGAGACTACACTCACACATACACACAGAATTATTATGAGGGGGAAATTAAAGTTTATGGCCCTAAAAGAAGATATGTTTTGAAGGAAGAGAGTAGAGAAATCGCAGATCAGAGGTATGCAAAAGGCAGCTAATATTTACAAACCTGATACTTCATCATTGACTACAGAAAAATGTTTCTAAAAGTAGTATAATTTACATGCAATTACAGCAAGTTTTATTGGCAATTTGGAAGAATGTGGCCATAATCTCTTCTATCAGTAAAAAAGTTACTCACATTCTCCCTACACCTTCATACATGCGTGTCTCATCCACCAGAGTCATAATCTCCGTATCAGTAAGGTGTGCATGCTTTTTCGTCCTGTTTAGTTGTTCAATCTGTATATCTGCCAGCTTCACCTTTTGCTGTGTGTCGATAACCTTGGCCTGCAGTTCAGTAAAAGCCTAATGAAAAAAGTAGGCAAGTTACAGTTATGAAATTTTGACCTTGAACGTCATAACTTTTGAACAGGAAATTAAGTTTTACTGGTCCAGGAGTGTCAAGTAGCACTTCTGGACATGGGGCAACTGTTTTCATTTTGGACTCAGAAAACTCAGCAACAGCTAACTCATGTGCAGGGGTTTATAAGTGAACTGCCTCTTTCAGCTATAATGGCACCAGGGATTCCAAACACAGACACGCTTCTGGACACAGACTGTCAGCTCAAGGATCTGCCCTCCTGCATGGCACACATATATGTTTTTAAGTTGTCTAGCAAGACTCATTCTTAGTGATTTGCCTCCCTTCTGGGGCACTGGACTGCTCCTCTTCACTGGAGATGCCTGGCCTGACTCACTTCTATCTGCTCTCCAAGCTTTCCCCTGGCCACCTCCCAGTGCCCACTCCCTTCCCTGACAGCTCTGGTTCCCTCCAGGTCAGGGCTGGAGAAGCTCGCCCTGCCCAGCACCTGTGGGAGGGAGGGGCAGCGCTCTACTCTCTGCTGGGGAGGGGATCAGCCATGCGGCCGGACAGAGGGAGCTTTGCAGAGAGTGAGGTCGAGTGTCTGTCTCAGTGTGTGTGTGTGTGTCTGTCGGGGGGTGGGGGGAGGAAGTCTCTCAGGTTCCCACGCTCCCACACCTCCCCCGGCTCCGTGCTCTCCGCTGCGCTGCAGGTCTCACCCGCAGACCCCGCTCCCCAGGCCCCAGCTCCTGCCAGCCCCGGGACACCCAGCAGGGCTGCGGCACAGCCGAGCCCCGCGCGGCCTCTGAACCCGGGGAGCAGGGCCCTGCTGCGGCCCTCCCTCCTGCAGCCACCCAGGCTATAGGGAAGGAGACTCCGCACGCAACGCTACAAATGGGACCCGGCCGGTACCTTCTTCAGCTCTAGGTCCACGGGCGCCGCCATTTTGCCGACCTCTGCGCGTGCGCATTCAAGGCAGCGGGACCTATTCCAGTGCGCGTGCGCAGTGAGAGGTGGGCCTCTGCGCCTCCCATCACACACTGGGCAGCAACCCATGGGGACTCCAAGGCAGTCCTGGAGGGTTACCAGCAAGCCCACGTTCCTCTTGGAGTACTGACAATCAGAATTGCAGTGCAGCAGGGATACCACCCAGACCCACCACCTGCAGCCATCTGAGCTAAAGGAGAATCACCTGTAGCTCTCTGCAGTACGGGGCCTCTGACACACAGTTGAACAGTTTTTCTAACTCTATCCCATACTGGTGCCCATATATGCTAGCCAGGCCATTGCAGAATTGTATTTGTGGTAGACCCAAGCTTTGCTCACTGAGATGAATGGCTGAAATTGCAAATTACCAACGGTGCAGACTATCAAGAGACCAAATAAAACATAAAGAATATTTCATCACACTATGTGTGTGTTCATGTATCCTGTAGTTGTAGGTCAACCAACCAGGGACCAGAAAAATATAATGTGACTGTACATGTAGTTATTAATAAACATTATTACACAACAGGTGTGTTTGGCATTTAACCAGCTAATATGAAGATAAGGTCCTTGCCCGAGGAGCTGAGCGTCCAAGGGATTACTTCTGCTAAAGTCAACAGCAGCGTTGCCACTGACATCAGTGGATAGGATCTGGCTTAAATAAACTGGAAAACTTCACAAGGAATGACAAGGGGGTGAAACAAAGAGAAGCTGCTCTTGAGAGAGCCTTATTGACAAGGAATTCAGATCAGTTCACTAGAGACTGTTGTATGTTAATTCTCACTGGAGATTATGATGCAGTTTTATTTGCCCATAATCTGAGCCATGAGTGAGGGAGCATACAGTACCAGAGCATACATAGTGATCAGATGCAACCTGAGCGGTAGGATTTAATTTGAACAGTTTGTGATACTACTTCACAGTAGTTACTTAATGCTGGTGCAGTGCT
Source organism: Trachemys scripta elegans (assembly GCF_013100865.1). NCBI lineage: Eukaryota > Metazoa > Chordata > Testudines > Emydidae > Trachemys > Trachemys scripta. The sequence goes on from NC_048305.1 coordinate 36,227,626, forward strand.
TTGAACATGTAAAGCGGTGGCTCTCAATCTTTCCAGACTACTGTACCCTTTCAGGAGTCTGATTTGTCTTGCGTATCCCCAAGTTTCCCCTCACTGAAAAGCTACTTGCTTACAAAATCAGACATAAAAATACAAAAGTGTTATAGCACACTGTTACTGAAAAATAGCTGACTTTCTCATTTTTACCATATAATTATAAAATAATCAATTGGAATATAAATATTGTACTTACATTTCACTGTATAATATATAGAGCAGTATAAAGTCATTGTGTGAAATTTTAGTTTGTACTGACTTTGTAGTGCTTTTTATGTAGCCTGTTGTAAAACTAGGCAGACATCTAGATGAGCTGATGTACCCCTTGGAAGACGTTTTCTGCGTTTTCCCAGGGGTACACGTACCCCTGGTTGAGAACCACTGATGTAAAGCATCATATGCTAAAATCCTGTGACTTCCATTGATTTTAATGGAAGCATTGGCCAATGCCTGATCCATCTAGGTTCTTATACCCCAAGCAAGAGAAGATATAAACCTCCCATAATGCACTTGGTAATTTGTGCAATACTACACCACTTGGAGAAATTTATTCCTGACCAGGCAGTGATTAGCTTACATCCTGAAACATGAGGATTGACAGCTCCTCTAAGTTACTGTAATTGCAGATATTATTCATAGAAATGGCTGTTCTTTTTACAAAATGTCTCCCAGCCTTTTTGGAAACTTACCTAACTACATGCATCAGTTTAATGGGACATCATATTAAAGTCTTTATCCATTTAAAATTTGCTGCTTTCCAATTTTGTTGAAAGGATCTCTGCCTTGCTGTTGCAGGCAACCAGCAACTGTTTCTTAATTTAAAGAAATAGGAAGATCTTAATCCAGTTCCCTGTGGACAGGTGTCCACATCACAGAAACCACTGCTACGGTAGGGACAAATTGCCATTCCTATTGGTAGACTCAGCTGAGAGCCAAGAACTGAAAGAGTCACAGGTATACTACCTAAAGGAGTCCTTCCAGGTCAGGGTCAAGGCTCTTGGCATGACAGGACTGGAGAGCTTGCCCTCTGCTGCCCACACTATTCAGGTCCTATGCAGGGTTCTCAGCTCAGCACCTTTCACCAGCAGTATACAAGTGGGATTTTAAAAAATTGAAAAGCCTCCCAATGAAGTACAACCCCAGAAATAGTCACTGAACACTCCCCCCCCCATCAATGAACTACAGGATTGCTCATTGCTGGGCCAAAGCACATCTTGTCCAGCAGGGCTACTGCAATGTGTGTGGTGATTACTGGAGAACAATGGAATACTTTTTTATAAGGAGTACTTGTGGCACCTTAGAGACTAACAAATTTATTAGAGCATAAGCTTTCGTGGGCTACAACCCACTTCTTGTAGCCCATGAAAGCTTATGCTGTAATAAATTTGTTAGTCTCTAAAGTGCCACAAGTACTCCTGTTCTTTTTGAGGATACAGACTAACATGGCTGCTACTCTGAAACCTTTTTTATAAGGGTTGCTCCCTGCCTTCACAGGGGGGTTGACATACTGAGCTGAAGAATCAAACGTAGGGGTCATGTGGCCATGTGGAGTGACAGAGCTCTGAAGCAGACTCTTGATCAATCAGTTTGAATTCCTTGAAGGTGATGTGCAATGCAAAGAGCCCTGCAAAATAGCTCCCCTGTGCTGAGGACCAGAGCTGCTTTGTTTGAATGTTATTAGCAACAAAATTGCTTTTTGATAATGGTGACCAGGTGAGGCCACCTCTAGAAAAATATTTAGAGCAAGGAAGTGAGTTATTACTGACAAACCCCAATGAGGCTGCTCCTAGCCAGAATGCTGGCGCTGGATTTGCTTTTTAAGCAAACCGCCCTTTCACATGCCTTAGGGGGAGCATTTGCTATTGATTCAGATGATCTAAAGCCGTGTAACAGACACGGCGCAGTATGACATGTGAATGTGGGCTGTTTGTCTCATTACTCACCAGGGAGAGTGAGGGCAACCAGCCAGTCCCAGAGAGAAGATCCCTATGTCCAGAAGAATATGTGCAACTAAGGCAACAGGTCAAAAAGTAATAACTGTAGCTAAAAAAAGAGGCAGACTGATGATGATTATTAATAATACCTTGCAGTTATACAGGGCCTCTCATCCAGACAGATACTGAAGTGTTTTACAAATGACCCCTGCTGGTGGCTGGCTGAAGCCCTGAAGCATAAGCTTTTAGGAACATAAGACATAAACCAGAAATGAGCCCCAGGGCTTCTGAGCCCTGCCCCCTACCAACACAAGTAACCCCATCATACAATCACACTCAAAAATTTATCCAGCTCTCTCTTGGATATAGATATAGTTCAGCCATGTTATAACATACATAAGGAAGAATACCACATCCTATAACCCTGACAGATACGGTGGCCTACAACATGGTTATGATATTTTCTTTCTGTCCACACAATAAAGGATAAATCATAACAAGATTGGGCCATTAGCATGTTACAACAGCCTGGTTTATACCTGGTTATTTTTGCTGTGTAGACATGGTCCAATGTATGAATTCCATAGATCTTCTGTCCACAGTACAGTCTGAGAGGGAATCTATCACCCTTTCACTACTGTCGGTGCAGCTCCACAAGAGATAGCAATGACAAGAGCCCTAGTATGGACATGGTGCAGATGCTTTTACCACCGCGTCAGCTACACTTGCTCAGAGCTAAATGCCCGCAGCTAGTCTCCACCAGCTCTCCCACCATTGCTATAGTACCAATACAGACCCCCAGTGCTGGTAACAGAGGGAGATTTTTGAAAACAGTTCAAGATAGATGCAGCTTTTCTTTTCCAGAAGGCCTTTTATACATCAAAGACCTACACACCTGTAGATGCTGAGAAGGTACTGTGCTGGTGGTGAAATATCCAACAGGGGAAGGATTTAATACCATGGGCCAAAGAGGATGATGATTACAGAGGTAGTAGGAAGGAAATGGCACATGGAGCACCTCGGGAATTGGTGTACCTTGTCCTGTTTATCCAGATGATGAATGATCTGGAGAGGGATGCAGATGACACAAGTGGAGAGATGAGCAAATGTGAAAGAAGCTCCATGGAGGCCTGGAAAAGGTGAGAGAATGAATGACCAAATAACATGCATTGTCATGTATCAAACAGTGTAAGCAAGTACATGTAAACTGCAGTGATCCATAAGCTGTCCACCCACAACTGCCAAACCCACCTATTACCTCCCCAATAACTGCCCCAACTTTCCTAGGTGCCTATCCCTGTTTCTCTAAGCTCCATCAACATTAGCTGCCTGTCCCTCTGCTACACTGCACAGATCCTATTGTCTCCAGCACACAGTGCTTCCTGAGGAGGAAAGGAAAACTTGAGCTGAATAGCAGGAAAAAAACTCTTGGCAGCAAATTCTATAATACTGTGGCATAGTCTCCCAAGGGAAGCAATAGAAACCCCATTGTTTGAGTCATGAGCAATTTATAACTGGACTGGACAAAAGACTGAAGAATGCACAGTGGGGAACAATTCCGAACTAGCCCCAGGGCATGGACTAGGCTATGATGGCTATGATCTATGAAAAGCTCTGTGTGGCAAAGATGACTGAGGAGAGCACCAGCACCCTAGCTGGGCTGGCAGACTAAAGCTCTACAGCTGGCACACAATAGGCCAAACAGCAATAGAAATGCCAGTCACAGGTTACAGCTTCAAAGTCCATTTCCAGATGAGATGACTGGTGAAGATTTACTACTCTCATAGGATCAGTTCCTGGTCCCACTCTTGAAAGCAAAGGGCAGAACTCCGACTGACTTCAATGGGAGCAGGATTTAGCCCTCAGTGCTAATGACCATCCACTTGATGTGTGACAGCAATTAGAAGGCAAACAGAACATGGGAATGTATCAATAGGAGGAACCAAGTCTCACTCCCACTAGCTGTCCCCTTCAACCTTAGAATTGCTCTAGCCTGGGTTTCTAGGAGACTAATGAGCTTCAGTTGCTAATTAACCCTTGCTTCCCCAGCCTGGGACCCTGTTGCTTTCTATTCCCACTATGCGCCACATTGTCTAGACCTTTGTGGTGTGATAGACTCTACTACAGAGCAATTCATAGCTCTCAGAACTATTATTTCAGGTTGTCTGCAGACTCAGGCAAACATCTCTGTGTCAGTTACACTGTGTTCACAATTTGAAGATTTTGTTTGCAACCAAAAGGGCTAGGGCACCGGTTCTCAAACTGTGCATCGGGACCCCAAAGTGGGTCACAGCTCCCTTTGAATTGAGTCGCCAGGGCTGGCTTAGACTTGCTGGGGCCTGAGCCCCACTGCCCAGGGCCAAAGCCTCGGCGGCAGGGCTCAGGTTTCAGGCCCGCTGCCTGGGGCTGAAGCCCTTGAGCTTGAGCTTCAGCTTTGGCCCCCCTGCCTGGAGCGGTGGGGCTCAGGTTTTGGCTCCCTCCCCTGGGGCAGTGGGGCTCGGGCAGGCTCAAGCTTCGGTCCCCCCTCTGGGGGTCATGAAGTAATTTTTGTTATCAGAAGAGGGTCACATTGCAATGAAGCTTGAGACCCCCTGGGCTAGGGACTTAATTTTTACCAATGAAGGCTGAGATTCTGGAGCACAAGATAGCAGACACCAAAACCTCTCCAGACCATCTCCTGGTCATTCCTGGCCTCTGCACCATGGCTTTGCATTGCCATGGCACATCAATGCTGTATTCTGCAGCCAGCTGGCAGTTCTACTGTAGCTTGAGAAATATTCTTAAACAAGGCGTTGTGTGAATGGATTTCTGTGTAACAGCTTTGATTGTTATTCATTTGACTATTAAATCAAAACCCTCGCAAGAATTTTTCCCCCACTCATAGCAGGCTGCAAGATCCAATACCAACTGCCACAAAACCAGGTGGCCTTATGGGCAAATGTCAGCTGTGTGTGCCATATACCCTTCTGCTGCAGAGGAAAAAGAGGACAGCACTGGAAGGGTGGGGGCCTGGGTTCTAGTCCCCTTCCTTGTGATTACTGCTATCAGCAGAGAGGTATAGTAGGAGGGGACAGAGCATTCAAGGAAAGCCCAGAAAGAGGGAAGGGAGCAGGGGCCGGTAGACAGCTCTTTTTACAGACAACTTCGAGGCTGATCATGCCTCACGTCGAAGGGCTGATGTGAGCACCAGCCTAAGGGGTCTGGCCTTGTCGGGTTGGTGAAGAATAGAGCTGGTGGAAAATTTTTCCAAGATAATGCTGATTTGATTAATTCTAAACATTTGCAGGAATGTATCAATTTTGTTGACATTTTCAATGGGAAAGTATCAAAATGTTTCATTTAAAATGTATATTATATTATAATTATATTATATTATATTATCAAAATGAAATATGTCAGAATATTTTGGTTTGCAAATAATGCCGAGATTTTGACTTTTTGTCTCAATTTGGGACAAAAAACAAATTTCAAAATCTCAGAAAATCACAGGACATCCATTCTGGTTTTTGGACTTCTTTAGTGAGAAGCAAGACCACCGGGGAAGCACCAACTTTTGGCCCAGCTAGCAAACTCATGGAGAAAAGGAACATGCCCACTGTAAACAGCTAGAACTGCCCCATTGCAAGCAGGAGGAGGCAGGCATGGAGCACAAAATGGCATCTGAAGACAGCAAAACTGGACCCAGAAATCAGGATTTCTGTGGCCAGAGCGTCCCAGAGTGGATTTCTGGGGCAGCTGCCCCAAATGCAAACTCTGCCGCCTGCAATTGCAGAATTCACAGGACCCTGATCAGACAGGTTAATTTTAATGCTCCTCCCGGAACCACTGAAATGTACTTGTGTTGTATTAGTGAGGCTTGGGGAGGCAGGGAAGGGACTTCAGCTGCAGAGCTGCTGCTGGTGGAGCTGCCTTATGAGGGGGTTCAGAGCTGCCTAGACATGACCCAGCCTGGTGTGGGATCATAGTACACTGAGAACAGGAACCCAGGGTGGGGGTGTCATTTTTTGGAGCATTGCCCTTTCACAAGACTCTGGCTGGTGATCAGCATACAGGATCAGTTACCTGCAGGTGAAACTGAGGCCCAGAGAGGTGAAGGGAATTGTCCAAGGTCACACACGGAGTCAGTGTCCACTCCAGGCCACTAATAAAACTCAGGCTTCCTGACTCCTAGACTCCTGCTCTAAGCTCTGCTTCCCGCCTGGCTTTTCAATTTGCCGGTTTCAGCAGGAAATGTTGTGGCCGGTGACACATAAGGATTTTTGATGTATTTCTGGCCCAGGCTGCATGTCCGGAGGAATGGGGGGGAGGCAGTGTGGGGCTCTGCAGCGTGGAGGTGGGGGGAGGTTGGAGTCTGCATTCCTGAAGGCCTCGGTCTGCATAGTTTCACAAAGCATATACGCTTGGCAGGCTCCCCTTGTATTCAGCTTCTGTGTTGGCAGCTGGAGAGCGGGTGGGCGTCGTGCAGACTGGAAAGGCTGATGAAGTGGAGGGGTTTGAACCCAGGCGAGTCAGGAGCAGCCAGGCCAAGGCAATCAGGACCCACTGGGCAACTGGTCAAGGCTGGCATCCACACTGGCTCCTGTGATCCAAGAGCTATTTACTGCTTGGGTTTCTGCTGCTCTGGCTCAAGGTGAACACTGGCACCTGTAGCTGTTCCCCCCACCCCCTGGTGACCGTGCAGTCAGCTGTTGGGGCTGCCTGGACATTCCAGAGCGGGGCTGGCTGCCACACAGCATGGTCTGTGAGAGGCCAGCCGAGGGCTCAGTCGCCATGGAAACCAGACTTCTCATGGAAAGGTCACATATTTGGTGTAGCTGTAATCCGGACCCCTCCAGAAATGGAACATTTTCCCCATTTTGATGCCGCTGGCCCGTTTCCCAAGGACACACGGAGAAAATCTGTAATAAGGGTGGCTGCTGGGAGCCCGCCCTGCCCCATCTGGTGTCATGGGCACGGCCACAGCTCCCTGGGCTGAGCTCCCTCTCAGAGACAATGCTGGCATAGAGAAGGCAGCCAAGATCCGGCTGTGGAGGCATCAAAATGTGCTAGCTATCCTCTTCCTCTCCCTTGCAGCAGTGGTACTGCAGCCCCCTCAAGAGGGGGCACAGCAGTGCTCTCTGACGGCTTTGCTATCAAACACATAGCGAAGTCAGGCTGGCATCGACATTATGAAGGGTTTGATCATCGACTCCCTGCAGAACCCCTGCCTTCCCCAGTTATAATACAGCCATGGCACAGTGACACTGACAGAGGGTAGGAGTCTTAGAGCAGTCTAAGGGAGTCAGGGGAATTTCAGTGGGATCTGGGCACCTAACTCCCTTAGATCATGTCTCCACTGCATCTGGGTGCCAGCCTCCCAGCCCAGAGCCACGCTCTCATGCTAGTGCTCTAAAAGAAGCTGTGTAGATGGTGCTTCGACGTTGTGGCGCAGGCTCTCATGGCCCCTCAGGATTCAGAGCCTGAGCCCCAGATCGAGCTGCAGCATCTCCGCTGCTATTTTTAAAGCACTAACATGAGCCCCACTATCATGAGTCTGTGGGCCTGGGCTGAGCGGCTCACTCCCAGATGCTGCGTAGAGCCCTTAGGCTCCTTTGAAACATCCCACCCAGAACTGCTGCTGCCCCCTCGCCGGCACAGAGTCCCTCTTCTCCCCCCGTGCCCCCGAGACACACAGAGCATGTGTCTGTGTCTAAGCTGTGCCTCATGTGCTAAGAGAGTTAGGAGGAAGGCACTAGAGCACAGAGGACAGTCCAGCCGCTTACACGTGAGATGGAGCTGCTCGATTGTGCACTCAAAACAGCAACCAATTTACTGGGAAAATGCCTGCTTGCCCATCACCCTCACCCAGGCCTGCCTCTATGTTTGCACATTGGCCTGTTTTGTGCCATATGACAGCATCACCTCTGACTGAAGTCAGGTTACAGGCCTGGTGGTGCCCCACTCAGCTTCTTTAAAACACCGTACAGATTTAGCTGAATTAAGGGTGCTGGTGAGCTAACAATGCATCTTCCACGCACTGTGATTTTGTATGAGGCAAACCCCCCACATGCCACCAGTGGGCCCGATTCTGAGGTCCTCTACTCCAGTGCTGAGAGCAAGAATGGCAGGGAGTGGGCGCAAAGATGGCTTTAAGCCAAGGAGCTTGGCATAGAGTTCTTACGCCATCTCTGTGCTGGGCAGGGAGCACATCACACAAGAGCAACAGAGAATCAAAATCGAGTCTAAGAATATAGAGTGTTTGGCCATTGTAAGTACCATGAACAGCCTCAAAAACTGACCCATTGGTGAAATGGTTTGCTGTTAGCATAGCTTGGATGAGACCAGCTCAAGGGATGCTATTATGGTCAACGGTTCTCAATTCCTGGGCAATGTCTCAGCATAGATCATGTGTGAGCCGTTTTCTTCCTTCTGAGTGCACTCCGTGCACTCCTCACCGAGGTGGACAGTTCTTCTGCTCCCCCTTCATGAGGCTCCACCCCTTCTTGGCGTCAGTGGGAATTGACAGGAAAGTCACATTTTTCACTTCTTGTCCCAGTTGGTAAATGGGATTGATCGTGATTGATCTAAACACTGACACCTGTCACTAGTGGTAGGCACAAAGCTTTACTGTGCCATAAAAATATCACTCTGAGTACCACAACATGTGCTGTTTAGTGCTTTGAGTCACTGGAAAGTCAATTAGTTGCTTTCTTCTTGCAGCCACTAAGCATTTTCCTTCCTACCAGCCGAATGGATATGTAGAAGAAGGAGGCACTTTCAGAGCAGAAACGAAACCATCCCACTTGTGACAGATGGCAATTTCCTGCAATATCTTGGACAAACTTTACTGAATTAAGATTACGTATTTTAAGAGCCCACTGTATTAAAAATGCAAATGTTTATGTATTACTGGGGGATTGTTTGGAACTTCTTGAGGAGGAAGACAGGATTAATGGCATGTCTGGGAGGGGCTGTGATCTGCAAACAACTATGGATTTGTCAATACTTAAAATGTTGCAGTGACACAGCTGCAGTGCTTCAGTGTAGACACTACCTATGTCGACGGGAGAGATTCTCCCATCCGTCTAGGGGTCGGCAACCTTTCAGAAGTGCTGTGCTGAGTTCATTTAGTCACTCTAATTTAAGGTTTTGCATGCCAGTCATACATTTTAATGATTTTAGAAGGTCTCTTTCTATAAGTCTATAATATATAACTAAACTATTGTTGTATGTAAAGTAAATAAAGTTTTTAAAATGTTTAAGAAGCTTCATTTAAAATTAAATTATAATGCTGAGCCCCCTGGATCGGTGGCCAGGACAGTGTGAGTGCTACTGAAAGTCAGCTCATGTGCCACCTTCGGCACACGTGCCATAGGTTGCCTACCCCTGCTCTAGGTAATCCGCCTCCCCAACAGGTGATAGCTAGGTCAATGGAAGAATTCTTTCTAGCACTGTCTACACTGGGGGTTAGGTCATCTTAACTATGTTGCTCAGGGTGAGGATTATCTCAGGGGTGACTCAGCGACGAAGCTGAGTCAACCTAACTTTTTAGTGTAGACCAGGCCTACGTTGAACAACGTAGCAGATGCAACTACTCATTTGGGCCAGTACATGTGACAGGGGACTTAAACTACCCCACCTACGGCCATAGCTTTTGAAGCTTCTTCTGCTGATGACCCATGAACATGAGGCCAGTTCAAAGCCCTCCAAACTGTAGAAAGGATGGACTACATTTTTCATGGGGGTTCTTGTTTTGGGCAAAAGGGAATTATGAGCTTGAAACCCCAAGAACACCCTGAGCATGGTTTGAATGACTGCTCACCTGCCAGAGCCCATGTTGGAATTGGGAGATCTCAGGTAAACTTGTCGCATGTGTGTAGATTCTTTTATTATTTTAAATATGTTTTTTCTGTATTGCTTTTACCTTAAAAACAAAATATGGGTGCTTAGGAAGAACTGTGTGCTAACATATATTTGGGGCAATTACACTGTGTACCATGTCTGAGAAGAAACACAAAGCGGGCCTGCTTCAGCAGATTGTCTTTTGTTGGGAATAACATAGTGAAGACAGGGAACTGTTCATCTTGGAAATACCCACTCAGGAGGGTGAGAGACGGGGGGTCTCCAGCCAAGAGAGGTGACCAGTGGGGAGCCGGGAGCCTAGAGTGGGGGGAAATACAGGTGCAGGTGCCCTGCACTGCTCTCCTCAGAAATAAACAGAAGAACCAGACAGATGTGGACAGCAGCTAGTAAACTCAGATGCTGCGGAAACAGTGACTGTGCCCCTGTTAACCATCTGCATCCTATGCCCACAAACACCGTTCCATTAGCTGCTGAATCTCTGAAAGGCTCCCCCCACCACATAATGCCTCTATTTTCCATGTTCAATAACCATTTTGGGGTGTCCTATAGTCAGGCCCAGGACTATGGCTGCCTGAAGCAGAGCTCTGTGTGCAGCTGTTAGGCTCATGACTCTCCACTCCACCCAAATCCTCCCTCCAAGTCCACTCATGGTAAAGAAGGAAGAGAGAATGCACAGGCACGATTCAGCAGTTCCCCATTGTTCTCAAACCCTCAGTGACTAATTTTGGTGATAGATGCTATCTTGACAGCTTTGGGGAGTGGAGCTATGCCCCGGACAGGTACATTATGGGCCGGGCACACTTTCCACCTTCTGCTCCACTGCAGACTCAGCTCAACCCTCACTATAGAATTGACAGAGTGGTACATTCATTCCCAAGCCCCAGTCACTTCCCTGCTGAGACTGGCAGTAGCATGGGGAGTTTCTGTGACCACCACCTTCACTTTGCATGGGCTCCAGTCAACAATTGCTTCTGGCTGCCATTAACCTGATCTGGGTTTGTCCTTTGTAGAGAAAGGCTCCATAGCCTGTTACTAATCCTTGGAGCCATTAATTATTTCCCACCCATAGCAAACATTAACATTCCAGGTGTCTGCAGAAAGACATCCTCTTGGCTACCCAAGTGACTTCCCAGCCTGCCAAACACACTGTTCTTGGGGATGCAAAGGTATGGAGGAGGAAAAGTGAAAGGGAGGTGGCTAAACTTGGTCAGATAGGAAATCTTAGAGATGACCCTCAGGTATGGTGCTCTGAGTCACTGCAGTGGATGTTAGCAAAAAGTTGGCTAACACGGTGGAAAGGATGAGAGGCAGGAGTGGAGTATTGTAGGGATCATTACTTCAGTAATACAGGAATGTCAGCCAGAACAAGAGAGGACAATGAGAATGAAAAAAATGGAGAGCAGCCTTCAAACTCCAGGCATTACACAAAGTGGAACCTAATGTTCTTTCTTCAAGGAGATATTTGGAGTCCTAGGGAAGGCAGTGGGAGAACGTGTAACTAGCAGGCTTCCAACAAAATTTAACAAGTTACTTCTTATATGCTATTCTTCTCTTTCAATCAAAGTGAGACCTCTCTGCTGGCTTCATTTTCAGATGTAGGGTACAAAGCTTGGGTGCTACATGGGGGTCCTCAAATCACTGCATAAGCTCTTGAATGTGTTACTTATCTAAGGAGGGAATAAACATTATATTGGTCCAAAGGCTGGGACTTCACAACCAGCACTAAAATGCCCTGTTAAACTAAGGAATGTCATTAGTATCTAAGATCCGGATTTCACATGAAACATCATTAGAAAGGCATGCCCAGAAAATTTGAGATTCATGGCTTTCCAATGGTATAGGGCTTTTGTTTCTACACCTGGCAAGTTGTAAGTTGTTGGGCCTTAACATTGTCACCTTTTACCACCATTTTACCCCTTTCCCTCCACTTTGCTTGTGACATGATTTTAGTGGATCTCGAGAACCACTAGAGATTGCAATTATTGCTTCATACCCTGCCAAGTTTATAAATGGTATAAACATGTTAGCATTTCATGAGAGATCAGCTGCGAGGATCTCGTCTTAAAGGAAGTAGAAGAAGAAAAAGAAGAAAAAGCTAGATGGCAATCAGCACAACGTGATTTTAAGGACTGATACCTCATGCTCTGCCAGAGCTAGATTTTGGCATGATCAGTGCAAATGCTTTAAAGGACTAGTAAATCTTAGAATCATAGAACTGGAAGGGACCTCGAGAGGTCATCTCAACCAGTTCCTTGCACACATGGCAGGGCTAAGGATTATCTAGATCATCCCTGACAGGGGTTTGTCTAACCTGCTTTTAAAAATCTCCAATGACAGAGATTCCACAACCTCTAAAGGCAATTTGTTCCAGTGCTTAACCATCTTGACAATTAGGAAGTTTTTCCTAATGTCCACTCTAAACTGCCCTTGCTGCAATTTAAGCCCATTGCTTCTTGTCCTGTCCCCAGAGGTTCAGAAGAACAATTTTTCTTCCTCCTTCTTGTAACAACCTTTTAAGTACTTGAAAACTGTTATGTCCCCACTCAGTCTTCTTGTCTCCAGACTAAACAAAGCCATTTTTTTCAATCTTCCCTCATAGGTCATGTTTTCCAGACCTATAATCATTTTTGTTGTTGTTCTCTGGACTTTCTCCACATCTTTCCTGAAATGTGGTGCCCCGAACTGGACACAATACTCCAGTTGTAGCCTAATCAGCACGGAGTAGAGTGGAAGAAATACTTCTCCTGTCTTGCTTACAACACTCCCAGAATGTTTGCTTTTTTTGCAACAGTGTTACACTGTTGACTCCTAGCTTGTGATCCATTAAGACCCCCAGATCCCTTTCTGCAGTACTCTTTCCTAGTCAGTAATTTCCCACTTTGTGTGTGTGCCATTCATTGTTCTTTCTTAAGTGGAGTACTTTGCATTTGTCCTTATTGAATTTCATCCTATTTACTTCAGACCATTTCTCCAGTTTGTCCATATCATTTTGAATTTAAATCCTATCCTCCAAAGCACTTGTAACCCCTCCCAGCTTGGTATCGTCTATAAACTTTAAGTATACTCTCTATGCCATTATCTAATCATTGATGGAGATATTGAACAGAACTTGACCCAGAACTGATTTCTGCAGTACCCTTGATATGCCCTTCCAGCTTGACTGTGAACCACTGATAACTACTCTCTGGAAACGGTTTTCCAACCAGTTATGTACCCACCTTATAGTAGCTCCATCTAGGTTGGATTTCCCTCGCTTGTTTATAAGGTCATGCGAGATAGTATCAAAAGCCTTACTAAAGTCAAGATATACCACATCTACCTCTTCCCTCTATCCACAAGTCTTGTTATCCTGTCAAAGAAAGCTATTAAGTTGGTTTGACATGATTTGTTCTTGACAAATCCATGCTGATTGTTACTTATCACCTTATTATCATCTAAGTGTTTGCAAATTGATTGCTTCATTATTTGCTCCATTATCTTTCCAGGTACTGAAGTTAAGATGACTGGTCTATAATTTCCCCTAGTTGTCTTTTATAGATTGGCACTATATTTTCCAGGACTAGAAAACAGAAAGACAATTTTGCTTAGTGCCAAGATGAGACCCCAAATGTGGAAATGGGTGGGCAGACTTAGGCACTCCAGTCTGAAAATGAGCCCTTGTGTAGTGCAGCCACACAGGCTAGAGAAAAGCCGATTTCCCATGGAAAAACAGCCAGCTCTCTCTGCTTTGACACTCCCTGCTACTGTCTATACATCACCTTGCTTTCAGGAGGCTTTCCAGCATAGGGCTCAATGAACAGGAGACAAGTGAGTCTGGGTTATTTTTATTTTGATTGTAACATCTGAACCTGTTCTGGAAGCACTGGATGTAACAACATGAGGTCGCTCACTGCAGCCTCTGAAATTTGACACACACAAGAACTCAAACTTGTTCTAACGCAAGAATCTCCATGAGGGAAGAGAGCCCATAAGACTTCCTCGGGGTCCTAAAGACCACGTAGAACCTATCTTGAGATAGTTCCCCCCATGTTTGTCTCCTGCACCTTTGGTGTTTGGCCTAGGCTTTGGATTTTGAATCAACCCTCCCCTTTTTTCAATTGCAGAGGCTGGAGTAAGCACCAGTCAAGTTTCGAATAATAGAAATGTTTGGACAGTATAGGTCAGATTCAGTGGAGCTGCACTCACTTACAGCAGGTCTGAGTTTGCCCCCATACATATGATTCCCCTCGCCTGCTGTTTCTCAGCAAGAAGGGAGAAGGGGACATGCAGAAGTATTGAAATCTGGTTTTTGGCTCATGCTGTCCATATTTTTCCCCATATAGTGCCACATGAAATATTCCTTTTCCAGTCATCATTAAATAATATGTAAGCATTTGTAACAAAGTGTTAATTATTAGACCATTATGTTGCACATTAAAAAGTGAGGGCCAATCCTGCTGTCTGAACTCATGGTAAAGCTCCCATTGATTTCCAGACTACAGGATCAGACCCTAAATAAATACTATGTACAGTATATCTAAAATAAATATATAATTTAACATGAAAAATATCTTGTTAAATAGTTTCCCTCCCCTGCCCCCATCTAATAAAGCCGCAAAGTCAGTCTCCGCGGAGTTGAAGTCTTTCACAGTTAGTTCCTCAGCGTGCGTTTGAAGGATCCAAATTCTGGTTTGGTTTTAGTTACTCTTCAGTCCCTAGCAAAGCACTAAAGCGAAGGTCCAGCTTTCCATCCTCAGCAGAAGCCCTTCAGCTGAGACTCCTCAAGGAATTCCATTGCTTATTGGAAACCATCAAGTAGGAAGTCGCCTCTCCTGCCACCTTCTTTCATTCCAGCAGATCAGGTTGGCTCATTGAGATGTGTGTTTCAGTGAAGTCATTCCCTGACACAACCCCCAAAAACAGATACTCCCCTTCCACTCCCATTGGTTTTTCAATAGATCCAATAAACAGAGTCTTAAGTTGCTATGACTGGTTTCTTGGTGGAGGTAGAATCGCTTCACTGCTCAATCCTGAAACACAACACAAGATTGGGTTATTTCACATCACGGCTTGTGCCTTGTGCAAGGTGATGTGCTTTGCGGTGGGTGCCGATCCTCAAAGAACACCCCGCACTGACGCGTTGATTCAGGAAAACACTTAAGCTCGTACATGAAACTTAGGAACATGCCTAGGTCAAAAGAACTCAAGCACGTGTGAATGCTTTCCTGAATCAAAGCCAGAATCAGTGTCCCATCCATCTGGATGTGGAGTACTCTGAGCTCCCACTGACTTCAATGCAGCCTCTCAGACCTTACAGGATCAGGGATGCAGATTGGTATTAATAATATGGCTCATCTCCACAGGTACTGATCACCCACAGCTCCCACTGATTCCGTGTGAGTTGTGCCATCAGACCGAACAACCTATATTTACCTTTTTGATAAAGTCTCCCCTGGAATGACACCCACTAATTAGTAATCCCTTCCACATATTAATTCACCCACCCGGGAGACATGACATTTTCCTAATTTAAAAACCTGGAAGCATGTGTGATATCAGCATTCGGACCAGCGGAGGGGGCATTTCCCCTTCCCAGTGCCTGCCCACCACTGAAGCACAGCTGCCTCTGGGGTGAAACAGCCTCTGATTGCCAGTGCAACACTGGAAGAATACCACTACACCAGTGGCTGAGGAAGGGAGTATGGAAGAATGATACAGTAATAAGGTAAGGACACATGGGAGCGAAAAGGAAGGGCTTTTTAAAGGCAAGATTTAAAGAAGGGAGATGACTCAGTGGGTCATAGGAAGGGAATCCCAGATAGACAGAGAGGAACAAGTGAAGAAACAACCTCCAATTATGGAGAGGGGAGGCCATGACCAGAGGAGTGAGCGAGGGAGTTATGTGACTCCGAGATCAGAGAGGCAGAGCAGAGGGAGTGGGTGGGGGACCCTGTGAGCAGGGTATCGGAGCAGTAGAGTGGGTTGGAAAGGAGGAAGCACAGAGGAGTATAGAGAGGGACTGGGGGAGCAAGGCAATGTTGGCCTTTGGAAACCAGCAGGGTGATTCAGAATTGGGCTTGGCCGGGAAGCCAGAGATGGGTACAAAGCGATCCATTCACTTCAGGCTAACGGCAGGGCCGGGAGACCCACTGCAAAGTCACGGATTTGCTCCTCTGGGGGCTGAATCAGAGAAATGGGGTTTGTTCCCTATCGGCGCTCTGGCAATAGGCACAGGCTATTGAGCTCCGAGTCTCAATCCGAGAAGGACACATTAGTCATTGTCAGACTGCACAAGAGAACAGAACTGGCCCGGTGTGACAGAACGTCTGCAGAACCCATCAAGCTCCATGCCCACCAGGGCCGGCTCCAGGGGTTTGGCCGCCCCAAGCAGCCAAAACAAAACAAACCAAAACAAAAAGCCGCGATCGCGATCTGCGGCAGCAATTCGGCAGGAGGTCCTTCGCTCCCAGGTGGAGTGAGGGTCCGTCAGCCGAATTGCCGCCAAATACCTGGACGTGCCGCCCCTCTCCGGAGTGGCCGCCCCAAGCACCTGCTTGAGAAGCTGGTGCCTGGAGCCAGCCCTGATGCCCACTAGCTGCACCTGTCGCTGCCCAGCAGGGCCATGTGCAGTCTTGCAGATGGAAGCTGCCCCTGCCATGCCACAATGCCCATGCTGGAGGGTTACCTTGCAGGCCCCCCGATGCCATCAGTGGTTTCCGGTGATGCCCAACTTAATTTTCTCTTCGTTTTCTACATCATAAACTCCTCTTTTGTGACACCTGCAAACACAAGCAGACAGACATTCACCAGCGTGCCACTGCTGCTCTGGTCAGGGTCACGAACCCACCCGCCGCAACAGGAGCCGCCTGGGGCTGTCACTGTTCTCATCTTGGCCATATGATGCAATGCCACATCTTCCATCTCGGTGCCTCCCTTGGGGCGAGATGCAGGAGGCTGGATATCTCTGATGTCTGGAGAAAGAAAGCAACTGCTTCCCATCAGCCCACTTCTCCCCCAGCTGTTTGAGATTGCTGGATCTTCCCCTACAGAAGCCAGGGCAGAGCTGGGAACAAACCCAGCCCATGGTGAGCATAAAAAAAAAAACCCAAGACAAGAAGGACAGAGAAACTGGACAGCAAGGTGGTCCAAGGCTATAAATGCCATCGGCCACTGAACCAGGGAGACCCCTGCTCCCATACACAGAGGGCTTGAGCCCCAGGGAATACCAGCAGTGGTGTCAGTGGGGGCAGTTTACCCAGGTTGGGGTCAGGGCTCTGGGTTTAAGAGCAGGCCGGTGTATCCCATGCAGTGCGACCACAGGTAGCCTCCCTCCCTCCCTCCCTCCTTCCCACCCCCAAGTTGAGGGGTAGGTCTTGTGACCAGCACGTGGCAGCCCATTCCCCATCACCTGAGCATCAGCAATGCAGCGATGATGATGAGACACAGAGAGGACAGCACCACCGCTACGACGGCCAACGCTGTGGTGTGGTCATAACTGGTGAAGGGGTTTTCCACGGGGAGAGTGAGGCCATGGCACCGCTCGCCATGGTACCCTGGCTGGCATCTAGTTTGTGAGGGGGGAGGAAAGACAGTTTAAAAGACAGTAGCAACGGGACACTCTAGGAGCAAAGTTTTGCCCTGGGTATTAATCATCATCGGAACTGTTCTCCAGCCCCTTCCACCCAAGTGTCATGGAACATCTCCGACCCTCTCCTAGCTCTCAGGACACAGCACGGCCTCCTCCTCGCCAGTGAGACAAGGCCCAAGCCCCGAACCTTCGCTCAGTGCGTCGATCCTTCAGGCCCAGCATCGCCATTGCTGACCTTAGCTGCACCTGCTCCAGGGCAGTCATCTCCTCCCAGGGACAGTGTCCCTGACAGGTCCAAGTATCACCTATTGCTCTCTACTGTCCTCCCCACATCCAGTACAGCCCAGCACTCTGCCCAACCCTTTGGCATTGCTGCTGGGCACTGGGCTGGGATTTCCCACAGTGAACCAGAGTGGGTACTGGCCCAAGCATCAGGACGGGGTTTCCTAGACCGCCTGGATCCCCAGCAGGATGGATTCAAGCCTTCAGCCTGAATATATTGGACTCCATTCAGCTGGTCATATGGAGGTCTTCCCCATAAGACTTTTGAATCTAAGGGTCTGTGGAGACATTAGCGATCCCACGACATTTTCAGGGACCTTGCTCCAAAGTGCCCTGCTGGCGTGCAGTGTGCTGTGCTCCCTTTAACTACCTTGCTCCTCCCCAGAGCTGGCCGCATTTCATGGGTGAGTAGAACACTGAAATCATTCAGTGCTATGCAAAATAAAAAAAGTGTCAGAATAGCTGCCCCGTGCATGATGGGCTCCCAGCTCCAGCCAGTTCTGTTTGTCTGCCCTGAACCATACTAGGTCACCTAAACCCTCCAGATCCTGTCATATGCCTTCCAGCGCTCAGAAGCAGGTAAGAGGGGGTGAGATTAGTGAGGAGGCAGGCTGAAGGGGTGGGAGCAGGGGCATCACTCCACCCTGACCATCAGGATCAGAGTTTTGTCATTGGGGCATGCTTGAGTCATCCCAGCTCCCGTTAGATATAGGCTGAGAGGAGGCCGTTAAAATATGAGCTCAACTAAGTATCGTCCACTGCACAGAGATCCTTGAATTCTATTAGCATGTCAGGGACTTAGAGCTCAGCACTGGGACAAACCTCTTCAGCTCCCATTTTCAGAGCCTGGAAATCCCATTTAAGAAAGCCAAGGACAGGTCTGACCTCACGCTTGGTAATGGAGATGAAAGAGGTTTGAATGCCTCCTCTGGGGATATTTCCCACAGACGCACTTCTCAAACGGGAGCAAACCAACACTCGTGACCCATGAGCCACCAATCTCTCCTCTGGCCAGGTAATTATTCATGGAACAGAAATAAAATCTGCATCAGAGCCAGGAGGCTAATTACCCAAACACCCCTTGCAGTTAGTCAAAGGAGAATCACGTAAACAGCCTAATATACATGCCCCCCCATAGCTCTGGACCCTTGCCAAGGCCCAATCAGAGGGATGAGCTTCTTGTCAAACATGTGGACACATGCCAGACATCAAGATCAAGTGTCCCATGTTTAGATCGAGCGCCATTAAATCCAGCACATGCCATGTATCAATGTCATCTTCAGCCTCCAATATTCACATTACACCAAAAGCAAAGAACCATAGAAGCTGAAGGGCCAGAAGGTCTCCAGGAAACCCCGAGCCCTCTCCAGAACAAAGTGCTGCCAGTGCCCTCAGCTAACACCATAGTGTGCTACAGCCACATGTTCTCCCAACAACCACAGCAGGCAAAGGTCGCAATGAAACTCAAAGCAGCAGCCCTGGATCCGCCAAAGATGCTGGCTGAGCAGAGCAAGGCTGGAATCTCACAACCCCTCAGCTTTCTCAGTGGGTGGCTACTGGATACCAGCCACTGCAGCTGAGAACCTCAGACTCCTTTAGATCTTGTTAAAGGCAAGAGCAGTGGCCTTAGTTAGCCACCTCGGAGCCTCTGCTCTCATCAGGGATGGGGGAACTGAGGCAGAAGAATGCTACTAGGGAAACTAGCTTGTGGGAATGTGGCCTTCTGAACAGTGGAGTCTGCCTCCTGCTGAGGTCTGGATGGGTGAGCCTTAATCCAGCCCTGGCCCTTGTCCTCCAGACATCATCTTCCATCGCTGCCCTAAGGCCTTGTCCCCGCAGGAAGCACTGGTTAAGGAAGAGCGTCCCCAGCAAGATCCCTCAGGAGTTCAGTCGAGTGCCTGACTGTCCAGAGAGTCCGTCCCCCAAGCACCTGCTGCTCTCCTGCAAGAGGTGTCATCGACCTTTGCAGCAGCCCAGATAGTGAGCTGCTTAGGACCCTGACAGCAGATACTGCTCTGTGCTGGTGGCTGCTGCGAGCATCAAGTTTCAGGAGACGGCTGCTCAGGCTGTGTTAGGAATTCCCTCAGCTGCAGCTTCAGGGCAGAGAACGCTCAGAGGCTCCCAGGGCAGCACTCGCTGATCTCCGCAACACCATGCTGCCCCACGTTTCCAATGCCAGAAGGCTGCACAAGACGCGAGCCAGAGCTCTGCGATCTTCAGCAAGTTCTGTGGACAGGCAGTGGTAGCTCAGGGGATGGGTTACAGAGCACCACAAGATCAGTGTTCTGTGAAGTCTGACAAGAAATGAGCTGCGAGATTCAGGCCAGTGTCCACATTGCAACAAACTCTTGCCAGCTTTAGCTTCCCCCGCCTGTGCAGTGGGCATGGGTGACTGATACTTCCCTACTTCCTGAGGGTGATAGCAGAGGGAGTCCATCCATGTCTGAAAGAGCTTTGAGCTCCTCAGAGGAAGGCACCCAGGAGAGGCAGAGAATGATTAATTAACAGCAGTAGTTCAGCTCAGGGAAGCAGCTCTAACACAGGAGTAAACAGAGGAATGGCTCATAATGGAGCAGCTTCAACATGTTCCTGGCAGGCTGCCATGCACAGTGCCCTCAAAGCTGTTGTCTCCAACCCTGGCTGCTTGGAGCTGGGACAGAGAGAGTCTGAACACCAAATTCTCCTTCTGCTTGCACTACTGCACTGGTGCAACAGACAGGGCTGTCACATTTGAAGAGGTGGATGAAGAGATTTACTTTCCCTTTCCAGCCCCCAAGCCTCAAACTGCTGCAGAAGAAGACCAGAGCCCTGCACTAGATGGTCTAGGACAAGGAGGCCTTGAAGGGAGCTCCTCAGAAAGAGACCTCTGTGCTGCAGAAGACCATCTACCTCATCTCCATGGTGAGACAGTGGCAGACAAGCCGAAGTGATCATAAACTCTAATGCATAGGGAGAACTTGCTTGCAGCACTCACAACAAATAAATCAGCTTAACCAAGAGAATTAGAAATGGAAGAACCCAGTCACGTCTAGCCCCATCTCCCGCTGGTCACTGTAAAAACCTTCCCTACAGTGTGTTCTTCAGGGCTTTTGTTTTCAGCTTCCACTGTTTCCCTTTGAGAAACTATTCCATGGCTAGTGCAAGGTGGGCAAACTACGGCCCATGGGCCACATCTGGCCCACCAGCTGATTTAATCCGGCCCTCGAGCTCCCGCTGGGGAGCAGGGTCTGAGGCTTGCCTCGCTCCTGCGCTCCAGCTAGGCAGTGGGGTCAGGGACCGCTCCGTGCGCACGTGCCGCAGCTCCCAGAAGCAGCCGCATGTCCTCCCTCCGGCTCCTACGCATAGAGGCAGCTAGGGGGCTCCCCATGCTGCCCCCCCTCAAGTGCCGCCCCCGCAGCTCCCATTGGCCAGGAACTGCAGCCAATGGGAGCTGCAGGGGCAGCACGTGCGGACAGAGCAGCACACAAAGCCGCCTGGCCGCAGGTCCGCATAGGAGCCAGAGGGGAGACATGCCGCTGCTTCCGGGAGCTGCTTGAGGTAAGCGCCGCCTAGAGCCTGCACCCCTGATCCCTCTCCCATGCCCCAACCCCCTGCCCCAGCCCTTATCCCCCTCCTGCCCTCCGAACCCCTCAGTCCCAGCCCAGAGCACCCTCCTGCATCCATAACTCCTAATTTCTGGCCCCACCCCGGAGCCCTCACCCCTTCCTGCACCCCAACCCCAATGCTGTGAGTATTCATGGCCCGCCATACAATTTCCATACTCAGATGTGGCCCTCAGGCCAAAAAGTTTGCCCACCCCTGGCCTAGCGGGTCTCGCTGCTAGACTGCGTGACAGTAGCCAGTGCGTATGCCTGATGCTGAACGAAAGCATTTTTCAGTTTTGTCCTTTGAAGACATTATTCAAGAGTAGGTTCTTGGTGTGGAAAGAATACTCCGTCACTCTGCCAATGTCAGAATCTCTCAGGGCCAAGTGGATCCTTCCAGCTTCCCCGTTCTCTGTGACTCTTCCTCTACCCCCTCCCCAGCCATCACCAGAGCTGCTACCTGCATAATACACCATGGGACACATTAATTAGATGGGCCCACGAAGATAGGAAAAGCCATGTTCAAGAGCGGACACTGAATTCAGGTGCCTCTGTTGCTGGGTGCCCAGCTTGAGACGTCTATGGTTAGATTTTCAGGATAGCTCAGCCCCCTGCTCCCAGGGCGTGATCTTCAGAGATGCATCATGCAGAACATCCCAGCTCCTACTGACCTCAGCTGGAGTTGGGGGGATCCAGCACTCCTGAAACACAGGCTACAGGCACCTGAGTCTGGATTCCTAAAGTGAGTGCCCACTTCTGAAAGTGTGACTGGAAAGGGCTACCAAGTGCCCTGCAATAGACAAACACGCCACAAAGGGAAGTTGTGTCATACTGACTTCCTGAAGGCTAAACTCCATGCTCACTCAGGGCCCATGGAGATTCACGTGGCATCCCTGAATTCAGACCACTGGGGAATTTAATGGAAGGCTGATGTGTGTGATAGAGGGACACACATCTGGACCTGTGCCTTAAACAAGACCCAACAGAGTACAGGGTTGATCACAGGGTGCCAAAGCGATGCAAAAACCCAAGCAGCATGTGAAACAGAAGAGAATCCTCACAGAGTGAGAGTATGTGGAGACCTGCAAATCCGCGGACGTATTGTTCACCATGTTTGCAGATCACGGATCGGATGTGGATCCAAATTTTGTATCTGCGCAGGGCTCTAAGAGTATGCTCTAAAAATATCTCCTACACATTTCCTGTGTGTGGTTTAGAGAATTCAAGGAACAATGACTAAGGTTCCCCTAGGTCAGAGATATGCCAATAACTTACATGCAGGATGGAGCTTTCAGTTCACTGATGTATTTGCATTCTCCATGAATACAGAAGTCCTTGTACTTTCGCAGACATGGGTCTCTCTTCTTCCCCTTGCCTTTGCCCTTCCTCCTTTTCTTCCCATTCCCTTCTTTTTTTGGAGTAACCAGACCTTCTGGCTTGGACAAGAAGGCAACTGGAAGACAATTTTAAAAGAACACAAGTCAACTCAACTGTATCCAGCACAGCATTTTGTCAGGCATCTGCCTCAGCTCTAGCATCACTGACAGACTATCTGCCCACAGCCAGAGGTTTCACCATTTTTGCAGATTTCAACAAATATCAGAGCATTTCTGATTCATAAAGATGCTAAAGGAAAGAAGGGAACAAGTTAGTGCAGATTCAGAGAGAAAAACAGGACAGTACATACCTCACATGTTACTATTATATACGCTGGTTTCTACTGATCACAGAAGATTAAGAATTGAGTCTTTATCTACCCTTTATTTCTCTGATCAGTCTGATCTTTTGTAAGAGGCTATTCATAGTCCTAATCAGGCTGATTTTCCTGTGGTTACAATGATGGCTTGCACGCAGGACACATGCAGTATTACAGGGCACTGGCAGGCCAGTTCAGGCCCCAAATTTAGGTTTTCTGAAAACAAGCTGATGTAAACAGACACAGTTCCATGAAATCTGTCATTTTTGAATTTCAGTGGAAACAATTTTTAAAGTCAAACTATGCCTCCCCCAGCTGTGCTTAGAAATTACTCTGATGACAGCCAAAGCACCAGGCCATCCTGGCTATTCTCAGTCTCCAGGCAAACAGCTTGACCCTACCAGGTGCTGAGCACCATGAATTCTGAGGGGCTTCGGTGGGAGCATACAGCACTACAGCATGCCTCATTGGCTCAGGAACAAGAAGATGGGAACTCTGGGAAACCTGAAGAACTCTTACACTCTATGGTGGTGTCAGTGACACAGCTAAGGAATCATCACCTTGTGCCATTACCACTCTGCATCCAAACATCACGCTGCAACATGATGTCAACTTTCAAGCCTTGAAAACCAACATGTTATAAGCTACTGTGTTGCCCCCTGCCCGCCCACACACACACACACACACACACACCAGGCCTGGAGGAAGTGGTATTCCTCACTGAAACTGGGACAGCCCCAGATAACACCGGACATGTGGCAACCATGAGTCAACAGTGTGATGCAGTTGCACAAAAGACTAACATCATTTTGGAGTGTATTAACAGGCATGTCGTATGTAAGAAAAGGGAGGGAACTGTCCCACTCTACTCGGCACTGGTGAGGCCTCAGTTTTCTAATTCTAAGGATAGTGAAGCTCTGGAGCAGTTACCAAGGGACGTTGTGGAATCCCCATTGCTGGAGGTTTTTAAGAACAGACTGGGCAAACACTGGTCAGGATGGTCTAGGTTTCCTTGGTCCTGACTCAGCACAAGGGCTGGGCTAGACGACCTGTCGAGGTCCCTACCAGCCCCACATTTCTGTGATTAAGGGCTAGGGTCCAATACCCTCCTCACTTGGAGTAAGGCCTGAATTCTCCAGCACCCCGTGGTGGGCAGCAGAATCTGGCCTCCAAGTACCACACAGTGTGGGGGGCCTGGCAGTACCGGCAGGCTCAGACTCCACCAGGGCCAGAGAAATAGAAGAAGGAGCCACTCAGGGTATTGCAGGAGCTTTGCAAGTTCTCACTTCACGAAGAACCACAGAGACAACAAAATGCACAGGAACTGCGTGTGTCCGATGGGAGCCCTGCTGGCTTATCTCCCTGCCGCAGGCACTGTGACCCGCAGGGCAGAGGGTTGCTATCCCAGGGAAAGGGGAAGGACGCTCGGAACCGCACTGTGGTGCTTTCACTTCTCCCTGCTTGCCTCCCAGGCCCTTGTGCCTCTATTCCAGAGGTGGGCAAACTTCGTCTCACGGGCCACATCCGGCCCCCGGGACGGTCATGCCCAGCCCCCGAGCTCTTGGCCCAGGAAGCTAGCCCCGGGCCCCTCCTCTGCTGTTCCCCCTCCCCGGCAGCCATAGGGCCGGGGGGTTGGATAAGGGGCAGGAGATCTCAGGGGGCAGTCAGGGGACAGGGGGCGGTTGGATGGGGCAGAGGTTCTGGGGGGGACGGTCAGGGGATGGGGAACAGGGGGAGTTAGATAGCAGGTGGGGTCCCGGGGGGGCGGTTAGGGGCAGGAGTCCCAGGAGGGGGCAGTCAGGAGATAAGGAGTGTGGGGGGGGTTGGATGGGTGTGGAGTTCTGAGTGGGGCAGCCAGGGAGCAGGAAATGGGAGGGGGCGGATGGGGGCGGGGACCAGGCTGTTTGGGGAGGCACTGCCTTCCCTATCCGACCCTCCATACAGTTTCGCACCCTGATGTGGCCCTTGGGCCAAAAAGTTTGCCCACCCCTGCTCTATCCTCTTGTCCTCAGATCAGAGATCAAGGGAACTCTGCAGGTGGAGGACAGTCATTTGAGTGAAGCCATCTCACAGGCCTGTCGTTCCACTCTGGCCAGCCGGGATCAGCGGCTGGCTCACAGGCACAAGAAGTAGGAAGGGTGTGGTAAGCCAAGAGCAGAAAATGACGGCTCAGACCCCTGCATGCAGAGAGCATGTTCCAGACTGATCAGTGCCTCAAGGTAGCTCAGGGACGTCTCCCTTCCGCTGGGTACGGCTGACACAACAGCTAGAGGCATCAGGAGTGATGGGGTTTGAGGGAGGGGCTCCGAGGCCAGAGAAAAACTGAGGGCCTCTTTGAGCAGTGTGTCTCAACCCATCCACGCTGGCCACCCTTCATCAAATATTTTCACAATCCACTTACTTTCCAAAGCAAGGGTAGCAATGATCAACCTACGTGATTAATTTGTGCGTGTACTTCGAGAGGCTGACAGAGAACACTGACCCCGGAGGGCAAGGGTGTGAGGGGCAGCCAGATCTTCTCTGCTTTAGACTTTAATAAAATTTCACCCTTGCAATCACTCTGACTGCTCTCCATGACCCACCCCGACTGAGAAGCGCTGCCCTAGAGAGTGTGGAGGAGGCAAGAACAGGTGACTACCACTCCCCGAAGTACTAGGGTCACAGCTAAGCGTCCCACTCCCAACTGATCCTCTTCTCAAACCTGACACATCAGAGGCCTGTCAGCTCACCCACACTAGAGCGAGACACCTCTTGGCCTTCCAACTGCTCAGTGCTGGCATTCAGAAAGAAGAAATGCACCCACCCCAAGAGGAGCAGAAAGATGTGGAGAAATGGAGAGGAGAGGGTGGCCCAAGGAGCGTGGGTGTGAGGTGTGGAGAACTGTGACAGCTAGTCGTGGGCAGAGACAGGAAAGGAGGAGAGTGAGGAAAGGTTTGTGGTGAGGACAGACAGGGAGAGAGGATGAGTCTCCCCAGACTCCACCCCGTGGTGCAATAGATCAGCCTCGTTTTGCAAAGCTGATGGGCACACAATCACAGATGGAGAGGAACCATGACAAGCCTAGAGAGGAAACAAAAATGAGGAAAAGCCACAGAGCGTAACAGGGAGACGGTGTGCGTGTGTGCAATCTGAGTGATGTCAGTGGAGTTACACTGGTAACGCCAGGTCTGAATTTGTTCCTGTGTCAAATCCTGGTCACGACCAAGCTAACGCCCACACTCCTGCTGTTTTCAATGGGACAGACACTTCGCCCAAAGAATGTTAGAGAAACCAGACATAAATGGACAGGCACAGCAGGGTGAAGGTGGACTCAGATGCCCCCAGCTCAGTGACTAACCCCTGGTTGGTATGAGGAGTAGCAATGTGTGGGCGGTAGGGTGTGACTCACGGGTGGTGACCACTCCAGATTGGGATGGCATGCAATCTCAACTGGATGGATCCACATAGGGGAGCGTCCCAGATGATGTAATACAGAGCCCTCAACCTTTCTGTAGGCTTTTGGGGACCATCCTATAGAAGCGAATAGGGAATCCCATATCTTTTATAGATTTCTACATAGAGGTGCAAAACACCTATGGAACGATCTCCATCTCTATTGAATGACGTGGGGTTTTAAAGCCATTTCCACAGAGCCCTCTCAGTGCCCTCACTAATCTAGACTGGACGTTTTCCTAAAAGATCTGCTCTAAGCATTATTTTGGAGCAGTTCGCTGGCCTGTGGCTGATCGTAATGGTCCCTTCTAGCCTAGGAATCTATGACTCTATTCTGTTCTATAGGACTTTCCCACAAGAGAGGGCATTACTTCAACAACTGAACAGTTACAGGACCCCTTAGCTATAGAGTCTCCCTCTCCTCCTGCTTTGGAGAGGGCTGTGCATTAAACATGCCATGAATGACTGCATGTGACAAAGAACTGCGTGCTGGACCTGGGAAGAGTCCTCAGGGACTAGGGATAACAGGGATGCAGTACTGGGGATATGGGTGTTACAGGGAATGCAGCACTGGGTCTCGGCAGGGGACTGGGGACTCCAGGGTAACAGAAAAGGCAAAGAGCACAGACAAGGAAATACTAAAAACAACTGAACCGACACAAAGCAAATAAGGCAGGAATTTCCGTGGGAACATTCTGGCCTGGCTTCCCCTCCCTCATTGAATTCCTGCTGTCAGAGCTCTGCACACATCAATCAACAACAGAACTGCCCCCTCAGCTCTGGGGCTTACCCCACTCCTGGCCTCTCCCAGGGACACTCCTTGCCTTTCAGTGCCCAAGAGAAACTCCCCAGAGTCAACCCCGCTCTAGTTACAAAAGTTTCTCCCTATCCACCCAGCCTAGCCAATCACACCATGCTCCTCACCCCACCAGCAGCCTCAGGAATAATCTCCCGTCCCAAGCCAGGCCAGCATGTAAGCACCCCCTTAACGCCATACCAGCTCAGCAAAGCATGTGGTTAGCTTTAAGCATGCTCCCTGGAAGCCAATGGGCCAGGCTTAAAGTTAAGCACCTGCTTATGTATATTGCTGCATCTGACTCACTCCCTCTCCTTCCCCCTCTCCGCCATGGTATCACACAGAAGATGCAACCTGTGACACTCCCGAGTGGGGAAAGGGTCCCCTGGGACCGGGGTCACTTCCTCCCTTACCCAGGAGATCTCAGCGCTGCCAGAGTTAAATCAATTTCCCTTCAGCAGCCCGCTGCGTTTGTTCCTGAGCTGGGCTCGAACCTCTCACCCTGGATCCGAGAACCCAGCCTCTGGTCAGCCACGGTTCAGGACCCGCGGACTGCCGGATCGGGACCCGCGGGCTGCCTCCTCAAGGGAGGCCACCTGCCGCTGCCCGTCCCCCGCGCCCGGCGAGCCCCGCACACACGCACCTCTCGGGAGCTCCAGGAAATAATCCCCCGACGAGACCCCGCCGCCGTCCGGGTCGCGCTCCTCCTCCAGCCCGCTCCGGAGCAGCCGCGCGATGGACTGGCCGCCGCTCGCCTCGTGGAAGCCCGGGCCCCGCAGCACTTCCAGCCCCTCTCCGGGCGCTGCCACGGAACACCCTGCGGGACAGAGAGCGGCGTTCCTGAGAGGACAGCGCCGGGCACCGCACCACACCGCACTTGCCGGACGCTCTCCATACGGCAGCCCCGGGGCCGGGTACTGTATTTATAATCACAGCCCCGGGCCGGGCCGCCCCCCGGATGAATGAAGCTCCGCGCCCCGGCAGGGCACCGGCCGCAGAGCCAGGCGGGGGGCTCGGAACGGCTCCCGGGCACAGCAGGGCCCTGCCGGCTAGGGAGGGGGCTCCTGGAGGGAGGCCAAGGCGAGGGGCTCCCCCGCCAGAGGGAGCCCGGCCCCGGCCCATTATGCAAGCGCGGCCTCCAGCACCTGGACACTGGGCGCGTGGGCAGAGCGCTCCCGGCTGCCCGGCGGGCTCGGCCGCGGCGCGTTCTGCTGCGGTGCCAAAGCACGGGCCATTCGGGGGAAGGGCAAGGAACAAACTTTGCCCGCAGCCGCCGCTCGCGCTCCCCTGCGGGACGGCGCCGCGTGCCGCTCGCCCAGCCCCTCACCTGCAGTCAGAAGGACGCTGACAGCCACGAGCAGCCGCTTCATGTCGCTCCCTGTCCGGCGCGTGGCTTCCGCACTGGCCGCTTCCACCCGCTGGCCGTGCCCGCAGCGCTCTGGGCTGGGCTCTGCGATCGCCCCGCTAGCTCCCACGGCACCCCGCCGAGCTGTGCCGCCTCGCGTTAGACACCGCTGGGCTCCCTCGGCACGGACAGCGCGCTGCCAGGCGCCTTGCTCTGCCCGACCTCCCCGGCGCACACGTGCCCAGCTCTCAGCAGGAGCCCCCTCTCGCTCTCCCGCCCCAGTCTGTGCCAGCACCAGGGGTAGAGGCTGGAGGGTGGGGCCATGCTGGTGTGTACGCCACGCCCGCTGAGGGCGGGGGGTGGCGTGAGTGCTCTGGGGACTGTGTGGGAGGGGGATTCCCTCTGTCAAGCTGGTGCTGGGTGACTCAGGTCCCCTTAACTTTGGGGGTGAGACAGCCAGGTTTCTTGGAGGTGGGGGCAATCTGCAAGTCAACTGTAAAAGTATAATCAGGCATGCCAAAAATAATTTGAAGAGCAACTAGTAAAAGACTCAAAAACTCACCGCAAAAAAACTTTTTAAGTGCTTCAGAAGCAGGAAGCCTGCTAAACAAGCAGTGGGGCCACTGGAGATCAGGGTGCTAAAGGAACACTCAAGAAAATGACAGGTTTCAGAGTAGCAGCCGTGTTAGTCTGTATCCGCAAAAAGAACAGGAGTACTTGTGGCACCTTAGAGACTAACAAAGCTTATGCTCTAATAAATTTGTTAGTCTCTAAGGTGCCACAAGTACTCAAGAAAATGTCATTGCAGAGAAACAAAATTAATTCTTTGCATGGGTTTTCACTGCAGAGGATATGAGGGAGATTCTCACACCTGAGCCATTCTTTTTTGGTGACAAATCAGAGGAACTGTCACAGATTGAGGTGTCAATAGAGGAGGTTTTGGAACAAATTGATGAATAGTGATTGGTCACCAGGACCAGCTGGTATTCTGAAATAACTCAAATATAAAACTGCTGAAATACTAACTGTGGTAATGTACCAGATGACTGGATGGAGGATAGCTAATGTGACACCAAATTTAAAACAAGGCACCAGAAGCGATCATAGCAATTACAGGCTGGTAAGCCTAACTTCAGTACCAGGCAAATTGGTTGAAACTATAGTAAATAACAGAATTATCAGACACATATATGAACACTCTACATTGGAGAAAGAGTCAACTCAGTTTTTGTAAAGGGAAATCATGCCTCAACACGCTGTTAGAATTTTTTGAGTGGCCCAACAAACATGTGGACAAGGAAGAACAGGAGTACTTGTGGCACCTTAGAGACTAACAAATTTATTAGAGCATAAGCTTTCGTGGACTACAGCCCACTTCTTCGGATGCATATAGAATGGAACATATATTGAGGAGATATATATACACACATACAGAGAGCATAAACAGGTGGGAGTTGTCTTACCAACTCTGAGAGGCCTCTATGTGTGTATATATATCTCCTCAATATATGTTCCATTCTATATGCATCCGAAGAAGTGGGCTGTAGTCCACGAAAGCTTATGCTCTAATAAATTTGTTAGTCTCTAAGGTGCCACAAGTACTCCTGTTCTTCTTTTTGCGGATACAGACTAACAGGGCTGCTACTCTGAAACATGTGGACAAGGATGAGCCAATGGATATAGTGTACTTGGACTTTCATAAAGCCTTTGACAAGGTTCCCCATCATAGGCTCTTAAGCAAAGTAAGCATTCATGGGATAAGAGGGAAGGTCCTCTCATGGATCAGTAACTGGTTAGTAGTCAGGAAACAAATGTTTGGAATAAATGGTCAGTTTTCATAATGGGAGAGAGGTAAATAGTGGTGTCCATCAGTGATCTATATAGGCACCGGTGCTGTTCAACATATTCATACATGATTTTGAAAAAAGGGTAAACAATGAGGTGGCAAAATTTGCAGACGTTACAAAATTATGGAAGATAGGTCCAAAGCAGACTGTAAGGAGCTACAAAGGGAATCTCACAAAACTGGGTGACAGGGCAACAAAATGGCAGATGAAATAGTGTTGATAAATGCAAAGTAAAGCACATTGGGAAACATAATCCCAACTATACATACAAAATGATTGGATCTAAATTAGCTGTTACCACTCAAGAAAGAGATCTTGGAGTCATTGTGGATAGTTCTATGAAACCATCCGCTCAATGTGCAGCGACAGTCTAAAAAGCTAACAGAATGTTAGGAACCATTAGGAGAGGGATAGATAATAAGACATAAAATATCATAACATCACTATATAAATCCATAGTACACTCACATCTTGAATACTGCATGCAGTTCTGGTTGCCTCGTTTCAAAAAAGATATACTGGAATTGGAAAAGATAGAGAGAGGGGCAACAAAAGTGATTAGAGTATGAAACAGCTTCCATATGAGGAGACATTAAAAAGACTGGCACTATTCAGCCTAGAAAAGAGATGATTAAAGGAGGGTATGATAGAGGTCTATAAAATCATGACTGGTTGGAGAAAGTGAATAAGGAAGTGTCATTTACTCCTTCACATAACACAAGAACCAGGTGGCACCCAATGAGGCAGGTGGCAGGTTTAAAACAAACATAAGGAAATACTTCTTCACACAACGCACAGTCAATATGTGGAACTTGTTGCCAGGGGATGTAGTGAAGGCCAAAAGTAAAACTGGGTTCAGAAAAGAATTGGGTAAGTTCATGGGGAATACGTCTATCAATGGCTATTAGCCAAGATGGTCACGGATGCAACCCCATGCTCTGGGTGTCACTAAACCTCTGACTACTGGGACTGGGCAACAGGGGATGGATCACTCAATGATTGTCTGTTCTCTTCATTCCCTCTGGGGCACCTGGCATTGACCACTGTCGGAAGACAGGATACTAGGCTAGATGGACCATTGGTCTGACCCAGCATGGCCGTTCTTATGTGTGCTGATGGCAGCCACTCCTTCCACCTTTCCTTCCCAGTGTGGGGTACCCAGCTGCTCCCTCTTCCCCTTGGGATTTGTACTTCCTGTAAGGAGCAGGGCCTCTCCTGCTGTTGTCTTCTCAGGGACTGGGGGAGGTTACAAAAAATCTCAGGGTCCACCCTGCTGGGTGCTTTTCTCCACATTCCTCGCCTGCTCTTTGGAGCTGGTGCTGTGCCAGAGATCCATGCTTCACCAGGCCAAGCGAGCCCAGCTCCAGTCAGTGCTGGTCCCATGGGTTTGGCTAGGCTAGCATTTGCATGCTGGGGGTTGGAGGATGAGGGAAGGACAGTGCCACTGGATCTGAGCTCTGACTCAGGACCAAGTCTCCCAGACAGCTTCTAGAGGTAGCTAGGTTGTTATCTGAGACAAACCAAGAGGTGCTAAATCTAGGGTGTCCTCTAAGAAGAGGTTTAGAGCCAGCCAGGGAGGGGAATGCCCATAGCACCATTTGCTGATCTGGTGATCACAAAAATTACTACCTTACTCTGGCTCTTAGCATCTAGGTGCTCAGATGCTCAGGTAATAGGCATAGTATAAGTACATAGACAAATGCCTTTGCTCCTTTCAGGAGAGTAGTGGCATTAACTCTGCCAGGCTGGCCAAATTCCAGCTCAGTTACTGAGACCTTCTGTTGACCTAAAATTCTCCCTGCAGCTTCAGTTAATGCTGAGCATGACAATCCACTGCCCTGGGCTAGGTGCAGTCATTACATTGGTGCAAAGAGTTACCAAATCAGAATGGATTTTGTACCCTCTTTGCACTCGCTTTCTACCAATGCAAATGACTCCACAAGGGGTGGGGCAATGGAGCATCAGGATCTCGGTGTTCTTCATTTCCTGTTGTATATTATTTCTGTGTGCTGTTAGACAGCTGCAGTGCTCTACCCAAGAGGGTGCTGCATTTCACTGGTGGGGAAAGTAAATTAATGCATTCATTAAATCAATCTCTTAGCTTTCTCAAAAGACCATTATGAGGCTTAAATTGTTAGTACCAATAAAGTAGTAAAGTGCTCTAAGATCTTTGCATGAAAAGATGCTAGCGAAGTACAAAATATTGTTAATGGTGATTCTCCTGCAGCAGAGAGTTCTTCCCTGGGCCCTGGGTCTCCCCCTGCCTTAGAGTTTCTCTGCAGTTGGCACTTTGCTCATGTAAAGTCACCGAGTCACTTGTTACGCCGCTTGAAAACAAGGGACAGGACTCCAACGAGCATTTGTTTCTGAGGTCCCATGTCCATGATGCTAAGGAGTACGTCTTCCCCCAGAGCCATTTGATCTGACCTGAGGAGTAGGATTGCTGCATCTAAAGCCTCACTCTGTGGCACCAACTCAGCACGTCAGGACATTGGGATGTTTGTATCAGTCCTGAAAATATTTCAGGTCCTAAAAATTGGGGCAAGTGGCAAATCTAGGAGTGAGAGAAGCAACTGGCACCATATGGAGAAATGGTGGCCATTCTTCTTGCCAAGGGATCAAACACCTGTACCCAGCTCAATGCCTAGATGAAGAACCCCTTACACAGGGCTATCCACATCATCGCCAACACCTCATGTTCATCAGTCTGAGTCCAGCTGGCTCCTTCCATTCCCAGGCACCCCCTTTTTGTTGGTTTCACTCTGCCACACACATGTTCAGGTTCGTTGTGTTTCTGTGAATGACCCCTAGCTCTGTCTGCCTGTGCCATGGATGCTGGTACCTTGGCTCAACCTGTATTTGGCCTAGATCCCATCCTAGGTGACTTGTTATTAAACACTGCTGAGGCTAAGCGTTGGGAAAGCAGAGATGCTTTGCATTGTTCTGAGTCATCACCTGGCCCCCTCGGATTGTTCCTCCTGCTGAGTGGAATTCCCAGGCCCCAAAATCTAGCTGTCAGTTTCGATGCAGAGAGGTCCATTAACAGTGTGATTACAAACCCTGTGATTGCTGTTGTTGTCTCTAAGGAACACGGCCAGATCTGGCAACTCCCGTTCACACCCAGTTTCTTGCCCAGACATGACCATTGTAATTATTTGTTTGTTGAGGGCTGTTCCTTCCGGCTCCTCCAACCCTCATTAGTCCTTACAGACTTTGGCAGCCAGGAGCTATTGCACAGACAAAACGATTTTATCATAACACTCCAATTCCCACGGCTCCGCACTGGCTTCCAGTTCAACCGGGGTTGCCCAGAAGAGGCTGCACTGTTTATTTCCCAGGTTATGTAACTGCTTCCGCAGAGGATCCTTTTCCCCAGTGGTTTGCTGCCACGTTCCACTGATATCCCAGAGAAGCGTGTGACATATTTGACAGGTGGGGCTGTGCGGGAGGCGTGTTTGGGCTGCCTTACCTGGCACATGACATAGCGAGGGAGAGAGTTAAGGCACATAGGAAGCTGGCCAGAAATATCAGGAATGGTAAGTCTTGTCTTCTCTGGTGTTGGTGCCAGGCTCATTAGTGGGCTCAAAGGTGGACTGTGAGATTTGGGGGGGGCTGAATCTTTAACAAAGACATCTTCCCTCCCAAGTGTTCCAAGGGTGTTTGAGTTAACAGAACCCAACAGCAACCCGAGAGTTTTAAAGCCAGAACAGAAATCACGTCTCTGCTCCAGTAATCAGCTTTTGCCTCCCTGGTATCTCTGCTGTTGTCATCGTTCCCAGCTCAACTCAGTGTTGGTCTCTGCTGGAGGCAGCCACCAGGAGTTATTTCCAGCCATGCCCCGAAGTTCTGACTGGCTGTTTTTTTCCACTTCCCCCGCTCCTGGGAAAGAACAGCCAATTGGAGCTACTCCGGGCAGCAGAGTGCTCTCTGCCCCTCCCCTCAGGAGCTGAGAGAAATGATTGGGTAGGGGATGGGTGAGAGGGAGGGGCTGCCACCATTTTCACAGTGCAGGAGGATTGAGCAGCTCAGGGTGGCTCATGCCGCGCAGCCCATCAGTTCTCCTTGTAGCCCAGAGGCAGAACTGAGGTGCTGTGTTTTCTGAGCAGGCAGTCACTGGGCGCAGGTGCCCAGGGAACAGAGCTCCTGTCCCAGCTGCTGCCAGGATTTTGACTCTGGTGTCCAGTACTGCCCCAGGGTGGCAGCGTGGAGTGCCTTCGTCAGTGGCAGTGTCCTCAGCTGTTCAAAAGGAGTGGGGTCAGTCAGCCCTGGGTGCCTCCTCTCACTGGGCAGCTGTGGCCACTTGCCAAAGGTGCCGTGTAGCCCAGAGGGTCGCCCTCCAGTGCCCGGGGCCAGAGCAGGTCTGATGCTCCCTGGAAGCCTGGCGCTGTTGCCAGGGTAACAAGCCCTGGGAACTGTGGTTCCTCTTAGGCTGCAGCCTCTTTCTGGTGCTCCATCACCCACCTCATGAGCCCATTCATTTCCCTCTGGTGTGTGGGGGGGGTTGGGGGCATATTGGGGAAGCCTGGCACTGGGGGATGGGGAGAATAGGGGCTCATGCAGCCCCTGGCAGGAGGGAGATGGGGAAAGGCCCAGAGATAATGGAGAGCAGCTAAAGCCTTTGCCATGGGTGGGGATGGGGGACAGAATGGGTGGAGGGGATCATGGCGGGGAGGGAGATTGGATGACCTGGTATGGGGGGGGAAGGAAGGAATGAGGGAGGGAGGATTAGGGGCACACAGCCCTGGCATGGGGGAGAATGGGGGGATCCTGGTATAGGAGGAGGGGAAATGGGGTGCATACAGACCCTCTGGCCGGGGATATTGGGTGGAGTTGCAGCGAGTCTCTGCAATAGAGGGGGATGGTCTCTTGTGGGGGGTAGCTTGTGGGGGGACGGAGGAATGCAGGGAGCCCCTGGTGTGTGCAATGACCTTGGCCTGTACAAGCTACCAAGTGCGCGACTCACTCATGCAGATGGGCTTCACCAGCCCCTCTAGCTCCCAAGGTCTCGTCAGAGCAGGCGCCTCCCAAGCTGGCTCTGAAGCAAACCCCACGCAGTGCAAAAGTCACCCCCTTCCTGGGCTTTGGCTTTCTTAGCACAGACCTTAACAATCCATGATAGCTGCAGCTCTAGCCTCTTGGCTCAGGACTTCTCATCCCCAACACTAGACCTTCTCCTTCACAGCCATTCCCCGCTCCCTGATATTGGGAGGGGAAATGTCTCTCCTTAACCCTTTCCCAGCAGGATGTTACAGAAGTGCTGTATCAAAGAGCCATTTCTGTACACAGATGTATATGGAAAGAGCAGGTTCAATAAAGCTGTAATGCTCTGCAGATGGCTTCCTGAGGCTGGCTCAGAACAGGATCCACACCTGCTAACAGGGTGTTTCAGAGTGATAAAAATGGGTTCCCTGAATCCCTATGACAATTACTGTGCTTTTGCAGATACATTTTTTCTGTATTTTGAACTGTGTTTCCCTCGGGTTACTTTGTGAAAGACCCTACACAAACAACTGGGGAAACTGACTAACTAAGGGATCCTGCAAGGAAACCTGTGAAACTGACCATACACAATGTGCTGTCACATGCACAAAGTAAATTGTAAAGACAGCAAGTTAAAGATCCAGCCAGTCTGGCAGCTGGCCTCCCTTGATCTCTGCCTCCTTGTGTGTATGTGTTACAATGCCATTATTAATTCCCTGATGCCATATTACTTCTACACAGGCCCTCTGCCTCATTCAGTGCACAGAATGGACTGAGCACAGTGAACGAAGCAGCTGTTTAATATTTATACTTATCCTCACACATACTTTTATGAGTCATTTAGAATTAGGCAGGGCTCCTTCAGGGAGAGATTTGTCCCTTTCAACCCTCCCTGCCCCATTATATTCTGCATGCACCTACACATTAAAAATGAAATTCCATTCAGTTTTCTTATGCAACTCTGTGAAGGGCTGAAAGAATGAATACTGACTCAGAAATTCCACTTAGCTCACAGCACATACCCATACATGAGCAGTGCCAATAGCCCACTAGAAGCACACTCCTTAGTAAAGCCGTTTTATCAGAGAGCAAACACACGCATTGAGTATGGCTGTGGTTTGCAAAGCCATCTAGGAGATTTGGATGCCCAGTTCCCCATAGTTGAGGCAGCAGAAAGTAAATGCAAACTCCCTTTTTCAGATGCCTGCCAGTGGTGCAGCAGTAGGAGGAGCTGGACAGGGAGGTCCAAGGAATGCGCTGATTGAAGGGAAAAAAGGATGAAGTGTAAAACAGGAGAGCAATATATGAACATAATTGGATGGGTTTATAGTGTAAAATCTCCCCAAACCTGTCTGAGGACCAGATACACGAGGAATGGCCAGGTGACAGCCAGGCCAGAGATCAAATCCCATAATGTATTGCACACCCAGAGGAAGATTCCCTCCAATTCCTAGTAGTCTGGGGTGTGGGGGGGGGAGGGGGACTGTGTGGATCAGAATCCCCAGTAAGCACTATTCAATAATCGATCAACCCTAATGATAGACCCAGGGGAGGTCGTGGGCAGGCCAGAGGCTGCTGGGGGGAGAGGGGCGTTAGGGAGGAGGGGAGATGGCCCATGATAGGTCCCCTCTCTTACTGAGCAATCCTCAGACTGAAAAGGCCTGAGCCATTGCAATGCAAAGCACCTGTTCCTTTGGGACATACTCATAAAAGGAGTTCCTTTGGGTGCAGTGTTGTGGAGAGGCTCCCTCCTGTGGCAGGATGGAGAATTACAGTCTGGCTACAGCTGCAATGATCGGCCTGTCACAGCTCTCTGTCACTGACTCGGGCAGGTAAAGTCCAGCGAAGCCCCATCACTTGCCAGTCCTGCTGCCTCGTGGCTTGTGCCAGCCTCAGATCACCTGTGTCACCTTCCTTATGTGCACTCTCCCCACCGCTGTCACCCATCTCTGCGGCGCTGGTAGCAGAGGAGAGATGGTGTTTGGGCCATTTATCTAACCCAGCTGCCAAGTCAAATCCCTGGAAAGGCCCAGCGAGCAAAGTGGCTAGGTAAAAGCAGGACTAGGAGCAACAGCTATGCACCACTGGGACACAAATCTGCAGCATGATATGCTGGGGGAAGCCACAAAGCATCTGCAAGGCCTGGGACTGCAGAGCCAGAACCACCCTGTCCCGGAGCAGTGGAGAGCCCAGTGGTGGGATACCAAGAGCAGTTGTGGGCATTGCAGCACCACAAAGGGACAGACAAACTGGCGGCACTTAAGAGACAAGCCCCAAAACAACACAGAGCCCTGGTCCATGCTTGGGGCTCACAGGCGCTCCCTGCTTTGCGAACAGGGGCTGCTAACAGGGAGTTTCGCAAGGGAGTTCTCCAGGTGAAGGAGGAGCAATACAGCAACCTTTTGGGGTAAGTGACTGTCTGTAGTGTGTGTTTGTTTGTGTTTGAGGGTTACTTGCTGTGTGCTGAGCTTGTGTTTGTCAGTCTGTTTGTTTGTTTTGGTTGTTTGAAGGACCGTGTGCTGTGGCTGGCAGTTGGAAGCTGTGAGCTTCAAAGGAAGGTTTGAAAGCTAGAAGCCTCTGGTAAGTGGCTGAGCCTTAATCAGTGGGCGGGGCATTCATACAGGCCAGGGCTTTATAAAGCAGCGCACAAGGGACCAGGGAGCTTTGCGAACAGGGGCTGCTAACAGGGAGTTTCGCAAGGGAGTTTGGAAGGGGAGCAGGAAGGGGGCCAGGGTCCCTTGCCGGTTCCATCTGTTTTCTCTTGATTCCCCTTAATACCTATAAAGCAACTACATTCTAACTGTTTGCTTAAACAACCCTTTCAGCTGACAGGGGGCTGCAGACGGGAGTTTGACAGAGGGAGGCTTACGATGGTTAGGAAGACCCGCAACACCTGTGCCAGCACTGCTACTGTCTCCTCCACCTGTGCCTGTAGCCAGACAGAGTGCCTAAGCATGGATGCCTCTACCCAGATCCTGGTGTGGTTTTGCAAAGACTGTAACTTGCAATTTCCACTTACTGATATCCAGGCTGGGGGGACCATCCAATGTGAAAGGTGCCTGCTGGTGGAATCTCTCAGGCAGCAGGTGGGAGAGCTACAGGAGGAGGTGGCTAGGTTGAGGAGCATCCGTATCCACGAGCAATTCCTCGACAGTGTCCATGTGGAGACAGCTGAGGTAGCTGTCCCAGTACACAGGACTGCTGATACACCACTGGTGGAGGAGGAGATGGCTCAGGGTGGACGCTGGCAGCTGGTTACTTCTGGCAGCAGGCAGTGCTCCACCCTTGCTCCGAACCCTCCTGCCGTGGTTATAAGTAACCGTTATGCTCTTCTTGATACAGGAAAGAAGGAATCACTCCCTACAGTAAAGGAGGAGAAGCCTCGTACCCCTAAGGCTGGAGAGTCTGCTGCCACCACTGCGAATAGGAAACGTAGGGTAGTGGTGGTCGGAGACTCTCTGCTGAGGGGGACGGAGGCGCCCATCTGTCGCCCTGACATTTCATCTCGGGAGGTATGCTGCCTGCCGGGGGCCCGTATCCGAGACGTTACGGAGGCATTGTCGAGGATTATCCGGCCCTCTGACTACTACCCCATGCTACTCATCCATGTGGGCACAAATGATACTGCGCGGTGTGACACTGAGCGGATCAAGAGTGACTACAGGGCTCTGGGAGCACGGGTGAAGGAGTTTGGAGCGCAGGTGGTATTCTCTTCAATTCTTCCTGTCAAAGGTAGGGGCCCAGGCAGAGACAGATGCATCATGGAGGTGAATGCCTGGCTGCAAAGATGGTGTCGCCAGGAGGGCTTTGGCTTCCTAGACCATGGGATGCTATTCGAGGAAGGACTGCTAGGCAGAGATGGCGTTCACCTTTCGAGGAGAGGGAAGACCCTATTCGGACACAGACTGGCTAACCTAGTGAGGAGGGCTTTAAACTAGGTTCGACGGGGACAGGTGAGCAAAGCCCACAGGTAAGTGGGGAACATGGAGACCGGGGAGATGGGTCGGAAACAAGAGGGAGTGTGGGCTATATTGGCAGAGAGAAAGGAGAGTCAGGAAAAAACTGGGAGGAAAGATCAAACCAGTATCTTAGATGCCTATATACAAATGCGAGAAGTATGGGGAATAAGCAGGAAGAACTGGAAGTGCTAATAAATAAATACAACTATGACATTGTTGGCATCACTGAAACTTGGTGGGATAATACACATGATTGGAATGTTGGTGTGGATGGGTACAGCTTGCTCAGGAAGGATAGACAGGGGAAAAAGGGAGGAGGTGTTGCCTTATATATTAAAAATGTACACACTTGGACTGAGGTAGAGATGGACATAGGAGACGGAAGTGTTGAGAGTCTCTGGGTTAGGCTTAAAGGGGCAAAAAACAAGGGAGATGTCATGCTAGGCGTCTACTACAGGCCACCTAACCAGGTGGAAGAGGTGGATGAGGCTTTTTTCAAGCAACTAACAAAATCATCCAAAGCCCAAGATTTGGTGGTGATGGGGGACTTCAACTATCCGGATATATGTTGGAAAAATAACACAGCGGGGCACAGACTATCCAACAAATTCTTGGACTGCATTGGAGACAACTTTTTATTTCAGAAGGTTGAAAAAGCTACTAGGGGGGAAGCTGTTCTAGACTTGATTTTAACAAATAGGGAGGAACTCGTTGAAAATGTGAAAGTAGAAGGCAGCCTGGGTGAAAGTGATCATGAAATCATAGACTTTGCAATTCTAAGGAAGAGTAGAAGGGAGAACAGCAAAATAGAGACAATGGATTTCAGGAAGGCAGATTTTGGGAAGCTCAGAGAGCTGATAGGTAAGGTCCCATGGGAATCAAGACTGAGGGGAAAAACAACTGAGGAGAGTTGGCAGTTTTTCAAAGGGACACTATTAAGGGTCCAAAAGCAAGCTATTCCGCTGGTTAGGAAAGATAGAAAATGTGGCAAAAGACCACCTTGGCTTAACCACGAGATCTTGCACGATCTAAAAAATAAAAAGGAGTCATATAAAAAATGGAAACTAGGACAGATTACAAAGGATGAATATAGGCAAACAACACAGGAATGCAGGGGCAAGATTAGAAAGGCAAAGGCACAAAATGAGCTCAAACTAGCTACGGGAATAAAAGGAAACAAGAAGACTTTTTATCAATACATTAGAAGCAAGAGGAAGACCAAAGACAGGGTAGGCCCACTGCTTAGTGAAGAGGGAGAAACAGTAACAGGAAACTTGGAAATGGCAGAGATGCTTAATGACTTCTTTGTTTCGGTCTTCACCGAGAAGTCTGAAGGAATGCCTAACATAGTGAATACTAATGGGAAGGGGGTAGGTTTAGCGGATAAAATAAAAAAAGAACAAGTTAAACATCACTTAGAAAAGTTAGATGCCTGCAAGTCACCCGGGCCTGATGAAATGCATCCTAGAATACTCAAGGAGCTAATAGAGGAGGTATCTGAGCCTCTAGCTATTATCTTTGGAAAGTCATGGGAGACGGGAGAGATTCCAGAAGACTGGAAAAGGGCAAATATAGTGCCCATCTATAAAAAGGGAAATAAAAACAACCCAGGTAACTACAGACCAGTTAGTTTAACTTCTGTGCCAGGGAAGATAATGGAGCAAGTAATTAAGGAAATCATCTGCCAACACTTGGAAGGTGGTAAGGTGATAGGGAATAGCCAGCATGGATTTGTGAAGAACAAATCATGTCAAACCAATCTGATAGCTTTCTTTGATAGGATAACGAGCCTTGTGGATAAGGGTGAAGCGGTGGATGTGGTATACCTAGACTTTAGTAAGGCATTTGATACGGTCTCGCATGATATTCTTATCGATAAACTAGGCAAATACAAATTAGATGGGGCTACTATAAGGTGGGTGCATAACTGGCTGGATAACCGTACTCAGAGAGTTGTTATTAATGGTTCCCAATCCTGCTGGAAAGGCGTAACGAGTGGGGTACCGCAGGGGTCTGTTTTGGGACCGGCTCTGTTCAATATCTTCATCAACGACTTAGATATTGGCATAGAAAGTACGCTTATTAAGTTTGCGGATGATACCAAACTGGGAGGGATTGCAACTACTTTGGAGGACAGGGTCATAATTCAAAATGATCTGGACAAATTGGAGAAATGGTCTGAGTTAAACAGGATGAAGTTTAACAAAGACAAATGCAAAGTGCTCCACTTAGGAAGGAAAAATCAATTTCACACATACAGAATGGGAAAAGACTGTCTAGGAAGGAGTACGGCAGAAAGGGATCTAGGGGTTATAGTGGACCACAAGCTAAATATGAGTCAACAGTGTGATGCTGTTGCAAAAAAAGCAAACATGATTCTGGGATGCATTAACAGGTGTGTTGTGAGCAAGACACGAGAAGTCATTCTTTCGCTCTGCTCTGCTCTGGTTAGGCCTCAGCTGGAGTATTGTGTCCAGTTCTGGGCGCCGCATTTTAAAAAAGATGTGGAGAAATTGGAAAGGGTCCAAAGAAGAGCAACAAGAATGATTAAAGGTCTTGAGAACATGACCTATGAAGGAAGGCTGAAAGAATTGGGTTTGTTTAGTTTGGAAAAGAGAAGACTGAGAGGGGACATGATAGCAGTTTTCAGGTATCTAAAAGGGTGTCATAAGGAGGAGGGAGAGAACTTGTTCACCTTAGCCTCTAAGGATAGAACCAGAAACAATGGGTTTAAACTGCAGCAAGGGAGGTCTAGATTGGACATTAGGAAAAAGTTCCTAACTGTCAGGGTGGTTAAACACTGGAACAAATTGCCTAGGGAGGTTGTGGAATCTCCGTCTCTGGAGATATTTAAGAGTAGGTTAGATAAATGTCTATTAGGGATGGTCTAGGCAGTATTTGGTCCTGCCATGCGGGCAGGGGACTGGACTCGATGACCTCTCGAGGTCCCTTCCAGTCCTATAATCTATGAATCTATGATACTTGTAACAAACCAGAATAAAGGAGAATATGGACACAAAGAACCTCGAGTGTGGGGGGTAGGAGAGCTCGCGCCAGCTCCTGGCAGAGCGCAGGTCCTAGGGAGAGGCACTGCCCAGGGTAGGCCAAGGGGCTCTAGGTAGAGGTGCAAGAGGAGGCAGCATGGTCTAGCTTAGCAGGCCCTGGCGTGGGCAATAAACAAAAATTCACGGAAACCTGTGACCCGTCCCTGACTTTCACTAAAAATGTCCCTGACAAAAGTGGTAGGTGGATTCAGCACCCACTGCTGCTGGGGCTCCTGGGTCCCCCACTGCTGCATTGCGTGGGAGCTCCGGGGTCCCCCTGCCCATGGAGCTGGGCTGCTACGGGGTCCCCTCCGGGGCAGCTGGGAGCTGCAGGGTCCCCCAGTCACTGGCCACGGTTGGGCAGCTGCAGGGTCCCACAGAGAGTCCCCGCTGCCTGCCAACTGGGCAGCTGCAGGGGGGGTTCCCCTTGCCCGCCATGGCTGGGCAGCTGTAAGATCTGCCGGCTGGCCACCATGGCTGGGCAGCTGCAGGGAGGTCTCCCCCACGCGCCGTGGCTGGGCAGCTGCTTAGCGTCCCCCACCCCCTGTGGCGGCTGGGCAGCTGTGGGGTGTCTCCCACCCCCTGTGGCGGCTGGGCAGCTGTGAGGTGTCTCCCACCCCCTGTGGCGGCTGGGCAGCTGTGGGGTGTCTCCCGCCCCCTGGCAGCTAGGCAGCTGCAGGGTTTGTCAGCTGCCCAACCAGCAGGCAGCACGGACTCCTTGCAACTGCCCAGCCACAGTGGGTGGCAGGGACTCTCCACAGCTGCAGGGTCCACCAGCTCCCTCCCATGGCTGGGCAGCTGCAGGGTCCCCCCCACCAGGGTGGGGGCTGGGAGCTGCGGGGGCGGGGCTGGCTGGGAGCTCCAGCCCCCAGGCAGAAAATGTCACGGAGGTCAATGGTGACTTCCGTGACCTCCATGACGTAGCCTTAACTATGGACCATTCCCTCATTGGAGCCACTGGAAGCCCTGCTCCAGGAGTCATTTACCAGTAGGGATGTGTCTTCACTGGGAAGGGGCAGGGGGTAAATTCCAACTTGGGCTGACATACAACAGCTAGCTTTGATTTTTAAAAAAATTCCATCACTGTGGCAGCACAATGGGTCAGCTGCCGAGGTCATACCTAGGGTCTCAGACGGGATTGCACTGAGGGAGTATATCTACACTGCAATGTAAGCCTAGGGGTACTGGGATGTGAATCAGCCCACCCTAGGTTAGAGAATCCAAGGCTTACACTGATTGTCAACCCTAGGTTAAACATTTTCTAACCTGGGCTCTGGCATCCACACATTATATGTCTACACTACAGTGCTTTTACTCAGGCACAAGTCTAACCCTCCTTCCATCTACACACAAATCATGCTTAACCCAAGTCTCAGACCCAGAGTCCCAGGACCCCACAGGGATGGAGGGGTTGGAGGCTGAGTCAAGCAGGGACTCTATTGCTTTGGCAGACTGGAACTGGCTGATGCTGCTTATGACACTCAATATAGCAGCAGATGCCCCCTATGTAAACTGACACTTCTGGAGCAGGGCCACAAGCACAGACTGGTAGGACCACATTCTCTTGCAGACCTGGGATGACCACAGTAAATCCAGAAATTCTCATGAAGAAAGCTACATTTCTGGGGCTTTGGGAGCTGCTTGCCCAGTCCCTCCAGTACAAAGACACGCATGAAGGCAGCCATACCAGTCGAGAAGCAGATTGCTGTAACAGTCTGGCCATACACTGTTACAGGTCTGTTGCTAGTCAGTCTTGTGTTGGAAAGTTGACTGTAGGTAAAGTAGTGGCAGAGGTTTCGGAGGCAGTCAGTGTGTGGTTTACCCCAAGATGGTGGGCATCAAACATATTCCTGAAGTAATTGCTGGCTTCACATAAGAACAGCCATACTGGGTCAGACCAATGGTACATCTAGCCCAGGATCTTCTCTTCTGAGAGTGGTCAGTGCCGGATGCTTCAGAGGGAATGAACAGAAGAGGACAGTGATCCATCCCCTGTCGTCCACTCCCAGCATCTGGCAGCCAGAGGCTAAGGGACACCCAAAGCATGGGGTTACATCCCTGACCATCTTAGCTAATAGCATTGATGAATTTTAT
Source organism: Trachemys scripta elegans (assembly GCF_013100865.1). Taxonomy (NCBI): domain Eukaryota; kingdom Metazoa; phylum Chordata; order Testudines; family Emydidae; genus Trachemys; species Trachemys scripta. Next base: position 36,272,064 of record NC_048305.1, read on the forward strand.
CCTCCATGAACTTATCTAATCCTTTTTTTAACCCAGTTTTACATTTGGCCTTCACAACATCCCCTGGTATCAATTATTCTTATTCATTTTCTCCACACCATTCCTGATTTTATAGACCTCTATCATATCCCTACTTAGTCATCTCTTTTCCAAGCTGAAAAGTCCCAGTCTTTTTAATCTCTCCTCATATGGAAGCTGTTCCATACCCTTAGTCATTTTTGTTGCCCATCTCTGTACCTTTTCCATTTTTAATATGTCTTTTTTGAGATGGGGCAACCAGATCTTCATACAGTATTCAAGGTTTAGCTGTACTATGGATTTATATAGTAGCATTATGATATTTTCTGTCTTATTATCTGTCCCTTTCCTAATGGTTCCTAACATTGTTAGCTTTTTTGACTGCTGCTGCACAATGAGCAGATGTTTTCAGAGAACTATCTACAGTGACTCCAAGATCTCTCTATTGAGTGGTAACCATGAATTTAGATCCCATCGCTTCATATGTATATTTGGGATTATGTTTTCCAATGTTCATTGATTTGCATTTATCAACACTGAATTTCATCTGCCATTGTGTTGCTCTGTCTCCCAGTTTTGTGAGACTCCCTTTGCAACTCCTCGCAGTCTGCTTTGGACCTAACTATCCTCTGTAATTTTGTATTGTCTGCAAATTTTGCCACCGCACTGTTACCTCTTTTTCCAGAATATTTATGAATGTGTTGAATAGCACTGATCCCAGTACAGATCACTGGTGGACACCACTATTTCTCTCTCTCCATTGTGAAAAGTGGTAATTTATTCCTACCTTTTTTCCTGTCTTTTAACCAGTAACTGATCGATGAGAGAACCTTTCCTCTTATCCCATAACAGCTTACTTTGCTTAAGAGCCTATAGTGAGGGACCTTGTCAGAGTCTTTCTGAAAGTCCAAGTACACTACTATATCAGCTGGATCTCCCTTGTCCATATGTTTGCTGACCACCTCAAAGAATTCTAATACTTGGTGAGGCATGATTTCCTTTTATAAAAGTTGTGTTGACTCTTTCCCTACAAAGCATGTTCATCTTTGTGTCTGATAATTCTGTTCTTTACTAATGTTCCAACCAATTTGTCTGGTACTGAAGTTAGGCTTATTGGCCTGTAATTGCCAGGATCGCCTCTGAAGCCTTTTTAAAAAATTGGTGTCACATTAGCTATTCTTCAGTCATCTGGTACAGAGGTTGATTTGAGTGATAGGTTACATACCACAGTTAATTGTTCTGCAATTTCATATCTGAGTTCCTTCAGAACTCGTGAGTGAATATTATCTGCTCCTGGTGACTTATTGCTGTTTCATTGTTTAATTTATCAATTTGTTTTTTGACAGAATGACGTTTTCAAACTGCACCGGAGCTATTGATGGGACTCCTGTGCCCACAGTTTGCCCTCTTCAAGGAGCCTGAGTCCATAAACCACAAAAGGCACTACTCCACTGCTATGCAGGTCCACGTGTACCACAGAGGGTGATTTATGAATGTCAACATGGGCTGCACTGTGAAAGTTCATGATGCCGGGGTTTTCCACTGGTCAGGAGTCTACATTCGTGGGCAGGCTGGGCCACTAGTCCCACCAAATGACAATGTCCTAAATGGAGTTACTATTCCCACTGTAATTTTGGGGACCCCGCATGCCCCCTTTTGCCTTGGCTTGTGAAACCATACCCTGATCTTAGAGGCCCTGGCAAAAGACGGTGTAGTTACACTCTCAGCAGGTGTAGAATGGTTGCTGAATATGCTTTTGGCAGATTGAAATCCTGTTGGTGATGTTTACAGACCCATTTGGATGCCAGTGTCATCCCAATACTGTCCGCATCACAGTGGCTTGCTGTGCTCTTCACAAACTTTGTGAAGCCAGGGCTGAGCCATTTCCCCCTGAATGGGCGTATGACAGCGAGGGGAAACTGAGTCAGAACACTCAGCCAGAAAGTGCTCCAACCACAGCTGGACCTGGGGAACAGAAGTCAGGGATGCTCTGTGCTCCCACACTATGGACTTGCCTGGCCCAATGGAAGAGGGAGAATAGTACCTTTATGGATGTGCTTGGGGAGTGGGGGGAGGCTGATTGCTTGGGGGGGCGTTCAGGGCTTGGGGATTGCCATGCAATGTACTATGAATGACCTGACCGGTTATCAAGTGGGGCAGAGGGGCGGTTGATTTGCAGTATGGATTGATGCAAGGCCGTGATGGAAGTGATTGCTATAGATGACCACACTGAGGAATAGTGTTTGCATACTAAGTCCCAGTTGTCCCTGTCACCTTTCTTATCTGAAATACACAGTATGTGATGTCATGCAGTGACAGCAACAAACTTTCCTGACATAATAAAAAGCTTTTTTTATAAACATGTATTTCCATTGCTGTTCTCTGTTTCCAGGTGGCTCATGACCCCGGTGAGTGGTTACCCAGCAGCGTACTGACACGCATGGCAATGTAAGGTGGTTATTTTTAGGAAACAGGAATGGCTGTAGCAGAAATCTGCACTTTCTGGTAAAATATGTCGTTTCAAGACTTTTTTATTGTTTACATTTCCAGGTCGCCATTTTAAATTCCACATGGTGGGGGTGGAGGGACACCAAGACTCTGGCGCACAATCTGCCAGTATCAGATACATGGTGCTTGCTGGGGCTTGCAATAACTTTCGCATTGGTTCCCAGAGTGGAAATCCCTCCCATTCCTATAGTAATAAACACTAACATAGAGCCAGAAACTTACCAGGCTCTGGGGTGGCTTCTGTGTCTGCTGCTGGTTCCATGGCTGGCTGTTCCTTGGGGTGGGGGCGGAGTTAGGGGTAGGGTGTCCCTTAAACAGCTCCTCCGAGTATGGCCCCAGGATGTGCTGCTGCAGCAATGCCTCCTCTGGAACCGGTTTCAGGAACAATCACTTTGCCTGCCTCTCTCTGCACCTGCTGCTGGCTCCCATCAGTCTCATGCTGGTCTGGGGCTAACAGGGCACTATCCGGGCTGGCCAGGTCATCATGCACCACCACTAGCTCCAGGCTGGGCACAGTGCCTAGCACCCTCAGAAAACAGGCATGATGTTGGTGAGTTGCTTGAGATGCGGTTCTGGTCCCTGGTTTGCCAGTATTTGCTCTTGAGCTACTTAATCTGCTCCCTGCACTTGTCACCCAGTCCAGTAAATTTCCAGCACTGCCAGCTTCTCTGCTATTTGCTGGTATGCGTGGTCATTCCTGGTGCTCTTACCAAAGTCCCTTGTGCTGCTGGCCTCGCACCAGAGATCTAACAAAATCTGGCTGTGCTCCCGTGACCACAAAGCAGGGCCCTCTGCAAAGGGCTTCTTCTGCTCGGTCTTCACAGCAAGCAAAGAAGGTTCTTGAAGGCGTGTTCGCAGCTCAGAGGTCAGAAACCAATGGAAGGGTTAAGTGCTGACCCGTCGAGCTACAACAAGAGGGGTTGCGTCTGTTACCCTGGAGTTGGACTGGTGCCTCTGGGGATAGAGGACAAAGGAAGCTGACCCATGGGAGCATGGGATGCTTTTGGTGGACATGGGAGGCTGCGTCTACACTGTAAAGCAATAGGTCTTGAGCCCTGGGGCCCAGCTTGACTCAAGCTCAAAGCCTCCTCCCCTGCAATGTCCTAGGCCCCTAGGTCCAAGCCTGAGTGACTTGTGTGTAGATAGAAGGGGGCTGAGCCTGGGCTTACATTGCAGTGTAGACGTATCCGGGTGGCTAGTACCTCCTGCTGCTTTTGCAGGCACGGCTACACTTTTTTTGGCATCACTCATGTTGGGATCCACTAGGCATAGCTACCAGGTAACTCGGGAGAGTGGAAGGCCAAAAGTGCCGATAAAGCTCTTTTGCTCTGGGCCTATCTGTGAACCACAGTGACTCCATCTTGGGAACTCTCACCTACTTCTATGCTAACTGCTTACATGCTCTGAAGTAGGCTGAAGCAGAAATGTATTGGTCAGCATTTCTGGCAGATGGCTGTAGTTTCACTCATATTAGCAGAAATAATAGAGATAAGGAGGGAACAGAGAGAAATAGTTAGTTTGCAGCCGCTTTCCCATATATCCCCAAGGTATTTAGTGCAAAGGGTCAAGGGATGTACCTTGTTCTCCCTTCAAAATGATAAATGTATCCGCAACAGATGTCTCTTGTATCCCCCCTCCCCAAAATAATACATGTATTCTGTGTAACCTGTTATCTATCGGTCAGCATAATGACGTAAAAAGGATGAGAACTGAGTTGTTTGTTACTGGTTATAAAAAGGGCCTGTTCGGCCATGTAAGGTGTGTCTCTTCTGGCATGAGTCGAGGAGCACCCTCTCAGCTGACTGACAAATAAAGGACCTGGTACCCGTCTTCTTGTCTCTCCGTGCCTCCTTGGTGTAATTAGGTAAGCTCCGGGGGGAAACGGGCCCTATTTGGCCAACACTCAGAGCTAGTGCAGCATGTCTGCCCAACCTGGACACTACACCTGTGTACAGATGCAGTGGTAAAAAGTGGGTAAATTCTGTAGTCTCCTAGGGAGAAGTGATTAAACTCCATTTACCATGTTCACCCTCGTCTAGACTACTGACCATCCAGTTCCAGAGCAGACATGCCCTTCGTTGGCCAAAAGCTAGAAGAACAGATTGAGTGTAGGCAGCAAGCCTGCCTGGCCTGGGAGGTGCATGGATGGGTGAGATGGGAAGTCGCTCTAATGAGACTTCCCCTGGGAACTTGCTTTTGATTATTTTGCAGCTGCCCAATTGCTGAGCAATGTGCTGATCCCTTAACCTGGGATCTCTCGCCCTTGTACTGAATGAACGGCTCATTGTGAGGATTAGAAATTTGCTCTAGTCCCTTCCCACAAGTGGGAGAACCAGGGAACCAGTGCTTTACACTGGGACAGGCGCTCGCACAGCCCTGGCCTCGTCTCCCTGCTTCTTCCTAGCTGAGTGACAGCTTTCATGTCCCCCAGATTTCTTTCAAGCAAAGTTTTGGGCTTTGCAAAGAGATGCTGATATAGCAATGCTGCTGCTCTGGAGTTACAGTATCCTATACCCCCACCCCTTGTTCTCCAAATGAAACATGACACCCCACATGATCTTCCAGGCCACTGGCTGCACCCTGCCCATTTAGACTGGCTGGTTACAGTACAAACAGCCCGTGTTTGCTCATGTGCTGGGGGCGTGTTGCAGTATTTGCACTGTATACAAGGAGGTAGCTTGTTATCTTGGAGAAAATTGTAGCAAAATGCTCAGGGAAGCTTGTTATGTCTGAGTGAGTGAGTGTGTTGTAACAACACGGCCATCTCCTCCTAAAGCCAGCCTGGTCTCCTGAGCGCCAGTGTTGTGCTATGCACAGCTACCACGGTAGAGACTGTTCCTGCTGGCCCTGGAGAGCCAGGGCCTCTCCACATTCTCCCCCCCCCCCCCCCCCGGGTGACACATGAGCCTGCATGTAACATTCACGCCAGCTCCAGCCAGTACGACTGTGTGGGCTGCTGCTTCCCTGCACCCAGGAGCCCGGCCGGTGTGGGAGCCTGCAGCTCTTGGCATTTCTGCCACGGGGGAGCCGCTGGCAAGCTGATGAATGACAATGCAGCTTGGCAGGGTGCCTCCAGCCTGGCTGATAACTTGGTCAAGTGGAGCTCCAGCTGCCAGGGACCGCCAGGGTGGTAGGGACCCAGCAGGCAGAGAAAGCCCTGAGGACTTTCCCCGTCTCCTCTCTCTCTTTCCCTTTCTCGCTCATTCAGTTTCCCTCTGTCGGGGGAGAAAGGAGGTTTTACAGGGGAAATCTGGGGGTCCCTTCTGGCCTATGACTCCATGACATCAAAGAGCACAGGCAGGGCAATCCCGAGAGCCAGGAGAGAGTGACCTCGCTAGCTGGGGGTCATAGGCCCTGCAAGATGCATGATGTTCTGCATTTCTCATGGACAGCCCATAGACATGGGACAGACCTGATCCATACCTGAGCTCTGGGGTCTCTGTGCAGATATTCATGTGAGTTTACTGCTGCTGCGGTGTCTTGGATCAACAGCCCTGATGAATGGATGGGGCTGGGCCAACATGGGCAGAGGCAGGGCCAACATGGGCAGTGGCAGCTGCAGCTTTCTCCACATGCCCTGGCTGTAGAGCAGCTTCTTGATCTGGCTGGACCAACACTAGGGATGAGAGGGTCTTTCATTGTTTGTGACCTGCTCTGGCGTCTCAGCTCAACAAGGAGGCCAGTCGGTGCCAGTTGTGATGGTGGTGGTTGTAATATGGGCACCTAGAAACGGGATCTGTGGATTGTCCACAGTGTTCCAGGCCAATGGAGAAGGGATCGCCGATTGGTGGCTGTGAAGGGTAAGAATGCGGAAGATGGGGCATTGGCAGGGAGAGGTGGGAAAGGGTTGCCTTCTGGTATTGATCAAATAGGTGTTAACTCAAAACACACTTAAGGGGGCATGTTTCCTGGGAGCAGAAGCTGCCCCATTTCGCCAGGTCTCCTTGAGGATTTCAGCCTCACGTGCCACAGACTAAGTGGGGAGCAGCCACGTCTCTCAGGCTTGTTTCCACAAACAAGGAAGTGGCAGCTACCCAGTGTTTACACACAACCAGGAGCGGGGACAGTGGGTTGGTGATGACTAAAGCTCTCGGGCTGGCAGGAGTCCTGCTGCAATAGGGAGCCCAAAGCAAGTGTTTACCTGCTGCTCAGTGACCAGGACAGGGGGAAATGTAACTTAGTCCCCCAGGACCAAGTGCAAGGCTCGTTTCCTCACCTTGCTGGGAGCACATTGCAATTTGTACATGCCTTGCATTAAGCCTGGGGTCGTTGATCTGTGCAGTATCCCACCATGATCCTTGTATGTTTGTCAGTAGGGGCCCTAAAGATCTTGGCCAAGCTTTTCCTTAGTGGGGGCTTAAAGCTGAGCACCTAAATCCCCAGGGAGGTTCTGAAATATGGGGTCTGGCTCTCAGAGATGCTGAGCACTTTGCATCTCCCACTGCCAGCTTGGGAGCGGTGAGCGCTCAGCAGACTTTATGGAGGTGTTGTATGTCTTTGCCTGATGTTAGCCTACGTCTTGCCCAAAGTATTTAGCTCTATGGGCCAAACCTTTGGTGCCTGATTGCATAGTGAGGGCCATGATCTGGGCCTGTTTGCAGGCGTATTGACCACAGGTGGGGGCACAAATGTGGTGGGGGTGGGAAGAGGGGTCCATGTACATATAGGCACCTACACAGCCAGGTAGCTTCACAGATCCCTTCATAACTGAACATCCCAGAGGTAAAGCCAGGCATATGTGGGATGCTACGTGTCTAAAGCTCAGCCCCGCGGTGTAACATTAATACAGAGGTTGCACTGGCCCCAGCATGTTCCTGCCCAAAGCTGGTTGAGGTCATTGTTTCGATTGTGAAATTCTCCCAGCACCCCGTTCCCTCGGAAAGCCGCTCTGAATACGCTCTGCACATCCCATCTGATAGCCCAGCTCCTAGGGTGGGCCCGAGCAGCACTTGGTGCTGTTTTACAAGGTGGGGCTCTCTGCCCAGCTCCAAGCATAAACACAGAGCAGCCTCTGGGTCATTCAACTTTGCACCAGCTGCCCAGGGCTGCTAAGAGCCATTCCAGCAGCCAGGCATTGCTAGAGCACCGGCCCCTGACTCCTTCCCCCTAGACATGCCCCTGCAGACATGCCATGGGCCATGAGGGACGTAGTACAGGATCCAGTACAGCAGCCCTGCGCTACCCACAGAGCTTCCCAGACCAGAGGAATCCTTAGAGCTGTCTCCAGAGTGGCACCTAGCAGCCAGCCCAGGGGCCAGGATCTGTCTGTCTCTGCCGGCTTCACTGTTCTCCAGTTCACCTGAACGCTAAGTATCATTATTATTAGGTCTGCTGTAGTGGCCCCCAGATCTAAGCACCTTGCAAACACAGCAGTCAGCACAGTCCTTGCCCTGACGAGTTTACAGTCTGACCCCCCAACCCAGCTGAAGGGTGGTGGGGTGGACAGCACTGCAGCAGACAGGCAAAGGGATCAGGGTGGAGGCAGGAACTCGGCTTAGAAGTGGACTGTAGCTCACGAAAGCTTATGCTCTAATAAATTTGTTAGTCTCTAAGGTGCCACAAGTACTCCTGTTCTGTCCGAGAAGGGAATCGCCCTAACTGCTCTATGGCCTCTGACTGAGTCTGAAGATGGGGGGCAGAGCAGGGTGACCTCTGTGGGGAGCTGTGCTTTGGCCTCTCCCGTGGGGGTTAAAAAGCCAGCTGCGGGGGGGGGGGGGGGTCACAAAGGCAGGGTCTATGTGTATTGACTGGGGAGCATAGGAAGAGGGAGGAGACGGTAAAGCTGCCGCTTAGTGCCTGTGTCTCCAGTGTGTGACGCTGGTGATGGGTTTTGGATGGTGAGCTCCCTGCCGCGGTCACCGAACATTAGAGGACAATAGACAAATGAACAGCAATGCCAGCAGAGAGCCAGGCACTGGCCAGGTTCTCAGCACTAAGGGCCAAAAGCGGGTGGCATTACTGCCCATAGGTCATAGTTTGGGCTCCACAGGGTGGCCGGAAATGGATTTCAAACAGGTCCCCGATACTGGGGCTGCGGCAGGCTGCCTGTCCTCTGCTGTGACCTCTCCTCCAGCCGGGGGCTAGCCGCTCAGGGAGTGCCAGCCCTGACTGCAGAGAGTGCCAGCCCTGCACCTAGTAGGTGATGCGGACTAGCGAAGGGACTGGAAGGAAGGAAAGAAGGAAGGGTAGAGGTAAGAGAAGGGAGACAAAATAAGTTGGGGAGAGGGCTATGTTAGGAGTTTCATTCCCAACAGGGTTTGGTTCAGGGGGTTCTGGGTAATTGGAGACCTCTGCTGAGCCTAACTCCTTCAGGGTCCTAACCTCTCCCCCGTGTCAGGCTGTCGACGCCCTGACCCCCGCAGCTCAGACTGCAGCACGTCCGGAGCAGGCTGATGTTTCCAATACGGTACGATGGTAAACAAGTGTTTTGCAGGCAGCATGGGGCGGCAGGAGCAAGCTGGGGCTGGTGCTTGCAAAACTGGCCTCCTTATTTTGATAAAACTGTTTGGGGCTGGGCTCCCAGGTGTTGGGCTGTGTCCGGCCTAAACAGGCTCAGGGCTTTTATAAAGGCAAAATGCCTAGAATCGCCTGAGTTACGGCTCAGCCTGGGGCTTGGAGGGAACCCAGGGCGCTGGCAAGGGAGTTGTCCAGGGACGGCCAGCGGCATTTGAGGCAGCAGGAACCTGACACAATGAAAGTGCAGGTGAATGAGGATGTTCTCGCTTACGTGGAGGCAGATGCTGTTCCGGAGGCTCAGAGCAGCACCAACCCGGCAGGCCCAGATGGGCCCCAGAGCAGAAACTCCGTGGTTATCTGCCAGGCAGTTGGCCGAAGCATCTTCACCTCCAGCGTCTCCTCAGCTGCTGGGCGAGTTGGCTTCCTGCTGCAGAAGGAGGAGGGAAAGGAAGCAAGCTGCCCGGTGCTGTTCATACAGCTCAATGAGCTGTTCAGCACCCCTGACGGCCTGCAGTGGAAGCAGACAGCCAGGTAAGCACTCTGGTGCAAGAGCTAGCCCAGAGAGAGGCGCATTGGAGACCATGTAACGGGGTGGTCTGCCCCTTTAAGGGGACGAGGCCAACCTGCCCTGTCCATTAATCATGGGTGGCTGAGGGAGAGTGGCAGCCCCAGGCTGTCCGGGAGGAAGGCAGCAGCAGCAGGAGGAGGAGGAAGGTCTTTGGTGGGAGGGGAGGCATTGGAAACCTGCTGTAGAAAGGGAGGCAGTGCTTAGGGAAAAGAGCAAGAAAGAGGCCTGCAGGAGGCCCTGGAGCAGGAGGGACTGAGAGAGGTGAAGGGAGCTGTAGCCCAGGGCGGGCTGAGGAACCATGTTGGTGCTTTGCCTATGTTGGGAAATAAAGCTGCCTGGAAAGAGACTCTGGCTGTGGGCGTGTGTCCTTCGTGGGCTGGGGACAGGCCAGCACTTTGCAGACCACCAGTCCAATATAGGAACATACGGCTTGCCAAAGCAGAGCAGAGCAATGCCCCAGGAAGTCTAGTCTGCTGCTGCTCATGGAGATCAATGCAGGGGGTTACAGAAAAAGATCTAAAATAGCCATGATGCTCCTAGTGGCGAAATACTATCTCACTGCAGGGAGGGGAGAATTCTTCCTGGCCCCAGCTGGAAATATGCTTCCACCCTGACACATGAGGATTACTCCTGGGTATCCTAGCTTGAAATCAGAGATGTTAGATTCCATCTAGTCCGTCGTCTGAGGACCAATATGCAGGTTGTTCCTCACAGGGCCTCCACCAACACAGTTTCAAATGACTCAACTTATTTGAAACTGAAAAGGCCACTTGCCCCAGCCCTGTTGAGAGGCAGCAATTCCGGAGTTTGTACATTGTCGAGCAATGTATTGCCTTCTCTTTCCCTTTCTGCCTTCACTTTATATTTGTTGCCTTTCAAATCCATTGAGCAACCTTTGTCTGTGTGGTTTGGGTCATTCTCTGGGTCCCAGTTTCGAAAAGCCACTGATGGAATCATGCTGGTGTGTCACATGCAAGCTAAGCCTGAAGCCCACTGGCATGAGTGTTTTTGTGGTGACGCAAAAAATGCCAAGTGGGTGAATAACACTGAGGGTGGTGCGATCAGCTATTGTTCAGGGGCGGCGGTAGCCAAGGAAAAAGTAAAATATTCTGCAGAACAAAACGCACGGGGGACATATAATGAGCTGCAAAGGGCACATTTCCTTTTTTTGCTGTTGTTAGGGGGAGATGGCTCATTTAAACAAATGGGTCTGACAGACGCTTTACTACCAACTAGGCTGTCACTGGTACATGCCCGTGTCTGTCATCCCTCGCTGGAAACAATGCAACGGTCAGGTGCTAAGACAGTTCCTGAAAAGGGCAGTTACGCCATCAGACTGACAGGCCAGGAAGAGGAGTTTAGTGTCAGCATGTTGTGCGGATTGAAAGGGGTGATGAGTGGGAGACCAGCCCGAAGGATGCTGCAGTGAGGATGGGAAGGAGAGATCTGGCTTTGATGCTGAGGAGGAAGAAGCGGCAGGATTTGGAAATGGCCCTGATGAGTGGGGCAAGGAAAGGAAGGAGTCGCAAATAGCCCTGAGATTGTGGGCCGGAGTGACTGGGAGACGTGGGGGGGTGAGACTGGCAGGGACAGGGAAGGAGTGTGTTTGGGAGGGGAGGGAAGGGAAGGAGCTCAGTTCAGGTGATGACCAGACATCCAGGAGGAGATGTCAGAGCCACAGGCTGAGGTGGGTGGAGGGAAGGAGACAGTTTAATGGCGGAGGGACAGATCTGCAAGTCATCAGTGCAGAGATAACTGAACTCCTGGATTGTCACCAGCATGGATCCCTTAACTTCCAGGGGCCAAGTTCAGAGGGGATCTGTGAGTATCTGGGGGATGTCTGAAGGAGGCTGAACTGGAGTCATGTACTTATTGAGGGGGTGGGGGAAGGGGTACGTTGCCCCATCGGAGACTCATCTCTGAATCTGGGCCTTAGTCTGGTAAACTTGGACCAATGCCCCAAGTGTGGGGGGGTCTCTTTCCTGAGGGTACAAAACTGCTGCTGCTGGACTGATCCTCCTCAGCCTGGAACACAGGCTCCAGAGGTTATGGGGCTGCAGATTTTTCTACATTCAAAAACCAACGAGAGGATCCCCAAAGCCTGGCTGATACTGCCACACTCATCTGGAGAAGTTGACCTTATACCTGAGTCCCGGGCTGGGCCAGGCTCTCAGAACAGCTCGGGGCTTTCCTCTGCTGGATACACCGTCTCTAGGGCCCCCTGCACTGTGCATTAGCCAGGGAGGTCAGGGCCTGTGACTTCAGGGGAATGACTTGGCACTGTTCCCTCTGCAGATCACTGTCACGCTGTACTCATTTTGCAGCCTAAGCCGGCATTTGTCAGAGCAGCTTTCCAGATTGGCCTTAATAAAGGAAGCCTCTGTGTGCTGTCGGAGTTTGAATGTTTGGAATCTGGCAGCATGCGTGGGCATTGCGTGGCGTTCCCAGCAGGCATGCTGGGACTCCCCCAAAGGGCACTTAGAGGGCACTGTGCCGTCCTGTCCTGCTGAAGAAGGGACAGATAATACCTGTGTTTACAAGAGAAAAGCTAAGTTCAGCGCTGTGGAGAGGTGCCTGGCTAACAGCCCTGGAGCCAGCTCTGCTCTGTCCATAGTACAAGCAGCATCTCTGCTCTGATCTGGAGGCACTTCCCTTTTGGTATGAGGCTAGTTCAGTGCCCATGGCCCAGCCAGTCCTTGGCTTCCCTCCTGAGGCTCTGCCATTATCGACCCCCGAGCCATCCCGCCCCCAAGAAAGACCTGTGTGTGACTCAGCCTCTGATGACTTGGTGCCCTGCCCCTCCGTGCTGGCCTCTCGGGGCTCTGATTGCTGCTTCAATTGGTCCTGCAGAATAATCTCTTTGGTCATTTCCCACGTGTGAGTTGTGTGAATGGGACCCCGTAGCTGACAGCTCATCTTCTTCCTGCACCCTACCCCGACAGAGCCACGCACTCCCGCTCTGGGAATCCTGCTGTGCTCGTGTGCAGATGCATCTGGCTCAACCCTTCGAGCTCCACTGACGGCCTTCTGGCTTTCTCTTTTCACAGGTGGATTAAATTTGAGGAGAAGGTGGAAGATGGAGGAGAGCGATGGAGCAAACCCCACATCACAGCCCTTTCCTTACACAGTCTATTTGAGTTAAGGACATGCATCAAGAAAGGGACGGTCCTGCTGGATTTAGATGCTCACAGTTTGAAGCAAATAGTGGGTAGGTGGATAATGTGGGAAGGTCGCCTCCCTGGGCCACACCCTTCCCTGGCCACAGGTCGGGCTCCTGGGAGCACCTTTAATGAAAGCACTGACACCTGCTAGCAAGGTGCATCCCTGGTGGGCTTTATTTGGATTTGCACTGCAGCAGCACCGGAGATCCAAGCCCCATTGCACATTGTAAGGAACAGGCCCTGCTCCAAAGAGTTTTCCATTTCAGTAGACAGGCCAGGCCAAGCATTGAGGATTATTGTTCAGAGGGGGAGCTGCCTGACACTGTTGTGCTCACCTAGCCCCCAGTGCAGACCCCGCTATGGCGATGAAAGCCTGCTTCCTGCGACGTAGCTACTGTGCTTCAAGGCGATGACGTCTCGGCACCGACGGAAAACCCCTTCTGTCAGCATGGGCTGCGCCTGTGCTCCGGGGCTGTGCCGGTGACATCGCTGTGCTAGTCCAGGCTCCAGAGTGTAGACGCAGCCTGCGTGTGGCTGAAGCTAGCAATGCTTTGATGCTTTCATTTTGTGTTCAAGAGAAGGTGATTGCCACGCAGATCGATGCTCATAACCTGAGGCCGGAGGTGAGAAAGAAGCTCATGTCTGTGCTGCTCCGCACCCCCCAGCACCACACCACCAAGTCCCAGCTGAGGAGAGTGGCTGAGCTCGGTTCAGCCTGCTGCAGGGGTGAGTGTTGTCTGGGCTATCACCCTCACTTAGGGTGACCAGATGAGAGATGTGAAATATCGGGATGCGGGGAGGTAGGGATGGGGGTGGGGGTGGCGGCGGAGAAAAAAAACAAAACCAAGAGTTGGCAGCGGAGGAAAAAGCAAAAAGCAAAAAAAAAAAAGAGTCGCCGGAGCATAGGAAAAATTGGTGGGGGCTGAGCACCCACCGGCAGCTCCACGCCCCACCCGCCCCCACCACCTCCCCTGAGCTGGGTGCCACGTCCTGCTTCTCCCCCATCCCTCCAGCGCTTGCACCCCCATACAGCTGATTAGCGCAAGCCTGGGAGGGAGGGGTGAGGAGGAGGAATGCCGCGTGCTTGGGGAAGAGGCGGGGCCAGGACAGGGATTTGGGGAGGGATCCAATGGGGCAGCGAGGGAGCGGGCCTGGGGGCGGGGCAAGGGCAGGAATGTGGGGAGGGATCCAATGGGGGAGGGAGGAGGCGGAGGCGGAACAGTGCCGGGGCAGAGTTGGGGCGGGGGGGGCACGAGCCCCCTCCACCTGTGCGCCGGGGGGCAAAATATTGGGACAATTCGTGTCCCGACCGAACATCGGTCAGGACGCAGGACAAACAAGTAAATATTGGGACAGTCCTGATAAAATCGGGACGTCTGGTCACCCTACCCTCACTTTCCCTTTTCCCTGTGTAGCTAGATCACGCGGTCCCTAGCTCCAGGCTGCAATCGGACAGGACCCTGGGCTTGTAAAACACCTGGGTTAATATCGTCTAGCATGAATCTTCTGAAGAGGGACGAGGAGAGATGCAGGGAGCACCTCTCTGCCTGAGGACAGGCCCCCAAACAGCGACTCCCAGGGTCTTGTTCAAGGCTGTCTGAGGATGTCCCAGATCCACAGCACAACCTAGCACAAGCCAGAGTGCCCGGCTGGCAGCAGCGGCAGCTCCAGGCACCAGCACTCCAAGCTTGCCTGCGGGAGGTCCGCCGGTCCCGCGGATTTGGCAGCAATTTGGCGGCAAGTACGCCGAAGCCACAGGACCGGCAGACCTCCCGCAGGCATGCCGCTGAATCCGCGGGACCGGAGACCTCCCACAGGCATGCCACCAAAGGCAGCCTGCCTGCCGTGCTTGGGGCGGCAAAAAAGCTAGAGCCGCCCCTGGCTGGCAGCCTTCTCTTTGGGAGGCTCAGGCCTGGAAGAGCACGGGAGGCTGAAGGTCAGGCCAAGGCATTTGCAGAGCCAAGGAAGGGCCCCTGGTGGAAAAGCCAGGGAGGGGATGCAGAGCTAGGTGATGTTTCTAGGCCTGGAATAGCAGGCGGGGAGGTGCATTAGCAGAGCCTGGTAGGGGCCCAGAACTAGCATAAGGGGTTGGGGTACTGTGGAGCAGAGTGGGGTTTCTAGGAATAGAATAGCAGGGGGTGAGGTGCAAAAGCAGAGCTGAATTGGGGGGGCCAGGTCAGCAGTTCCGGGGAGTACAACAGGTCAGGATTCAGGTCCACTGGCAAATCCACAAAAGGCTCCGTTACCCACCACTTCCTGGCCAGTGCCTGAACGAAGCAGGCGCTGTTACTTCTTCATCTCTACGAGCAATAAGTGCACTTGCTGATTGAAAAGTAAATGTCAATGTCTGTGGATTTCCTCCTGCTAGAGAGCACTTATGGGAGCAGTTCTAACCAATGGGTGCACGCTGGCTTTGACGTTAAAGCCATGCAAAGCAGCATTATACGTCCCTCCGCAGCTCCTGATTTTAGTGTCTCTCTCTTTGCATTGCAGACAAAGCTCGTAACCAGTCGGATCCAGGAGCTGAGATTTCAGAAGCACCCCTCAAGGAGCAGGTATGGCAGGCCAGCTCTGGGCAGAGAACACAGGGTCGTTAGTAGAGCTGGATGGAAAATTATGACTTTTTGGTGAAAAACTGCAAGCTGAAATATGTTGCTTTGGAGGTGATGCCACAGGGCCTCAGAGGAGTTGTGGTTTGGATGCATCATGCTTCCCTTCTCCCCTGAAATAGTTCAGCCTTCAGGACTCAGTCAGACACCTTCTACCAGCACTGAATGTCCTTATGTAACTTTAGCGCCCTCGTGGCCAAGATGGTGTCTGCTCTGCAGGCAGCTCTGGCCAAGAGAAGGCGTGCACAGGAATGCAGCAGGAGAAATCCCTTCCACCCCAGGGGAACACACACACCCACAGGAAAAAGTACAGTGGATATAACAAGGGAAATATTTATTTACAGAGGGATGAGAGAAGAAAAACAACAAGGGGAAATATAGGGGGAGCAGTAAGACAGGGCTGCATCCAAGCCAAGGCCCCAAAGGCCCAGTGGTAGCACAGTCTGGAAGGGCAGACACTGAGCAATGTGTCTGCACACAGAGTTCAGGAGTCCTGAGCAAAGTTCCAGTCCAGTGGTGAGTCTTGGGTGCTCCTGGTCGTCTTCGGCGCCAGTGAACTTTCCCCCAACAAACCCCTCCGGTGCCCTCTTCTGCCGCTCTCTGCAAAGCCACACAGAGCGATCCCCTCCCCACTTAACTAGCTACAGCCTCCCTCCTTGTTCCCAATGCAGAGTCACAAGCCCCAGTACTCACAGCCCCATGCAGCTCTGGGCAGCAATGATACTGGGTCCAGGTCTGGCCTGTCCTTCTTGGGCAATTCCTCCCTGGCACAGTGCTCCTCCTGTCCTGGGGTGTTCCTGATCAGCCGCCCTGTCCTTCCCAGGCTTCAGGCAGGTTCTCTGCTGCTTCACTTTTCCACGGCCTGCAGGCTGCCTCCGCCTCTCCGCTGCCCCCTGGAGTTTCCCTCCTTTTTTCTTACTCTCCCCCTCCCCCTTAGGAAAAAGATTTAAAGGGCCATGCTCTCTAAACCCCAAAGGGGTTACACTTAAATAGACCTTGACCACTGAATAGCAATCTGGGACTAATGCGTGCTCGGCCCATCCTGGACTGAGGCTCTGTTTCATTTCAGCTAAAAAACCAATTCCAGAAGAAGATCCCAGCCGAGGCTGAAGTGTCCAACATTCTTGTGGGTGAAGTGGACTTCTTAGAGAAGCCATTTATTGCCTTCATCCGACTGCAGGAGGCCGTGGGACTCGGGACCTTGACGGAGGTTGCATTCCCCAGCAGGTAACCATCACCAGAGATCACTGCACTGGAGCTTCTTCTTCCTTTTCCTGTCTCATCAATTCCTTCCAGCATCACATAGTCACTTCCATGGGTTGGGAGCACAGAAGTGAGGCTGAGGGTTGGTGATATGGGATGAGACTTTGCTAGCTAAGTGCCAGGGTCGGCTCTATGTTTTTTGCCGCCCCAAGCGGCGTGTCTGCGGGTGATCTGCCGGTTCCGCGCCTTTGGCGTGCCCACCGCCGAATTGTCGCCGAAGCCGCAGGACCGGTGGACCTCCCGCAGGCGTGCCACCGAAGGCTGCCTGACTGCCGCCCTCACAGCGACCGGCAGGCCGCCCCCTGCGGCTTGCCATCCCAGGCACGCACTTGCTGCGCTAGTGCCTGGAGCCGCCCCTGCTAAGTGCTTAGGAGTTCCCCAGAAACCATGCATCAATCCTCCCCTGAAATTCCCAGGGTCAGAGCTCCTTGCAGATGCTACTACCAGCTGTAGCCTATCAGCCAGTCACTGCAAAGATGCTCAGAGAGCAGCAGCTGCTGATCTGTTAGGTATAACTTGGTACGAGATACATTGGTTGGGTTCTCAGAGTTCTCCTCGGTGCTGACTTGTTTCCCTACCTGGGACCCTGCAAGCACTGGTCCTGAGAAGTGACTAACTCAGGGAAACCTGGGCATAAGTGCTTAGTGGCATTTCTGCCATCACAGTGCCTGCCCCCTGCTAATCCAAGAAAATAAAAGCAAAGCAAAGCAAACACCCCTTCATCCCAATTCTGTGTCCATCTCACTGCGAATGGCTAGTCCGAATGAAGGATCTGCCTGGGGACAGCTGCTCTGGTGTCAGTGTCACACATTCATAGTCCACTGTGGGGCTGCTAAGCATCAAAAGCTCCAGGAGCTCCATAGACAATGCCATAGCACATGGACAAGGTTGGGACGCTCTCCCGATGATAATCAGATATTTGCTGTTCAGATGAGCTGCGAGCCTCACCTACAACGCTGACCCAGAACTGCTGGGAGCTCCTATCAGCCTGCATTTTGTCACAGTGTAGGGAACAGTTCTCCACTTGTCCTTGGGAAGTGGGCTAGTGGAGACCTGCGGGGAGGCGTCTTCATCTCTGATGGGCAAAGCCCTGGACTGTAGACAGTGGGGAATAACCCTGCACTGGCCCTCAAGGAGGTGGATCAGCTGGGTTCTGATGGGGGTTCCCCAGCATGAGTCTAAGACTCTACGTCTCAGACTGCACTTGTCAGCTGGTCTCTGGGCTGCGGCAGGAGACACCATGGAAAGGGCTCCTGGGAAGCCGGCTGGCAGCACTGCGGGAGCTGGGAATGGGTAGACCCTGATTTAGCAGAATTTCTGCTGCTTTATCACAGCCGAGCCCCACACTGCAGGGGCTTTGGCACCAGCACACGACAAGCCATCCTGCCGCCTGGATTCTGGGATCTCCCAGCCATCTACATGCTCTCCCAGGACAGACACTTGCTCTGTCCCACCTCCCAACTGCTGTGATGAAGAGCCTGACTGCATGCAGTCAGCAGAGGGGCCCTGCCTGCTAAAAGGGGATGTGGGCTGCAGGATGTGCCAGGTGGGGGATCTCGGCACGGAGACAGTATGGAGACTGGTGCAGTGTAAACGCCTAGACGAAGAGACTGATCTAGTGACAAACCCACCACGCTCAACAGCGTCGAATCTCGGTGCCTCACTCTAGGGCCTCTTTACCTCACATTTGCTGAGCGTGATTTGCAAAAGCCCGCAGCGCTGGAAGTCAACAGCCAGCTGTTGCCGGCAACTTCACCAGGAGTTTTATCATGAAGTGACTGAGATGGGGGCGGGGCACGTTTGAAAGGTCATGGTAAGGCTGAGGCAAAGGGCAACACGTTTACCCCAATCTCTCCAAGCCTTCCGATACCAGCTGTACCACAGCCCCTCTCTGTCCCTGGGTGACCGACCTCTTTCAGCCAATTCAGAGAGGTGGTGTGTCCTTGGCCCTCAGACACGCTGGGCCCTGGCCCTAGGAGAGCTCACTCCAGAAGTGGGGGCATTTCTCACTGTTTCTGTGCTCTCCCTAGGTTTCTTTTTATCCTCCTGGGCCCCAGAGCCAAAGTGAAAGCCTATCATGAGATTGGAAGGGCTGTGGCTACAGTACTGACGGACGAGGTGAGCCCATGGGTCGGAGACGGTGCTGCGGGTGAGAGATCTAGTGACTGTATGGAGTATCAGTATTAGACGTTGGCACTATCTCTGGGGAAAGCCGGGGGGCCAGTCTTCACAGGCAAAGCCAATGAGAACTCGTTCTCACCCCACTGCCAACCTTCTGATCCTCTTCTGTAGATCCCAAGCTGGAAGGATGGAGAAATGGGTCAGCACTGGATCAGCCCACTGTTCTCCTTCGCTCTTCCCAAGGATTAGATGGCGATGATATTAGGGCTGTGCTTTTCAGAGACTTTTCAGAGGGAGTTAGGAGTCTGAATCCCAGAGAAATGCAATGGGAGTTGGGCTTGGAACTCGCTCAGGTTCCTTTGGAAGCCCCATTTGAAAATCCCAGTGCAGGGAGGCTGGCTTAGCACACAGGGCACATAGGGTGGGAAGGGTCCTTACCCCATCTAGCATTAGCAGAAACCTGTAATCAGTCCTAGCAGCTCCCTGTGCCAGGATGCAGCATTTAGCGTTCATCTCAGCCAGTGGTCGTGCACAGGGATTCACTGGATAATGTAACTGCGTTTCCCTCCAGCTCTTCCAGCGAGTTGCCTGTCACGCTCAGGACAGAGAAGACCTCATTGCAGGGATTGATGAGTTTCTGGATGAGCTGACTGTGCTGCCTCCAGGCAAATGGGACCCGACCATCCGAATCCCTCCGCCAAAGTGCCTGCCCTCTTCTCACAAGAGGTACCAGAGGGGGAGAACCCAGCAGCTTTCTGGGGCTCTTTTACTAAAGAGCAGAGCTGGGCCCGAGACACAAAGCTGAGCTCTGGCTCTGAAATTCCCCCTCCCTCCCCCGGTGCACGGCATTCAGATTCAGCCCCAGCTCTGCTGACGCTATGCAGAGCATTAGGAGCGGCAGCAATCAGAGACCGGGAGCTTCACACTGACAGTGTAGTGTCCCGCAGCTGCCTCCCCACTGCCATAGCCTTTCCGCGCCCCAGGGAGCTGTCAGAGCATTTCCCCACTGCAGTGAAAGGCTCTAGCATAGGGTAAAAGCCATCAGCAGGGAGAGTCAGTGGGGAAAGACTTTGGCAGTGGCACCAGCTGCTGAGCTGTTCCCTGCAGTGTGTAGCTACACATGTCCTACATGCTGCTGCATGTGGTGTGCAGTGTAGATGTAACCTTAGCTTCCCCAAGGGATCCAAGGTGACAGGGCTGACAAAGGAGAAAACTGACTGAAGGGCAGTCCAGAGAGTGGATGTGAGGTCTGGCAGCCTCAGGGAGCATCACGTAGGGGCTCTGCCTGCACCATCTGTTGGGGTGAATGTCCACCCTTTGCCAATGCAGTCCTCGCCATTGGGGCATGCTCTGGTAGCCTCAGACAGCAGCAATGACTCTAAGTGCCTTTGCCCATCCAAAGTTGGGCAGGACATTATGGCCCTCACAAGTGGCCTGCCCTGTGTCGCCTGCACGTGTGATTCCTCCAATGCACTCTTCATGGGGCTAACCTTCACCTTGTGCAGGTGAAACACACCTTCCAGTGGGGCAGGTCACTAGCAGCACATGGCACTGACACACCATGTTCTGCATTGGCTCATGTGTCAGGGAGAGCTCCCACGGTGACCAATGCAGGTCACCCAGGTGGAGTCAATTCGAGGTCAGTTCACCATCTTTCCAGCCCTGAATGGGGTGGGACCCAGTTAACTGAGGCGCCCCCTGCCCCTCAATCCCTGTCTCCCATCCCCGTGGCTAAGCTCTGCAGGATTCTCTCGCTGCTCAGCTGGAGCGGCAGGGTGTTCTAGCAGGAAAGGCTCTCTGCATCGCTGCAAATTATTTCAAGTCATGGTTTAAAACTTAAGTGCTCTGCATGGCCACCACCTGGCCTCTAGACCCTTCACTCCACTCAATGATAAAACTAGTATCCCGCTTCTACCTCCCATTTCTGTGTATTTCCTCTCCAGTGTATCTGGACCGCTGAGATGCATCTGCCTCTGGGGATGGAAGGGGCAGCATCAGCTGTACTGAGACTCCCAGAGAACAGTAGGGTTGAGATTTCAATACCAAAAATTGCCCGAGGAACTAAGTTGGGTTTCGTTAATGAGGATGGTTCTGGGCTGACACCCGCCCACTTGAGTTTCTCTTGTTGTATTAGGATCTCCATGCACCTCCGGGAATGGAAATCTCACTGCAACGGAAACGTGTCTGCAGCTGATGACAGACATACCCATGGGCACCAGCCTGTCAGCGAGGAGCTGCAGAGAACAGGAAGGTAAGTGTCCACCTGGGGAGGCTACAGACATTTGCCTTAAAGAAGCCAGCTAGAGGCAGCCCTGGCATAAGTAGGTGCAGTTCTCCTGAGTCAGTGGACTAGTGCCCGCTTACACCAGGGCTCAGTTTGGCTTGGAGCTGGAGGCCCCGTAGTTAGTGCTCTGCGCAGGCACACAGTAGACACAGGTTCATTCCTGGACCTGGTTTCTCACTGCCAGATTGGTAGCCACTGAGGGCTCTGGAGAACCTCAGGAGATGCCTGAGTTGGGTTTCTGGCCCTGATCTCTTGTTTTCCGGATCCTGGGGTCTCCTAGCAGCACATCAGAGACCCAGATTACATTCCTAGCCAATGTCTCATCTTGGGGATGCTCCAGACAGGCAAATAAAAGACCAGGATTCAGTTCCTGGGGATATTCAGAAGATATGGAGCCAGGTATCTCCTGACTTCATTTCAGTAAACGAGCCTCTAAGTTCTGTAGGGCAGGGACCAACCTCACGTTCATACAGCGTCTTGCACAATGGGACCTGGTTCTGATGGGGGTTTCGAAGAGCAACTCGGTTACAAATAAGAAAGAAATAGCACTGACAGGGTTTGCCAAGATTTTCTTGTAGTCCCCAAGGTAAATATTGACCACTGGTCAATAGAGATAGGCCTGAACCAAACCCCTGGTTCCAATTTCTGTCTCCAACCTTGAGATCTGGTGCGCACCAGAACTGGTGCAAACTGAACAGTCCAGAACTTGGCATTTCAAAATATGGATCTGAATCTGAACCTCCCAGATTCCAGGGTGTTGGGGGCTGGGACTCAGTGTTCACATCTGCCTGGTACAGCTGCAGACTCAGACCTGACCCTGGGACTCAGGGGGGCTCAGGCTTAGCCCATCTCTGACATTTCTCTCTGGTCAGTACATCAAAAGGAGTCAATGTCTGCTTTAAAATAGGCCCTCAAGTGGGCCAGCCACTAGGGGTTTGGTAGCTTCCTTGAACCTGTTGCTTCCGGAGAGAAAATAGCTCTGTTCTAGGATTTTTCCTGCAGAGCTCTCTCAGGTCAGCCTTGGCTAAGCAGAGGATCTTGCTCGTACAATATAGAGTGATTGGTGTGGAGGATTCCTGCTCTCTGTCGTGAATCTCCTTGTTTCCATGTTGGTCTGCAGGTTATTTGGAGGGCTGGTAAAGGACATCCGGAGGAAGGCCCCTTGGTACTGGAGTGACTTCTATGACGCCCTGAACATCCAGTGCTTTTCGGCTATTCTCTATATCTACCTGGCGACTGTTACCAATGCAATTACTTTTGGTGGCATGTTGGGAGACGCTACCGATAACATGCAGGTCTGTGCTAGCCTCCGGTGTGATGCCCCTTTTCCTGTGCCACGGTGATGTGTCATCCCCTCTGTAGCAACATCATTGTCTTTCTTGCTCTGATGGACATTGTGTCTTGCACTGTGTCCAGTGCTGAGTGAATCATAAGTAAACCAGGTGCCAGCTGCCATATTAATAACAGAGCAGAGGAAACAGGGCAGTTGGGGTACAGTAATGCCAATACATAGCATTTAGCTAGAGCTTTTCATTTGGAGATCTCAGAGCACTTGAGTTCCTGATGGTGCCTCTATTTTGAGATGTGGTCCACCAGTCTGAGTAGAGGACTGGGAACCACCCAATCCTATTTCCTTAGGCAGAGCTGAAGTTACTGAAGAGGTGCTGAGACTCTAAAGAGAATTGCACCACACCTGACAGCAAGCATTTCTACAGGTGCCAGCTGCTCACTGATTCAGACAAACAAAACTAGCACTGTGTGTAACAGCGCCACCTGGCAACTCCCAGTAAAGTTACACCTGTCTCCTCTCACAGAACTCCTAACCTTGTGTCTTTCTGAACTGCTCATGCTTCACTGGGTTTCTCCCTGTGTTTCAGGGAGTGCTGGAGAGTTTCCTGGGCACCGCTATTGCTGGAGCTGTCTTCTGCCTCTTTGCTGGCCAGCCGCTCACCATCCTGAGTAGCACTGGCCCTGTCCTAGTCTTCGAACGGCTCCTCTTCTCCTTTAGCAAGTGAGTAAAGGCCTATCTCAAAGTGTCCCCCCTTGTCCTGAATGGGTAACTGCGTCCAGTGAGCTTCCTGAACCACTTCAAATGAGACTTGCAGCTCTTTGGATACTGACTAATCCCAGGTGTTTAACACCTTAGCCTGGCTGGTTTCCTAAGGGATCTGTTGGGCCACTGGGGATACTGCTGTGCTAGGGGACAGGGAGGGCTTCTGCTGTGACTCTGGAAAAGAGCTAATCCCCCATTCGGCCCTGACACCCCTGCAGGGAATCCCCTTGTTTTCAGCCTCCCAGCGAGACCAGCCCTCACCCCCGGCCTTAGCCACTGGGTCAGTCTCTCAGTGAAGAGCTTCAGGGCTTCATATCTCAGACCCCGGCATGGCCCAGTTCCAACATCACGCAAAGGAAATGATTCCTGCAGGGATTCACGGCCAGGCCTAGAGCAGAGAGCTGGAGCCAGCAGTTCATCGGTGATTCCCCAGATGTGCTGAGCTTGGCTCAGCCACCACTGACCTCAGAATTGTGCTCCATATCTCTGTGTGATGGCCATGGCATTAGAAATCTCTCTGGGGACTCAAACACAGCCTGGGAGTGGGGAGAGCTGGGATCAATTCCCAATCTTGCTACTAATGCACAGTATCACCTTGGGCATGTCTGTTAGTGTTTGCTTCTCTAGGCCCTGTTTCCCAATGTGTAGAAGGGGGCTAATGATGCTCAGCTGCCTGGCAGGCTGTCATGAGGTACTAGCAGAGTGTCAGATGTAAGACGTGGGAGGTAATTGTCCCACTCTATTCAGCACTGGGGGGGCGGGGGGCCTCAGCTGGGGTACAGTGGCCAACTCTGGATGCCATACCTTGGGGAAGATGGGGACAAACTGGAGAGACTCTAGAGGAGAACAACAATAATGGCAAAAGGTTTAGAAAGCCTGACCTGTGAGGAAAGGTTAAAAAACTAGGCATGTTTAGTTTGGAGAAAAGAAGACTGGGGGGCATGGGCGGTGGGTGGAGCCCCCCCTTCAGGGAGGCTAGCTCTGGCTCTGCCCTTTCTGCTCGCCCCCCCCCTGCAGCCAGAGCCCCATACCTCCTGCTTCCCCACACGCAGGGCCGGCTCCAGGGTTTTGACCGCCCCAAGCAGCCAAAACAAAACAAAACAAAAAAAGCCGCGATCGCGATCTAAAAAAAGCTGTGATCGCGATCTGCTGTGGCAATTCGGCGAGAGGTCCTTCACTCCCAGGCGGAGTGAGGGACTGTCCGCCGAATTGCCGCCGAATACCTGGACCTGCCGCCCCTCTCCGTAGCGGCCGCCCCAAGCACCTGCTTGAGAAGCTGGTGCCTGGAGCTGGCCCTGCCCACACCTGGAGGAGCCCCGAGCTCCCCCCCCGCCCAAAGGAGCCCTGAGTGCCACCCCCCCTTGGCTGGAGGAGCCCCGAACTGGCCAAAGCCCCAAGGCCCCACCCCCACCTGCCTAGAGGAGTCCCAGGCCAGCGGCAGCTGAGCTGCACCTCCCCTCCCCAGACCTCAAGCTGCCTGGGAAAAGTGTCTCTGGTCCAGAAGAAGGTTTTGCTATGCCCCATGCAGGTTCTGGGGCAGCTGAGGAGGTGGTATTTGCTACTCAGTCTAGAGTCCAGAGAGATTACTGATGAACCCAAGAAGCTGAATAGCACATACTGCCTCCTCAGCTGCCCCAGAACCTGCATGGGGCATAATAAATCAAAAACTTCCCCCCAAAACCCCACAACCGGGGGTCCAGCGGCCGCTGCAGCACCAGGGGAGAATCATAGAATATCAGGGTTGGAAGGGACCTCAGGAGGTCATCTAGTCCAACCCCCTGCTCAAAGCAGGACCAATTCCCAGGGGATCCTGGACTCCCCTGGCTTATTATATCTGCTGCCCATGTTGGGGGGGCCCTGATAACAATCTACAAATCTGTTAAGGGCTGTTCTAAAGAGGATGTGATCAATTGTTCACCATTCCACTTAAGGTCGGACAAGAAGTAATAGACTTAATTTGGAGCAAAGCAGATTTAGTTTAGACACTAGGAAAAAATTTCTAACTCTAAGGGTAGTTAAGCTCTGGAACAGGCTTCCAAGTGAGGTTGTGGAATCCCCATCACTGAAGGATTTTAAGAGCGGGTTGGACAAACATCTGTGAGGGCTGGTCGAGGTTTCCTTGGTCTCGCCTCAGCACAGGGGCTGGACTTGATGACCTCTCGAGGTCCTTTCTAGCCCTGCGTTTTTGTGATTCTGTGTGCTCCATCCAGCACGCTGAGGTCATTGGACAGGTGGCACTAAAGACAGGCAGAGCATGCTGCTATTAGCGATTAGTAGGGCTCTGTATCTGTCACGGAGGTCGTGGAAGTCACGGATTCCATGGCTTTCCACGGCCTCTGTGACTTCTGCAAGGGCCAGTGTAGCTGACCCCAGGGCTGCCCACGCAGCTGGCTCCGGTGCCAGCTGCTCAGGTAGTCCCCAAGATAGCCACATGCGCTGCTGCTGGAATGGCCCTGGGGACAGCCATACCAGCTGCTGCTCTAGTGGCCCCCGGCAGTGGTCCCGGGGTGGCTGGAGCAGCCACACTCCACTGGTCCTGGCAGCAGTCCCCAGGAGGCCAGCCAGAGCAGCCACGGTCCACAGCCCCGGCTGGTGGTCTCCAGGCAGCTGGCTGGGTGGAGCAGCTGCAATCCCTGGCCGGAGCAGCTGTGGTCTGCTGGCCCTGGCAGTGGTCCCTGGCTAGCTAGTCAGAGCATCCACAGTCCACAGCCCCCAGCAGCTGGTGCCGCTGGCCCTGGGTGTCCCCCCAGCAGCGGCTCCCCCATACGCTCCCCCCCCCACAGCAGCCCACTCATGCCTCCCAGCGCCCCCTCTCCCGCCAAGATTTAATCACAGGTATTTTTAGTATAAGTCATGGACAGGTCAGGGGCCGTGAATTTTTCTATGTTGCCCGTGACTTGTCCATGACTTTTACTAAAAATACCCGTGACTAAGTCATAGCCTTAGCGATTAGAGTTAAGTATCATGTCTTGTGTTTGACTGATTCATTGAAACACTTTGGGCCCATCCCTTCTCCAGAGACTACAGCCTGGATTACTTGGAGTTCCGCTTCTGGATTGGCCTCTGGGTGGCCTTTTTCGGACTGATTTTGGTGGCCACCGAAGCAAGTTACCTGGTGCAGTATTTTACCCGCTTCACCGAGGAAGGCTTCTGTGCCCTCATCAGCTTCATATTCATCTATGACGCCGTGAAGAAGATGCTGAGCTTGGCGGACAGCTTCCCCGTCAACTGGGATTACAAGATCAATGACGTCACCCTCTATGGCTGCATCTGTAACTCGTCTGGCACAGGTAGGAGTGGGTTGCCTCCAGTTGGGAGGGTCCCTGCATCTCCGTTTGCCTGGGTGGCTGCATGTTTCTGTCAGTAGTGCTGGGGCAGAGCTCTGTGTATTGGAATGGGTCTTAGAAAACAGCAGTTCAGCAGTGCTTGTCCCCTCTGAAAAGGAACTGGTGTTATTGTGAAGCACCTAGGAGCCACAGGCACAGACCAGGCGCTAGGTGCTGTACAGACACAGGACAAAAAGACAGTCCCTGCCACAAAGAGCTGACAGGCTGAGACAAGAGACAACAGGCAGAATTCAGACTGACAGGGAGCATAAGGAAACAACGAGACAATACTGTCAGCATGATAGGCTGGGTGGTCTCTGTACACCAGCCGACTTCCTGTTGTTAAGCCTTGTGCAGGCAGTACAGCAACGGAGAGATGTAAAGAGGCATTTGCAGGTGGACAGTGAGGTGGCTTTGCAGATGTTTATGGGGAGCACCTCCCAAGCATGAGGGGCAGCAGAAGAAAAAGCACCAAGGGGCTTGTTTGAAAATGTAACCAGTGAGCAATGAAGCTTGGCAGCCTGGGCCGATCAGAGATGGGGGTCAGCATCTCAGTGATGTATGAGAGATGAGCCGGAATGTGGGAATAGGCCAGGAAGGGACTCAAAAGTAAAGATTAGCATCTTCTATTGGCTGTGGAGGAGAAAGGGGAGCCAGCAGAGAGATGCAAATTGGAGGGTGATATGGTCAAAGTAAAAATGATCTTTGCAGCAGTGCTTTGAACAAATAGGAGCAGGGTAAGGATGCATCAGTCAAAGCCAGAGAAAAGGGTGTTGCAGCAGGGGTGCTGGAATGGGGGGGAGGGGGCCAAGCCCCCTCATTTTTTACCGGCCATAGGGGTGAGCGATTGGGGGAAGGGGGCAGAGAGGAACAAGTGGGGGCAGGGCCTTGGGGGAAGGGGTGGGGCAGGGACTCGGGGCGGGGGGGGGGAAATGGGCAGCATGGGGGCAAGGCCTCAGGAGGAAGAGCTGGCGTGAGAGTGGGACCTCAAGGAGAAGGGGCAGTGTGAGGGCAGGGGAAGGGATGGTGTGGGAGGGAGGGGCCACTTTTAGGGAGCTTTCATCACCCCTGTGTTGCAGTAATCAAAACTCAAGATGATTAGAGCCTGGGTGAGAGATTTAGCTGTGTGGGTGGATAGGAAAGGCCAGATCTTACAGATGGGAGGGGAAGGTATTTTGTCAGTGTCAGCCTTTAAAGAAGTGAGTGAGTGTGTGCAGAGAGAGAAGTGGAGGCAGGATGGGGAGAGAGTTTGAGGAAGGAGTCAAAGGCAGCTGGGATTGTGGAGTGGGAGTCAGTCAGGGTGGAGAAGTGGAGGCATTTGGCTGGGAAGGCGGCAGAACTGGAGGAGGAGAGAACAAATCTGTATTGGAGGAAGTCAGCCTGGTTCCGAAATTTCGGCCAGAGATGCTTGGAGGGCTGGGACCTTGTGAAGGGAGATGGGGGCAAAAGAGTCAAGGGTGGACGAGAGCAAAGCATGGAGAGAATCAACAGTCATATCAATGGAAGAAAATGCCAGATGGCCCCCTCTGATCGAACAGAACTGCTCCCTGGGCATAGCAGTCACGCCTTCCCCACGCAGTGGCAAACAGTACAACTTCTTACTCGTTCACCCTTCGGGCCAGCACCATTGCAGGGGAGGGAGCTGGGCTGTGTGCTGACTGGTGCAGCATCCGCAGAGCTGGTTGGTATCTGAGTACCATGCTACCTTTGGCTCTCAGACGTCTGCCCAATGCCAGCAGCGGCAAAGGGGCTGCCCAAATGTCCCTGAGGGTAGGTCTGTACGGCAGCACATAACGGGGGGCAGAATCTGGCCTGCAGGATTTTTACAACTGACAATGGTGTATGAGAAGGACGAAACCCAGCTTGACTCTCCGATCCCAGGAGGAGTGTGCAGGGCTCTCAGTTAGGGACAGAATTTCTTTACGTGTGAACTCAGTAAATGGGATGTGGTTTCAGTGAGGCTCAGTACACATGGGACTGTCACTTTCCAGAGCAGACCCACACCTTGACATGGGTTAAACTGAGTTGGGTGAAATACTGATTGCAGAGAATTCCCCGAAGAATATGGCTCTTGTTCTGGTGTGAACCAGTCCTGAGTTCGGAGACTGTAGGAGCCAGGGCCAGGGAATCACCAAATAGTTCGGATGAACCTGCTTTCCAGCAACTGTGACTCTAGTGATGGGTCAGTCAGCCCCTCAGGGCTCTTGATTAACTCCTGAAAACCCCTATCCTCTGGGAGTCAGGTTATTACCAGAAAGGTGATAGTAGTACAGGGCCTCCCCTCATTAACAGAGCCGCCCTCTTTGTGTATCCAGCCCTGCCAAGAATAACAAGGTCCCTAGAGGGCGAGACCTTCACTGTGGCCCATATGTGACTGGAGCAATTGTCCCATTGACACCTCCCTGCTATATAATGTCTGTGTAGCAAACTGACAGCACATGTCCACATGGAAAGGGATATGAGGAATGTACTTGTGAGGATGCTCCTGCAGCACTTACATGGCCTCACCACTAGAGGGTGACAGAGAGCCATGCTGCATTGTCATGAGTCACATCCTGCTGTATTTTTAGGCCCCAGATACAAGGTTGGGTGCTCAGACAGAGTTAAGGGGGAGAGTCCATATCAGTAACTAAAGTGTTACAGGCCCCAATGCCAGGGTCCCATCTGCATGCAGGAGGCATCTCAGCCTGGGTGTGAACTCAGCCAGAGAGCTCAGTTGTCTGTCCCCCGCGGGGACCCTCATGGAAACACTGAACTCCAGCCCCTCCCCCCAGTCCAGTGGTAGTCTCCCGTGCACTGAGAGCAGGGAGTGTGAGGGGGAGTCAATTCAGTGATAGATCCTGACTCCGATCAGAACTGTGCTGGGCTTGTTTTCTGCTACTGCTAATTTCTCTCTCCCTGTTGCATTGATCTGCCCAGTGTCTCCCATGGACTCGGACTTCCTTTGGGTCCATCCCCTCCATGCTCCCCGGTTTCGGCCTGCCAGCTCTTTGGGGGAGAACACAGCTCTCTGCAGGGTGGATGTTCCTGTTCCAAGGCGGGAGAGGAGAATTGTCCGCTGTGGCCGTGAGAGGCAGGGGCTCAGCAAAACACTAGCAGTCTCGGTCCATTCCCCAACTCCTCAACCCCAATTCTATGGGACCCCCTGCTCTCCCTGCACCATCTCTTCCCAGCCAAACTCCTAGAAACACTCGTAGCAGGACCTGTCTGACAGCAAACTCCCAAAGACTCAAACCCTCTTCTCCCCCGAACCAGAGCGGGGAGAGATCACGGCTATTTTCTTCATAACCCTTCACTCTATTGTTTGTCCGGCTTCTCAGTCGAGCTATAGAATAACCCAGACCCCACATGGCCACATGCCAGCCCCAGGGAAATCTCAGGATCCGGGAAGAGCCAGCTCCACCATTGTAGCTCTCAGCAACGGGACAAATTCTCATGGTCTCTGGATGCAGGGATTTCCTTGCCCTTGGGTGCGTCTGTGACATGAGCCTGGGCACCCAGCTACTTTGCTCCCACTGCGCTGAGCTACTGAGCGTCTCCTGGGAAGACAGGCCAGCCTCCTCTTCCACTCTGGCGCAGCACTGACCGCATCGCCCTCTTCACAGCTGGGCTTTGTGCTGAAGGGAAGACCTCATGGTGCGCAGCTGGGATGTTCTCCATGCCTCTTCGCTTAGTCCCATAGTCAGGCAGTTTTTTACCTCCTCCACATCTCGATGAAAGTCCTTTGCTAGTGGATGGTGTGAGGCAGCCACTCTGACAGGCTTCGCAATCAGGAGGTGTGGGGCATAAACATCTCTAATTTTCGGTCTCTCCTCTGTCAGGTTGGTTGCACAATCAATCATCTCTGGGTTTTCACTGCACGTGGGGTCTCCTACTGTCTTCTCCCAGTTTGGGATCAGCGAGCTGCAAGTTTTGTACGGCTCTGCTTTGATTTCTGGATTTCACTGTGGTGAGAATCTGCTAGTGGGAAGTTTCTGATTAGAAACCTGGAGCTGCTTTTGATTTGTAACCTTTTCCCTGGTTAATTTATTGTTCTTTTAGTTCTTTGAGTTGGGCTCACTTCTGAGATCTGGCTCTTGACTCTTCCCTGTCCCTCCTCTACTCTTATCCCTCCTTCCTCCACTCTGCTCCTCCGCATTCAAGTCAGGCAGGTTTCTTCTCATCTGTACTCCAGCAGGAGGCGCACCAAGCACACAGGAGAGACAGCATTACATGTTCAGTCGCTCTCGGGGGACAGAGCATGTGCAATCTGGTCAGCACATATGAACTGAGTGGGGATGGAGCATGCTCAGTGCAGTTGGAATCCTTTGAGAATTTGGGTACCAGACTCTAGGAAACCTTTCCTGAGCGTGTGTGAACTGTGATTTTCCCAAGACTTACAGAACTTGGCTAACTTTGGGTGGCTGGTAAAACACACACGTTTCTGACACCAGGGCGACCCTCCCTGCCACATTTCAAGTCCCTGCTCCAAAGCAGAGAGCTTCTCAAGGAAACAGTTTGAAGAATTTTTAATATGGGCAAAAAAAAGCGTTTCCCCCGACTTCGTTCTCAGATATGGCTGGAGCATTTTAGCTGAACCCTTCCAACAATCGTCAGCCTGAGGCAGGTGCCTGGCATGAAACATTTCAGCCTGATCCGTTAAAGCCCGACTTTAGAGCAGCTGAAAACCAGGTCTTATAACAGGAAGTGTCAGGCAACCTTACCTCTAGGCAGTGCTACTACCAGCCCCACCTCCAATCAGGGGACACCAAGAGAAGCCACTGGAAACGAGAAGATGGAGACAGCTCCATGTGCTGTACATGCAGGCCACAAGCAATGTTCTGTGGGGCACAGTTTGGGAAGCACTGTTCTAGCACAATCCCTGGGGGCAGATGCCCCCCAACAGCTCCCAAAAGCCAGGAAGGGGTAGAACACACCAACAGGGGGACCGAGGTAATAGAGGCAAACATCCTGTTAGTGCCACTATACATTTTGTGGGTTTCCATAGGTGGGATGAGCTAAATGGAAAGAAAAGGGTGAGGGCGGGGGAAGGGGGGGGAAGGCAGAGGAGGAGGGGCAGGTGTGGAGGGGACCTGAGTGGAAATGACTGTGGGTGTGTCTACACTGGAGCTGGTGGTATGATTTCCAGTGGAGGTAGGCACACCAGCACTAGCTCTGATCTAGCTAGCGCACTAAGAACAGTAGCGTAGCTGTGGCAGGAGGCACTAGCCACCCAGAGGACATACAGGGGTCTTGGACAGGATTGTGCTGTTTGCACCATCGCGGCTACCCTTCTGTTTTTAGGTGCTAGCCATCAGCGCTAGTGAGGGTTTATCTGCAAGAAATGACACCCCCGGCTCCAATGTAGCTGCACCACCTGGGGCGGAGGGGGAGCCTGGATCAAACAGCCAGTCAGTACAGGCTAGAGAGAAAATTCAAGTTTTGCTTGGACTGTCCAGGGGTCCTTCCCCAGCTGGCTGGAGTCTCTGGCTGCGGTAGCTCCCTGCAGTTCTCCCCCAAGGTCTCGTGGTGGGCAGTAGGAAAGGCACCGCCTGGGTCCTCTAGTGCAGTGGTTTTCAAACTATGGGTGACGACCCAGTACTGGGTTGCAGAATGGAAGGCACTGGGTCATAGTGGCTCCGGTCAGCACCGCCGACTGGGCCGTTAAAAGTCCCGTCGGCGATGCTGCCCAGCTAAGGCAGGCTAGTCCCTACCTGTTCTGCAGGGCTGCCCAGAGAGGGGGGCAAGTGGGGCAATTTGCCCCAGGCCCCGGGCCCCGCAGGGGCCTCGCGAGCCCTGGCCAAGGATCCCTTCCCTGGCTACTCACCTGGTGGCGGTCCGGGTCTTCGGTGGCACTTCAGCGGCGGGTCCTTCAGTGCTGCCGAAGACGCAGAGCGAGTGAAGGACCCACCGCTGCCGCCGCTGCAGACTCGGAGCGCTGCCCAGTGAGTACAAGCGCCGCAGCAGGAGGCGCCTTTTTTTATGTCCATTCCCCCATTTTGCCCCAGGCCCCCTGAATCCTCTGGGCAGCCCTGCTGTTCTGACACCGCGCTGCACCCTGGAAGCAGCCAGCAGCAGGTTCAGCTCCTACGCGGGGGGGGGCCACGGGGCTCCGCACGCTGCCCCCACCCCAGTCACCGGCTCCATACTGCCATTGGCCGGTTCCTGGTCAATGGGAGCTGGGGGTGGAGGGGCAGTGCCTGTGGGTGAGAGCCTTGCGGAGCTGCTTACATGCCTCCGCCTAGGAGCTTGACCTGCTGCTGGCCGCTTCCAGGGCGCAGTGTGGTCCACGATGCCAGGACAGGCAGGAAACCTGCCTTAGCCCCCCCACTACGCCACTGACCGGGAGCTGCCTGAGGTAAGCCCATGCCCCAATCCCCTGTGCCAGCCCTGAGCCCCCCAAACCCGGAGCCCCTTCCTGCACCCCAAACCCCTCATCCCTGGCCCCACCCCACAGCCCTCACCCCTGCATCCCAATCCTCTGCCCCAGCCCTGAGCCCCTCCCACACCCCAAACCCCTCATCCCCAGCTTGATTGGGTCACGGGCATCAACAATTTTCTTCAACTGGGTCGCCAGAAGAAAAAGTTTGAAAACCACTGCTCTAGTGCCATACGAGCATGTGTGTGTGTGGGGGGGTCCTCCCAGGGACAGTTCTGGGTCTAGAGGGATGCACGGCCCCTGCTTTGGCCGCTTCTGTGCCTAGCATGCCTAGTATAGCGGCGTGAGAGTCTTCTGTTTGGGGAGGCTCACACGCGAGTGCCAGAAGCTCCCTAGAAGTCGGGGGACACCAGTGCCTGGCCCCTGTGGCCCTGCCCCCGCTCGGCCTCTTCCCCTGAGGCCCCACCCGCTGCTTGCTCCTCTCCGCCTCCTTCCCCGAGGCTCCGCCGCTCACTTCTCTCTGCCTCTTCCCCCAAGACCTCACCCGCCTGCTGCTCACTCTTCTCTGCCACCTCCCCCAAGGTCCCCCATTCTATACTCGCTCCACTCCACCTCCTTCCTGGAACAGGGCAGGCCATGGGGCCATGCCCCCATCACCTTTTCCTGCCTTAGGCAAGCGACAGGAGATGAGGGGGCAGAAGAGCAAGCGGTGAAGGGGAGCCTCAGGGGAAGAGGCGGAGCAGAGCATGGGCGGGGCCACGGTCCGGGCACCGGTGGCCACCACTTCTATGGAGCTTCGCTTCGGGCACTCCAAAGGTGGTGGCAGGCCGGCATGCCTTGAGAGGGGTGACCCATGCCACATCCGCAGCATTTCCCCCCACATGGCTTAGCCTCCCCTGGCCTCTTATATGTGCTGCCCATGCGGCTGAGTCTCAGTTAGCACCATCCCTAGGAGACAAAGCCTGCTGATCCGACCACAGCCCGCTAGCCCTCGGCCCAGGGGGAGGAGCCTTGCTGATAGCTGACATCCAGCATAGTCCACGCCCCCATCCCCTGCACTAATGACTGGGGACCAGCTCCACTGTCTCACACCAGCCCCAGGCCGGAGCCCTCTGAGATCCCCTGCGAACACTCAGGAAGATGCTGGCTGGGCGCCATGGTTTGGGGACGGGGAGAGAAATGTCTGATAGTTCATCTCTTGCAGGCAACGTCTCCATGCTGACTGAGATGCTGCTCCCACCCCCTGGCAGTGCTGGGATGGTAAGGACCATTCTCTCCAGCCGCTGGGGTGAGCGAGGAGATGCTGAGGTCCTGGCAGGCTTGTTCTGGGGCGGGGCTCCCTGTGCTCCTGGGGCACTGCTGGCATCATTGGATCCCTCCCAGGACCAGACTGTCTCAGCGACTAGGCAGTAAAGTGATGGTGCTGGGCCAGGCCTTTTACCTAGGGGCTCTGCATGGGGGACCCTGTTCCTTGCATGGACTCCTCTGATCCCTTCTCTTTGGCCTGTGGGGTTTTCTTCTTGTCCAGCCGGCTGGCTCTCCTCTGCCTCTGAAATGTCTCCCTCTATCCCCACAGCAGCGGGGTCTGGAGGCTGCAAACTGGTCCCTGCTGACTCGGACAGAGTGTTTGCGAGTGGGAGGCCACCTGGTGGGGAACAGCTGTAACTACGTGCCTGACATCACCTTCATGGCCTTCATCCTCTTCTTGGGGACGTTCCTCTGCTCCATGACGCTCAAGAGCTTTAAAACCAGCCGCTATTTCCCCACAGCCGTGAGTGTTTCTCATCCCCTCCCCTGCTCTGCAAGCACCGAGGGCATTGTGAGGAGGGTGCAGCTGTCTCTTCCTGTGCAAGGCTCTGTACATTTAGATGGCTTTGTGCAGAGAGCTCCTGCTCCCCCTGCTGAGTGTAAGCATCTCAGCACATGCAATACAGCTGCTACCAGCCAGCCATGGCAGGAGAGCCCCAGAAATAACCTTGAAAATCAGGAGCATTGCTTTAGAAAGTTATAAAAATCTCCAAGTGTTGCTCAGCCTAGCAACATCCGACACCCTGCAGCTCACAGAGGCGGCACTGGTGACCTGCTGAGTGCTGTGCTCTCTCCTGGTCGCGTGTATCTCACCCCAACACACATACAGGGCCTCCCCCAATAGGTCTCAGAGTGGTGGCACCAAGGGGGTAAGCGGCATTATCCCCATTTTACAGACTGGGAAACTGAGGCTCGGAGAGACTGAGGCCAACATTCCCAAATGTGCTTACTGCCTGCGGGCGCCCAACAGGACACTGCTGGTGGTTTCAGGCAGGACACCTAGCAAAGGAAGCACCCAAAATCAGTGGCCCCTTTTGAAAATGTCAGCCAAGCCCACAGCGGGGGACTGGGAATAGAACTCAGGGCTCCAATTCTGAGTGGGGTCAATACCACCCCAAAGAACAGTTGGGGAGCCCGCCTCAGTAACACTGGGCTTCCCAGCTCCCACCAGACAAGAAAGAAGTGCTATTTAACCTTCCTGGGTTCCTCTTTGGGGTTGGGGCCTCAGCTTCACCTTCATCCTGTCCAAGAGCAATTTAGTGCATCCACCAGAATTATTCACCCTTAATCAAAGCTAGCGGCTTCCCCTGGTGGTGGGCTATACTGGGCACACGTGGGAGACTGGCTTTATAAGGAAAGGCAGAGAGCCTGGGCCTTGCTACTCACGATCCACCAGACTTTATTCCACACTCTCCATAAATAACCTCCCCCAGCTTCCTAGTGAGCCTTCTGCAGGGTCATAGCCCAGCAGTTTGTCCTACGCTGCCAAGTACTATCATTAGAACTAGGTTTCAGGGGTAGCCATGTTAGTCTGTATCAGCAAAAAAAAAACAGGAGTCCTTGTGGCACCTTAGAGACTAACAAATTTATGTTAGTCTCTAAAGTGCCATTAGAACTAGCAGCAGGGGACATTCAAAACACTTATTACCTCATCTCCCGCATTCCCTCCATCCCAGTGCAGGGGGTTACCAAGATCTCTTATGAGAGCATGAGTAAGTGCTAGCTTCATTGTGTGATGTCTCTTGCTTTTCACTGTGGAGTGTTTCTGGAGGACAGGGCCAGGGGTATCTCTGGGATGTGCAGATTCCCCCGCCCCGCCCCGCCCCACCCCGAGCACGCAACAACTAAGCATGCATAAAGCACAGCATGGCCCAGACCAGGTCCCAGATAGCAAGTGGGACAAACCTTTTTCCCTGGGGATGGAGGGCTGTAGTTGTATATATAAGACAAAGACCCTACCAGCAGGACAGTCCCTGTAATATTGAGAGGTCTGATCGCCCTACCTGGGGGTGTCTGATAACTCCCTCCCAATGGCTTTCTTTGCTCCCTTAGCTGAGGAAGCTAGTGAGCGACTTCTCCATCATCCTGGCCATCCTCATCTTCTGCGGGATTGATGCCATTCTGGGGCTAGAGACCCCCAAGCTCATCGTCCCCAGTGAGTTCAAGGTGAGAACTGACTGGGTAATGAGTGGGGGAAAACAGAGAAATTGCTGGGAAGTGGGGCTCACGGATGCTTGGGAAGAAGCGATGGAATGTGGGGAGCTGGGATGACGTATATAGGCAGTGATAATGGATTTGGGGGGAAGGAACTGTGCATGGGGCACCCACGTTAGATTCTGATGCAAACTATGCATCAGGTATAGAGGCTTTTTGCAGAGCCCATGTAGACAGGGCTGTCTGTGTGCATCTTTACTGCCAGTTCAGGGGTGTAGCGGATGGCAGGTCCCAGCATGCAACGGGACATCCAGGTCCCAGTGGCCAGCCTGCATTGCAAACTGGGAACTGCATTTTCTAAAGGCCTCACCCCCCACATTGACAGTGGGGATGGCTGCACTCTGCTCTGCTCCACGCAGATCAGATGCAGCCCTTGGGTTCCCATGATGTTGCCTTTCATCCCTCGGGTGGGCGAGATTTGCGAGCCCTTACTCCTGTGAGGAGCCCTCCACGTTTCTCTCTGGGCCAGAACTGGAGAGCATATTCCAGGAGCGCCGCTAGCTTTTCCGCCGCCCTAGGTGGCGGAAGGTCCCGCCCCGAAATGCCGCCCCCCCACAGAGGCGGCGGAAGGTCCCGCCGCCAAAATACCGCCGCAGTTGCCGCCCCCCAAATCGCAGTGCCCTAGGCGACCGCCTAGGTCGCCTAATGGGTTGCGCCGGCCCTGCCTGGATCACAGCCCCAAGGCTGACGCTGGGGATCCACAGGTATGTGCCCAGCAAAGCTGCTCAGTAGTCTGTCCATAGACCCAGTGAGCAGTTAATTAGTCCTACTTCGCTTTGGGTTGACCTGTTCTTGCTGCAAAGGACACATCATTCCTGCCGCTGCTCAACCCCAGGTGCTGGAAGTGCTGCAGGGCTCATGTTGTCTGGAGACTGGATGGCTTAGGCACTGGTGCCCACAGGCAAAGATGAGTGATGCAGCTGCCTGGGGTCCCATGTCGCCCCTCACTCGTAACCCTGCCTGCCAGTCAGAGCCACACTCCAAATCTCTCATCTCTGGTCTCCAGGCATTGTTACAATGGGCCCCCAGCCTTGGGCCAGCCCTGGGCTCAGGTGACGGGTAATGAAATACAAGGCATTCCCCTTCATACTGCCTCACAGCTTCGCACCCAGCTGGAATTGGAGAAGCTGGAAGCTGTTACCCTCTGATCATGGTGATCTGATCCTGACATGAGCTGAGTCCCTCAGTCCAGCATCTAGTGAGCCATCCACCCTACAAACTCCTCCATTGCAACTGGCATGAGCAGGCCCCCTTGCCGGCAGCCTCAGCAGAGAATCCTGCATGGGCCATGGAGAGTGGGGCCCCTAGCAAGACTGCAGGTGGTGGTGAGTGTGATGCCAGCCGAGCTGCTGGCCCCACTCTGTGGATCTAGGGCACCACTCCATTCACTGTAAAAAAAAAAAAGGGGAGGGATTCCATGCTGCCCAGTTCAGTGCTGCTCTGGACCTGCCCCCTCTGCTCCAGGGTTTGGATGGGCCCCTGGGGGACCTGCTGCTATAAGGCCTGCCCATCTAATTCCCTCTACCCCACGGTCTTGACTCATCTCCTTCAGCACTAGAATTAGAGCAGGACCAAGGAGCCCTTGAACCTGCTCAGCAGCTGGAGCTCAGGAGCCAACATGCCGACAGGGCTGGACAGCTTGTTGAGACTCCTCTGCAGAGCTTGCAAACTGCCTGGGAATCCAAGACAGCCCTCAGAGCATAAGGAGGAGCTCCAAAGGAAGGGGAGACCTTTGCTTGAGCTCCCCTTCCAGATGGTCGGTTCAGACGGGTATCTCGCAGACTGGGAGTGTAGGTAGTAAGGGATCCACCATCTCAGGGCCCCATGCTCTGAGGCCAGAAACCCTCTCCAGAATTGTCCAGCCCATCACAGAGGTCACAAAGAAAGGAAGAGAACAAGAAATGGCACCTGAGAACTTCCCTTGGAGAGACCGTACCTTTCCTGGCTGCGAACTCAATGCCCCCTTTGTCACCTGACACCCCGGGCAAATTGGTAACATAAATCTGTCACACCTTCTGAGTCACAGCATCAGCTACACCTGGGCGATGCAGGAATAGGGGCCAGATTGACAGCCCTGGGAACTGACCTCATTATGTTAGCCATGGAACAAATGGGCAATGGCAGGGCAAGCATCCTCCAGGTGCCAGCATGCCCCATACCTGCCCGATCCTGGGCCTGCTGAGCTAGTCCAGCCAGGGGGCAATCAGGGAAAGCTGCAGTGGTGGTGTCATGACACGGAGAGCTCTCCACTCACAACGGCACTGAAAAGTCCATCTAACTCACAGGCCACCAGATGATAATGGCTTTCTATGACCTCTCCCTTCCCCTCCTTCCCTCGCCTAGCCAGTCTGTGGCAACCCTTCTCTTTCCAGGCCTGCTTCTTCATGCTGCCCCTAAAGGTGACACGCAGACCCACTCCTCAGTCCCCCACTGGTTGTTCAAAACTCTTTGTGCAAGCCAGAGCCGTGGGGCTCCGTAACCCCTCAGCTCTCCAGCCCTCCATCCCAACCGTGCAGATGGGAATGTGCGGGGCTGCATCCCACCTCGTGCATTCCCCCACATTCAAGTCGGCTCCTGAGAGCTGGGGGTACGGAACAAATACAGAATGTGCAATGCTGTGGAGCAGGGAGAATTTTCCCCACATTGGGCCACATTCCTCCCTGGAGTAACTCTGCTGAGTCCTCCGGGCTGACACCCGAGATCAATCTGGCCCCTGGGTTTTCCATCCAGCTCTTTCCCTTTCAGCACTCTCTGTAATTGCAGGGCCAAGAGGGATCTGCAGAAAACTCAGGAACTGTGGGATTTTATAGCCCCTTACCTTGACACTGCCCTCCCCGCCCAGCTCTGCAGGGTGACTTCCTTTCGGAGCTGTTCTTGTGAAGGAGGAGGGGGGAAGCTCCAGCCAATCCCTTGATCTATAAATAACCTCAGCTTAGCAACTGGACCCAAACTAAACAGTCATGTAATCATGCAAATGATGCCACAGCACGCAGCAAAGCAGGAGACACCAGCTCAAGTCTGGGCTTGGGTTCCCTCTCCCTCCAGGCCTGGGTGTGGAAAGGAATTAGCAGAGGCTGCAGAGCTAGTGTGCAGGCTCCATGGCGGCCCATAGCTCCCTGTCAGGCGGATTGTGCATCAGGTTAATGAGGGAGCCACTTGCCCGTTCTCCAAGCTGGAGACAAAGTGCCACCTGGCAAATGTGGGGGAAATGCCAGGCCTGAGAGGGTTAGGGCAAGGCACCCTGGCCTGAGCAGGATGGCTGCTATGACATGTTTTGGCTGAAGGCCAGGGTGTATTAGGACATCTGTAATGATTAGGGCCCCTGGCAGCTTCCCTCCATAGCTCTCAAAGGGTATTTCTTAATTAAACCACATGCAGCACC
This sequence comes from Trachemys scripta elegans, assembly GCF_013100865.1. Taxonomy (NCBI): domain Eukaryota; kingdom Metazoa; phylum Chordata; order Testudines; family Emydidae; genus Trachemys; species Trachemys scripta. The sequence continues at coordinate 36,311,693 of NC_048305.1, forward strand.
CCTGAAGCCAGAAGGTCCTATTATGCCCATTTTAGAGATGCTTTCACTGTGGAATTATACGATTTGCCTAAGATCATATTTTGTCAGTGGAAGAGCTGGGAATGGAGAACGGGAGATACCTCCCACACTCCTTCTCTAACCACTGTCCCAGCTGCTCTTTCTACCTGCATATTTTTAAAGCACTGGGTCTTTTCGCATTCATCATCTTTTTCTAGATTCTCCATACCTACCTTCTTACCATGGATATAGGGCTCTATTGCATTTGCCCTACTGGGCCTGGTTTTCAGACCCCAGGGAGACATGTAGAAATGTGTGCACAAATTTGTGCCTGATTTGTATGTGTACTGACGCAGGCACCTGCATGGATCTGGATTTGCCTGAACACATGGCCAGACAGACATCTTCACTAGACGGACAGCCCATGGGGATGTGAAAACCAGGCCCACAAAGGCTGCCATGAAACTAGTGTTACCAGGACTCACAATTACAAATTTAGTATTTTTCTTCAAACCTCAGCTCCTGGTGTCATGTGAATACAGGATAATCCCAGCTTTAATTTAAAAAAATAAGTGTTGCTAGCCCTCGTGGTGGCAGAGAAAAGCTTGAAAATGTGACTCAAAGGTTTTAAATCCAGCAGGCAAAGAAAAAGACCCCCCATTTTTAATATTTTCTAAAAATCTTATGATTTTAAATCAATTTTTGTGGGTCTGACTCACGATTTCTGAATGTTGGGTTGGTACCAATATGAGACCATGGCCTGGATCCCTCCTCATGTGCCGTGCAACAGGAGCAGGTGACTGCAGAGGACTGGCCCCACCTCGTGGGGCAGGACTGATGCCCTTGCACAACAACAGGGAACAGTGGCTGTTGGTTAATGTTAATCAGCTAGAGCATGGCCAGGAGCGAGCGCAGATGGGGCTGTTCACAAGCATTCAGCTTGGGACTTGCTTACTGCCTCTTGGGGCCTGGCTACTGCCATGGTGCAGAGCACAGATCACCATTCCAGTTAGTCGGGAGAAGCATTTTCCCCCAGGTGCAAAATTGTACAATTGCCAGGGGGAGGGGAGGGAGGGTTTCCTTTACTCTGAAGCATCTTTTGTTGGCCATTGCTGACAACCTAGTGGAGAACCGTCTGGGCCACTGGTCTGACCTGCCCAGCCCACCACAATGGGCTGTTGCCCAAAGTGCTCTTTGCCCATTAGTAAGTGCAGTGCAGGATGCTAGCCCTGTAATGTACAATCTGACCTCTTGCACTCCCCATGCAGCCCACAAACTCCCAGCGAGGCTGGGTCGTGTTTCCATTGGGAGTGAACCCCTGGTGGGTTTGCCTGGTCTCCGCAGTGCCTGCTGTTCTGGTCATCATCCTCATCTTCATGGACCAGCAAATCACCGCTGTCATCCTCAACCGCAAAGAATACAGGCTCCAGGTCAGTGTGGGTCAGGCCATCCGGGGCATGGCAGGAGGCTGGCAGTGGGGATCTGGGTATAGTGGGAGGCTGGCAGTGCAGGGCAGACAGGCCCAGGGATGGTGGGAGGCTGGAGGTGCTGGGGATCTAGGTATAGTGGGAGGCTGGCAGTGCGGGGCAGGATGGCTAAGGCATGACGGGAGGCTGGCAGTGTGGGGCAGGCCAACCTGGGGATGGTGGAAGGCTGGCAGTGCAGGGCAGACTGGCCCGGGGATGGTGGGTGGCTGGTGGTGCAGGGCAGGCTGGCCTGGGCATGGCAGGAGATTGGCAGTGCTGGGGATTTGGGCATGGCAGGAGGCTGGTGATGGGGACAGGCCAGCCCGGGGATGGCAGGAGGCTGGTGGGGTGGGGCAGCTTGGCATGGGAGGCTGGCAGTGCAGTGCAGGCCAGCCCAGGCATGGCGGGAGGCTGGCAGTGCAAGGCAGGCCAGCCCGGGCATGGCGGGAGGCTGGCAGTGCAAGGCAGGCCATCTCGGGCATGGCAGGAGGCTGGCAGTGTGGGGCAGGCTGGTCCGAGCCTGGCAGGAGGCTGGCGGCGCGGGGAAGGCCGACCTGGGGATGGGAGGATGAGCTGTATTAGAGGGAATCACATAGGCTTGTGCCCTGTTCAACACCTTGCGGGTTTCCTTAATCCCAGGGCTCCAGGGAAACAGTCGTGTCTGCCCAGAAATTGGCAGCCGGTAGGTTAAATCCCATCTGTTCTAGGGGCTCTGAGGGGCGGGGCTCGGATTGCCAACTTTCTAATTGCACAAACCCAAACACCCTTGCCCTGCCCCCTTCCCCACCCCTGCCCCAAGGCTCTGACCCTTTTCTAGCCCCTTCTCCGAGGCTTGGTGTCCTACTCACACCATCCCCCTTCCCTGTCGCTCGCTCTCCCCCATCCTCACTTGCTCATTTTCACCAGACTGGTGCAGGAGGTTGGGGTCCAGGAAGGGGTAAGGGTGTTGGCTGGGAGTGCGGGCTCTGAGGTGGGGCCGCGGATGAGGGGTTTCGGGTGCACGAGGGGGCTCCGGGCTGGGGGGGGGCAAGGGCTTCAGAGGGTGGGAAGGGGCTCCGGGCTGAGGCAGGGGGTTGCGGTGTGGGAGGGGATATGGACTCTGGGCTGGGGGTGCGGGCTCTGGGGTGGGGCGAGAAATGAGGGGTTCAGGGTGTGAGAGGAGGATCTAGGCTGGGGCAGGGGGCTGGGGTGCAGGAGGGAGTGAGAGCTCTGGCTGGGGGTGCGGGCTCTGGGGTGGAGTGAGGAATGAGGGGTTTGGGGTGCAGGTGGGGCTCCAAGCTGGGGCAGGTGGTTGGGGTATGGGAGGCGTTTCAGGGTGAAGGCTCCGGGCAGCGCTCACCTCGGGTAGCTCCCCAGAAGCGATGACATGTCCCTCGGCTCCTATGCGGAGGCATGGCCAGATGGCTCTGCGCACTGCCTCTGCCTGGAGGTGCTGCTCCCACAGCTCCCATTGGCCGCTGTTCTCGGCTAATGGGAACTACAGAGTCGGTGCTTGGGCGTGGCAGGGGCAGCACATGGAGCCCCCATGGCTGTCCCATGCTTAGGAGCCAAGGGACATGTCACCACTTCCGGGGAGCTTCATGGAGCCGAGTAGGGAGCCTGCCAGCCCCGTGCCAACTGGACTTTTAACGGCCTGGTCAGTGGTGCTGTCTGGAGCCGCCAGGATCCCTTTTCAACCAGGCATTCCGGTCGAAAACCAGACACCCTAGGTGGGGCTCCCTGCAGGCTCTGATCTGGAATCTTGCCCTAATGCATGGAGGGCAGGGCTGGGGAGGCATTGGGTGCAGGGCCCCTGCTCTAGGCTAGTCTCCCAAGCATTGGTGTCCAATGCAGTGTGAAGGGCTGGATTATCACGGGGTCACCTCCCCTGGGTTAAAGCAGATCAGACAGGAAAGGCTGATAATGCCAGGTCTCCATGTTAACAGGAGATGCAGCTTGCTGGTATTGTGTAGTGATGGGCACAGTGAGGTCTGTCTCTGAATGGAGTTCTGCCTCAGCGAGCCAGGCCCAAGAAGGGGGATGGGTGCCTGCAGAGCTGGGGAGGGGCATGTTGCAGCTGTTCCCCAGCCCAATTTCTATCAGCCTGAAGAGTCTGGACTAATGCAAAACCAAATCCAAACTGTGGGCTGTCTGTGGGCTGGTGAAGGGCTCTCCTTGGGGAGTGCTGGGCCCTGCATGCCTGTCCCTGCATTTGGGGACATGGCGACATTTGAAAACAAAGGTATTATGCAAAATCAATGCACTGGGGGGGGCACTTTCTGCCCCCTCCCCTTGTCAGAAGGCAGGGAGCCAGGAATTCTCCCTGCTAATTGCCTGGTGGAGGCTCTCAGCCACTCAGGGACTGATCCTTTGAGGAGCTGAGAGCCTCTGGCAAGGTGCTGAGTACCCTCAGTTGGCCCTGAAGTCACTGGGAGATGAGGGCACTCAGCACTTCCCAAGATCGAGCCCTTAGCTTGGGCCGCGACAAAGCCCCTAAATCCACAGAGGCCTCTAAACACAGTGCTCTCCTCATGACGTCCCTCTGAGCCCTGGGACCCCTGGCAAAGCAAGGGCCAGCTCCTCCCATCACCCAGGGAAACAAGGGCTTCTTCCCCAGAGCCTTTCATGCTAGGATCTCAGCCCGCTTCTCCAACGCCAGTCAGCGTTGTCAGCTCCATTTTACAGCTGGGAAAAGTGAGCCCCAGAGAGACTAGTCATTTGCCCAGAGTTACACAGTGAATCAGTCAGGACTAAATGCCCAGTTTCCTGCCTCCCAGTGTCCTGATCTAAACACTAGGTCACACTGCCTCCCTTCAGACAATGCCAGCAAGGGACCTTTTCTTTGTGTTCCTCCCCTAGTCTCCCTGTCTCAGCTGCCTGTCTGTCCCTAGCATCCTGTGGCATCATTTGCCACAGGCACTGACGTCCCAGCTGAACGTACTAGCAGGAACCTGTCTGGTTGAGAGAGTGCCAGCTTTCTCTCTGACACTGCTGTGTTGCTTGGCCCCTGGCCATCAGGGCGCCTTACCCAGGGCTGGGCCCTGCTGGCACTTGTTTTTCTCATGAGGTGTACTGAGGTTTTCCCTAACCTGCTCGCACAGGCACAAACTCAGAGCCAAGGATGAAGCCTTCTCCAATCATCAGACCTTGTGCTAAGACAAACAGGTTCACTGGGCCTGGGAACGCACCTGGTTTTGCTCGGCGGAGCTGGGATTGTGACTTATCCGATTGCTCTTGCTGTGCTTGTTCACCTCCCTGATGCATATCAGCTGCCCTCCGAAGGCATCTCCGAAGAGTTACCAGCAGGAAGATACCCAGTCTCCTTCCTCCCTGGAGCAAACCCCTGCAGCAGCTGTTGTGTTAGTCTGACTTCCCTGCCTGCTTCTGAAGGCTGGATAGAAACGGCCAGCTTAGCTTTGGGGAAGAGAAGGGAAATGAGCTGCCAGTGCCAGAACAAGGTGCAAGCAGGCCTTAGTAAACAAGCCCTGCTGCATTCGGCAGGAAGCCTCCAGAGGCCATGGCGCAGGCTAGACTCACCCCCTAGAGCCAGATGAATGGCAGCAGAAATGGATTCGGGAATAACTTGGCAGAAAAAAGTACTGAGCTCAGTTCCCTGTGATTCCCGGGTCAGAGTATAGTGTTTGTTCTTTGGAGATGTCTCCATGTGGATTCCGTTCTAGACTGTGCATGTACTTCATGCATGTGAGCCTGGAGTCTGGATAGCAGTGGCTGTTGGGGTGCACCTGTGCTGTGCATGTGCTCCCATCCCCTGCCAGCTGACGGAATACCGTCACCATCCTTCATTTCCTGCTTACAGCCCATGGCAGCAAGATGGAACCAAACCTGCTGCCCCTTCATGCTCACTTGTCGTGCAGTGACTTAGGGTTCATTCCCTTAGAATGACATTCTTTTCTTCCTCGAACTTTTGGTTTTTTTTTTTAACCCCTATTATTGTTTTGGCCCCCCCACCACTACTAGTTCATATGGCAGACTCAAAGCCTGCCAGTCCTGGGATGGTCCCATTCCTGGCCCTGCCAGGCAGAACTGCTGTTTATTTTGTTTAGGTGAGAGTCCCCCCGCTACACACACACCATGCCTGACCGTGGCTCTATCTGCCGGTCCTTCTTGCCAAGAAGGAGAAACACCCAGGAGACATGAGACTAAAACCTTTTCTACTGGAGCAGTCTAGGAGGGGCACTTTGGACCCAGCAGAACGAACATCCAGCTCCAAGTCATGCCCTTTCACTTCAAAATCTGCGTCATCAGTGCCCCTATCAGCCAGGCTGTGACTCCTAAAGCCAGCACCAGTGTCTATACTCCCACCTTGAGGTGGAAGCCCTTCAGATTCTAATCTCAGACCAGACAGAGAGTACCCACATACTTCCAATAACAACCTGCTGATTATTTTCCAAGAAAGGAACCCAGGTTCTCTCGAAGGAAACCACCTGCTTACAGGCTTTTTACTGGCTCAAGACTGGTTTGTGGTTCTCAAACTCCAGGATGCAAATTTCTGTATCGGGATCCATCTGGCCCATAAAAAGGTCACATTTCACAGTAGGGCACAACCACTATCAATACCATGTCGTTAACAGTGAGAGTCTTCACAAAATGCATGGTTGTGGTGGCCGCAGATGTAAGGAGACAAGGCATTCTTGTCTATCCATATCTAGATGATTGGCTGATCAAAGGCAGGTCTCATCAGGATGTTATCACAGCCCTAAACATAGATTGTGACCTGTTCAGGGAGTTGGACCTGATAGTAAACTACAAAAAGTAATCGCTCAACCCTTCACAGAGGATAGAGTTCATAGGCGCTCTCATCAACTCAAATTGGCAAAGGCATATCTTCCAGAAGAAAGATTTCAGTCTATACAGACAATATCCAACAACAAGATACATCCGTCAGTTACATTGAGAAGCTGTCTCAAACTTTTAGGCCACATGTCATTTTGCACATGTGACACCACTAGCCCAACTTCACCTATCCCCGTTACAGGACTGGCTGAGGTCAGTGTATCCCTATAAGACATCAAATGGACATGCATGTCATGATCCCAGCTCATATCCTGCCATCACTAGGATGATGGACAGACTCACAGAATGTGTGGAGAAGAGTACCCTACTCCACCTCTCCTCCTCCCAAGACACTGATCAGAGATCACATTGGGAACAGGGTAGGGTGCTCACTGGAACCATCTCCAAATACAGGGAATGTGATCCCAGCAAGAGATCAGACTGCATATAAACCTCTTGGAACACAGGACAATCAGGTTAACCTGCAAAGCGTACCTGCCAGCCTTAAGAAATTCCAGCACACAGAACCCAACAGACAGCACATTTGCAATATATTATCTAAACAAGAGGGGAGTTGCCCATTCCTCACCCCTGTGCCAAGAGGCATTCAAACTATGGACTTGGCATTGACTTCCTAGGATTACTCCAATTGCTCTTATCTCCCAGCAGCCAACAGCAAACTGGGGACAGACTGTCTGCTGAGACAATCATGGTCTCTGAAGAGCACCATCCTCAGACTGAGATTTCACCGGTGGGGAAATTCCACCACAGAAAACATGATGTGTCCAGTCTTTTGCTCCAGAGTACATGAGCCCAGGCTGTGTGCAAGACACTGAATCCAGGTCTCATGTATGCATTTCGACCCCGCCCTCTGATACCCAGGGGGAAAGAGAAAATCAGTCAGGATGCAGATACACCAATCCTGATTGGCCGAGGCAGTTATGGCTGATATCTCGCCTCTGATGGCACTTCCAGACCATCCAGACATATCACAGAGCTGAGATCAAATTCTTCACCCAGACCCAAACTCATTACACCTGATGGCCCAGATGCTGGTTGGTGAAGTGCTACTGACTGTTCCCTACAGGTATGAGAAGTCCTACTGCACAGCAGGAAGCCCTCCACAAGGAAAACCTGCGCCTCGAAGTGGAGAAGGCTTTCAATTTGGGCAGCCCAGCACAACCTTGATGCATTGGAGGCCCCTGTTCCCAAGATCTTTCATTACGTCCTGCACCTGAAATTCTCTGGACTCTCATTCAGTTCAACAAAGGTTCATTTTGCACTGATTTTGCCATGCCATCCTCTCTTCCAGTCAGGCCCAGTATTCTCCCATCCTGCTGTTTCTAGGTTTTTAAAAGGATTGCTTCACACTTATCCACCAATCAGGGAGCTCCAACCTACCTGGGATCTCCATATTGTCCTTTCTGGTCTCATGGAGCCCCATATTTGAACTTTTTTCTGAAAGCTCTCTACACCACCATACTCTCAAGATGGCCATAACATCAGCATGTGAGCCCTGAACTCTCCTCGCCCACCCTCCTTCCACACATTCCACAGAGATACAGTAGTGGTGAGCCCTCATCCCAAGTTTATTCCCAAAGATGGCTTGGACTTTGAGTTAACTCAGTCTATTAATTTTCCCTCCCTCGCCCCAAGCCCCGCTGCTTCCTCGGAGAGAAAAAACTTCAGATCTTGGATGTCTCAAGGGCTTTGCTAAATTGCCTAGATAGGCCAAAGGGCTTTGTCCTGCCTCCCCTGCTGTGCTTCTGAAGCCATTTCTTCAAGAGAATGTCTACATGGATCACCCAGTGCAATTCAGTCTGCTCTCACATGATCGAGGGGATATTCCTCTGGGTATCAAAGCTCATTCACCAGAACTTAGGCTGCCTCTTCTGTGAATTTCAGCAACATCCCCATACCTGAGATCTTCAAGGCAGCCACACAGAGTCATACCCCCGCACTTTCATTAAACATGATGGCCCTCAGCGTGGCTTCGAGATAGGATGGCAGACAAAACATCCCAAAGAAGCACAGTTACCACAAGGTGTGTAATTATTCTTTATCCTCGAGGAGTTGGGCTGCTGCTGGGTAGCTGTGAAAATGTTCCAAAATCCCAAATTTTAGCATGAATGATTTTTTGTCTGTAAATTTGTAGTGGAGAGCACATTATATGTGATTCATTATCCCCCTGTTCAGTACATCCAGCCAGGATCAGGGACAAAATGTGACTTAAGCAACCAACCCCACGCCACTAATATAGTGACTAGAGCAGAGGAGGTGAACGGTTTATGAACAATCCATGCTTTATGGATGATTGTTCCACAGCCAATCCTACTGAAGAATGAATACATTTGTGTTATATTGGGATTTGATTACAAATGACAGGCTAACCAGAAAGAGGACTAGGTACATAATTAGACTCTATCAGCTCAAGTCTTTGCAGTGACTACGTTCATCACTGTACAATGCTAGTATTTTTATTTATAAGCCCTTGTAGTTTTCAGACAGACCAATGAACAGAAACAAAAAAGAACCAAAAACCGTGGAGAGAAATAGACCATCCATGAATAGTCCCAACAGACAGCGTTAATAGCAGCTACCTTGTTGTGTAGAGACACTGGTCACTGGAATGTAGGGTACACATGCATTCTGATTGGATCAGAGATTGGATCTCATCCTACACCTTGAGCCAATCAGGAACTAACAGGATCCTAACTGTACACATTTTTCTTCTGTTTTCATTGAATTACTGAGAGACAGTTGGCTTCGGGGGGGGGGGGGGGGGGGGGAAGGGCAGGGGGAGATTGTTTAATTATTTCCCTGTAGGTTATTAACATTTTTTTCCCAAATATCTATCAAAGGATCATTGTCCACTAGACAGCAAGCTGATTGCCTAATTGGTTGGTGATGCTTGAGGGGCCAGATTTTTAAAGGTATTTAGGCACCTAAAGATGTGGATAGGTGTCTAGTGGGATTTGCAAAACCCAGGGCACCTGACTCCCAGCAATTTCCACAAGCAAAAATGAGACCCTTCCCATATGACCATCCCATAGTTAAAAGCCTGTAGATAGGCCTGGCCGTGTGAGCTGAAGATAAGATATGGCTGTGTTAGCCCAAGGGATGAAGCAAATCCCAGAGTCAAGGGTTCTTCACTGAGAATGTCCTACCCCCAGCCTCTAGCTAGGGTCTGTCAGCTCAGGTGCCTCCACAGAGCCCAACTCCCCTGCAGGGACCCTTGGCTACATGCACAGAGCTCCTGCTACAGCCAGTAGAATCCATTGGAAACAAGATGTAACCCTTGATTCCCCATTCCCTGCAGGCTGATGTCTCGCTGAGCACTGATGTGTCTCTCATTCCAGAAAGGGGCAGGTTTTCACCTGGATTTATTCTGCGTTTCCCTTCTGATGATCCTCACATCTGTGACGGGTCTCCCCTGGTATGTGTCTGCCACCGTCATCTCCCTGGCCCACATGGACAGCCTGAAAAAGGAGAGTACAACTTCTGCACCAGGAGAGCAGCCCAAGTTCCTGGGAATCAGGTATTGTGCCCCCCTCCCATTAAGCAAAACCACCTTGACAATTCCAGCTGGCGTGCTCTCCAAGGGCCAGGCTGACCCTGGAATTCCAGTGCTGAGTCGTGGTGAGCTCTGTGGTGAATATTACTGGTAGAAATCACTAAACAACAAAGGGAAAATGTGTCCTGCTGATGATCTGGTGCTGGAAGTGCTCTGGGAATTGTCTTCCCAGCTAACCTGACTCCATGCTTCGGAGTGCAGGGTGCTACGGGAGTGAAGAAAGAAGCTCCCCTTCCCCAGCTCCTCACTGCACAGTTGGCCAGCTGCATTACAGGGGAATTTTGCATTCCTCTAAAGCACCAGGTACCAGCCACTGCTGGAGGTTGGGATTTTGGAACAGACGTATGGCTGATGTATAGAAAACCAATGAATGGATGGGCACACAATCAGATCCATCTGTCTGTCTAAGTAGACCAGGGGTAGGCAACCTATGGCACACGTGCCAAAGGTGGCACACAAGCTGATTTTCAGTGGCACTCACACTGCCCGGGTCCTGGCCACCGGTCCAGGGAGCTCTGCATTTTAATTGAATTTTAAATGAAGCTTCTTAAACATTTTTAAAACCTTATTTACTTTACATACAACAATAGTTTAGTTATATATTATAGACTTATAGAAAGAAACTTTCTAAAAATGTTAAAATGTATGACTGGCACATGAAACCTTAAATTAGAGTGAATAAATGAAGACTTGGCACACCACTTCTGAAAGGTTGGCGACCCCTGAAGTAGACAGTCAACTGGGAGTTTCGTGTTGACTAGAAAGATCTGTAGATGCTCTCTACTCACTGGGCAGAGCTACATACTGTGCTACAACAGCAAGTACTAAGTATGCATGGATTTTTTATTACCGGTTTTCACACCATGCTAAGGCACAGCTATCCATGCAATGAGGCCATTGTATAGGGTGCTTGTAACCCCATACAATTCCTGAACAGTCTGTTGTCACTGTGCTGCAGGAGCCAATGACAGGGAAAAGTCTAGGGCGATGGCAGACGTTTTTTCCTTGACTCTGACATCACTTCTCCTTTTGCTATGCCTGGTTTGACTCTGAGGTAAAGAAGTGAAGGCTGGTGCTTCATAGCACCTGGTTCAGAGAAGAATAGCAAAGTAGAACAGGGGCTTCTGCACAAGCCCTTCTCAGCTGATGCCTGCAGCTCCATTTGGAGCACCTGTGTGCAGTTCCTTGCTTTGTTCACATTCAGGTTAGCCCTAGAGGCAAAGCGGAAATGGAGCATTAGCAGAGGCTTAGGGGATACTACGGGCAGGGCTACTTGCGGCTGGGGCATCTTCTTACGGTGTTGGAGCAGTGCACTGGCTGTTCTACTCTGTATCTCTGGCCATAGATTGGGCCGGGTAAGAAGAGCTGTGGTTCAAACATGAAATACAAAGTGTCTAACAGCAGGAGTGTTTTCTGCAGGGAGCAGAGACTGACTGGCCTGGTGGTCTTTATCCTCACCGGAGTGTCGGTTTTTTTGGCCCCGGTTCTCAAGGTAATAAAGCATTTTTGGTTTACGTCATTATTACAGAAGTGGGAAAAGGTTGGACTATCAGCACAGAGCCCACAGCGATGGATGCATCACAAATTCTGATAGTCCTTCTCAGTTAATTTTCACTCATCTAAGCCCAAGAAAATACCATTCACCATCCGATATTGTAATGGATGACCTGCACTCCCCCATCATCTTCCAGCCACAGCTCCTCCTCCAATTCACTCCCTCCTGTGCCAGCTTCACCTCCTATTTTCCATATGCAGGCCAAAGACCTCCCTCCACCATCCCCATTCCTGTGCTCATCGAGAGACCACAGAGTGGTCACATTTTACCCTCCTCATACAGTCCCCATACACTCTCCACTCTATACTGTTCCACTACAGTATTTCTCCCCTTGGAACAGGAGGTGTAAATTCCAGCCTGAGGAGACATACCCACAAAATACAACAAAACCTTAGTGATACTACCTATGATTTGTCATCAGATGGACAATTCAGGGTATAATGGGATTTGGGGGCAGAGTTAAGAGTGTTTGTGGAACCTTTATTCAGAATTTCCTGACTTTCAAACATTTGTGCTTTGAAAACATTCTCTTACAGCAGAATTTCCTGGTTTTCAAATATTTGGATTTTGATACCCACAACTTTCTAGCAAGTTGTTTTCTGCAGTAGCTAATCTGTCTTTACCACCATAATGCTATCTTAACCAAGTGTGCTGCATAGGAATATATCCAAAGTTTCAATTCTTTATAACTTAAGCAATAACCGTAAAACTAAGCTGCTGTGTCTGAAATGAAACAACCAAATGGGCCAGCCATACTTGAAGACTGATCTTATGGAAGATGATTCAATTCCATAAGTTTTTGTAAGGAAAGCTACATCTGACCATGCTGATGCTTCTCACTTGATTTCTCCAGTATATCCCTATGCCTGTGCTATATGGTGTCTTTCTGTACATGGGCGTGGCTGCTCTTAACAGTATCCAGGTGAGTACAGATCCATGGAGGTCAATCACCTTAACATGTCTGCACCAGTTTTTCAATGTTCTCAATATGTGGGTTGAATTCAAGGGATGTAACATTTTTGCTCAGTTCTGGCTCTAGCCATATGTTGTGGCATGGGGGCTTATTTATAAACTTGTTAATGTTTGGAGGGGAGGGAAGAGGGTGACATCACAAATATATTGTGCAGGTCATCCCAAACAAATGGTGATAGACCCCCTATCCCACCACCCCGTGTATTGTCTAGGTTTCCCATCTGTTACAGAAAACCTATTGTAGAGAATTTAAACACACACATTTATTGGGACGATTTTCTGTGTCTTCTCACCAATAAAGGTGGGTGTTTTGGGGTATGTCTACACAGCAAAAAAAAAAAAAAATCCCACGGCAGCAAGTCTCAGAGCCTGGCAGGGCCGGCTCTAACTTTTTTGCTGCCCCAAGCAGCAAAAAAAGCGCCGCCCCGCCGAGTGCCGCCGGAACCCCCCCACTTCCTGAGCGCCGCGCCCCTGCGCCGCCCCCTCGCCGATCGCCGAGCTGCCAGAAACCTCCCTGAGTGCCATGCCCCGTGCCCCCCCCCCGCTGAGCGCCGCGCCGCCGGAGCGCCCCCCCTCCGAGGAATGCCGCACCACGCTGCCCCCCACCACCCCAAGATTAGCTGCCCTTTACCAGGTGCCGCCCCAAGCATGTGCTTGGTTGCCTGGTGCCTGGAGCCGGCCCTGGAGCCTGGGTCAGCTGACTTGGACACACGCTGCGGGGCTAAAAATAGACGTGTTAGATGTTTGGGCTGGAGCCCGAGTTCTGAGACCCAGAAAAGGGTGTGGATCTGAGAGCCATGTCGCCAGCCTGCGTGAGAAACATCTTCACTGCTATCTGTAGCCCCATAGCAAGAGCCCCATGAGCCTGGGTCAATTGAGCCAGGTTCTGAGACTTGCTGCTGCGGGTTTTTGTTTTTTTGTTTTGCAGCGTAGACGTCTCCTTAGTTACTGTGAGTTCGTGACTCCTACTGTTCAGGGCCCAATGACCTGGAATACAAAATGTCACAATGTCACCCCAAATGTTTGGCATCTCAGGGCCTGTCAGGTCAAGAAGAGGGGCTGGGCCCCATTCCCTAGTGCTACTGAGCTCTCATTTCTAGCCCTGTGCTACACAGTAACAGAGCACAAAGCTGGGACTTACATAAGCATAGAAAAGCTGTTCCTGGTGCGGGGCTGGCATTTGCCTTTCCTGGGCCCTAGGGTGGTGTGATTTCAAGGGGGAAATTCCACATTTGGAGGGAGAGGAGGGAAAATTTCTGGGGCAGGTTGACAAAAGCAGGGCCGGCTCCAGGCACCAGCTTGGCAAGCAGGTGCTTGGGGCGGCCACTCCGGAGAGGGGCAGCAGGTCCAGCTATTCGGCGGCAATTCGGCGGACGGTCCCTCACTCCTGCTTGGAGCGAAGGACCTTCCGCCGAATTGCTGCCGCAGATCATGAGTGCGATCGCGGCTTTTTTTTTTTTTTTTTGGCTGCTTGGGGCGGCCAAAACCCTGGAGCCGGCCCTGGACAAAAGGAGGCTGGTTGGAGCTGCGCCGGGCACATTAGAAGAGTCCCATAGAGCTTGATTAGGGAGCAGAGTGCAGGCAAGGCACTCAAAGGTGTATGCTAAAGAAACGTGTCCCAAGACGCTGCCATTTATCATGGATAGGCATCACGCACTAAGATGGATAGAGGGGTGTGAATGGGGATGGATGGATAGATTTTATCACTTAGATAGAGGAAAGGAGATATTAAAAGAACCATGTAATAAATTACATTTATATTACACCTTTGAATGCCTCAACTGCCCTATTGCCAATATTCCAACCCTCTGGACAAGTTCAAACTGCTATGGGTTTTTTTTGTTTGTTTGTTTGTTTCTGTAGAAAAATGTCCTTCCCCAGAAATCTCTCTTTCTTTCCCTAAATGGGGCATTTCCCCGCAAAATGACCCCACCTTGAGACATGGGATGGGAAATATCCATCCCAAACCTGTGCCAGGTTGGAAGCCTGGCATTCTGCAAACTGTTAGTGCTAGAAGCTGGAGGTTTATCTGATTGGAAAGGGGAGGTTCCCAGCTTTCTAATGGGGGACACAGCATGGAAGGGTCTGAGATATCAGTCCTTGAAATCACAATATTTACAGAAAAGCTATTTTAGGCCAGGTTTAGATGCGTCTAACATTCCCCTTGTTTGTAGGCAGCCAGCTCCCACTGTTGGATCCATGGATTCACTGTACAAATAAAATAAACACATCCTCTCTAAAACACTCTGAAAATAGCTGATCTGTAGCACATGTGGCAGATGCAGAACCCATGGCGGGATGGGGGTGGTAGAAAGGGTTTATTGGCTCTGGTTTGGCATGACCTGCCTAACTCACTTGTGATTTCAGCATCCCGGTCTCATGCCAATAAAACTGTTCTGCCCCCCTGCCCATCAGGTATTCCCTATTAGCGGTGGGTCTGTCGAGGGCTCGTATGTTACAGCAAAGCTATTGGAGAAAGGTCTTTAGAGAGTCCTTTACAAATGGCCTGTCCTAGCCCTCGTTTGTCTGTCCCAACTCTAAAGAGAGCTTTGGCCCAGCCAGCATCTAAACTGATCCGAGTGCCTGGTCTCAGTGCTACCGCGCTGGAGGGGCTGTGCTGGAGCCGAGAAGCTGCCAGCACAAGCACTCTAGAAACAGTGTCAGCGTGGAGGAGCTGGTGCCAGGGCGCTTTGCTTTTAGCTAGGACTCTGTCTCCAGGGTCTTTTCATTTTGCTCTTAGCCCAAGGGGGCAGTTGCTGTAATGATTAACCCCTCTGTGCTCACTGAACTGAGGGCTGAAATAACAGGAGACAGCTCTGGGAGATGGTATGGTTAGAGGTGACTGGTGAAGGATGAGACAAGTCAGGTTTGAGCCCTTCTCTGCATCTTTGTGATGAATAATAAGGCCTCAGAGAAGTGGCAGGGGGAAGGATAAGGGTTTTGGCGGGAGGGGATTTTTAGTTTAGTTTTGCTTTTTTTTAAATATTACCTGAAAAGCATCTGGGATATTATCTCCTGTCTTTCCTGGTTTTGCTGGAGGACTCCTTGGATAGCTCAGTGCTGTGGCCTTGGAGCTTTCTCAGCCATTCATGGAAAGGGCATAGTGTTCAGACTCTTAAAGAGAGAGAGAGAGAGCTTCTCGCCTAAGGGTTTGAGTCAAGTGTTAACAAAAACAAGCAAAAGTAGAGTGTAAACAGTCTGAATAAAAATCCCTTCCTCTCTTGATCACTCCGGGTTCACCTCCACGCTCTCTGTGACTTCAGAACCCTACCAGTTCTCCAGGCAGCCATGGCGCCTTCCCAGAACAACATGATTAATAAGACCTCGATTTCTAATGGAAATATAAATAGTGGGAGTCCTTTTTCCTTTGTGATAAAACCCTCCAGGCATAATCCCATTTCGCCCCTTTGGCTAGCTCTGTGGTTCAGGAGAGCCTGCCTCTGTGTTTCTGTCTCTCTCTCTCTCTCTCTCACACACACACACACACACACACACATACAGAGCTGAAAGTAAATCAGAGCTGCTGCAAGTGAGTGAAATTGAGAGAGAGAGAGAGAGAAGAAGAAGACGAATTTTGTCCTGTGATGTGTGCTTCTGACTGTTGGATGGAACTCCTACTAGACTGCCAGGAGCTGAAGACTGCAGTATGTCCAGTGTTGCCAGCTCTTGTGATTTTATTGCAAGCCTTGTGATAGTTGGTGTTTTTCGTAAAGCCCCAACTCCTGGAGGCATGTAATTAAGAGATGTAATCTGTTTTCATTAAAAAAAAATCAACCCCTCTTCCTTGCAGAGAAGCTTGAAATCATGACCCAAGTTAGGGCTGGCAGCACCGCATGTCGTTGGAAAGATTTTCCCCAGGCAGGTTTCCAATCTGAGCTTGCTGTAGGACTTCAGTGGGGTTTATGACATGTAAATCAGCATAGCAGAATTTTCCTAAAGTGTTCCCTCTTAGTATAGGAAATGTCTGTGGGACTACTTTACCCAGAATCCTTAGCGGGAAGTTGGGGTTGGGGTTGGGGTTTGGAATGTGAAAAGCAAAGCCTGGCAGATTGCAATCTGCAGACCTCAGGGTCTCGGACTCTCCTTACCAGAAATAAATCCCCGAGATGAGTGTAGAATATATCCTGGGAACCTGAGTATCCTGTCTCATTGCTGGGTCAGGGGCTCACCCACTTGGCATCTTGTGACCTGTTTGCCCTTGTTCCATTTCAGTTCATGGACAGAATCCAGCTCCTTCTGATGCCTGCCAAACACCAGCCTGATTTCATGTACCTTCGCCACGTCCCCCTGCGCCGAGTGCACCTATTCACCCTCATTCAGATGCTCTGCCTGGCTGCGCTGTGGATCCTCAAGTCAACTGTAGCTGCCATTATTTTCCCAGTGATGGTAGGAGGTCCTCATATCCGGGCACTGACAGGCTCACTGTGCCCTGCTAGGCTGGGTGGCTTTCTCCTTACGTAGAAGGGGAGCACTTGTTGATCTGCATCTCCCACCCTGGTCCCACTTTGGTATGGCCCAGAAACAGCCAAGTCCCAGGCCTCGGATAACCCTAGCTCCTGTCTCTTGGGCTTTCTCCCTCTCCCCTCCTATGAAGTGCTCACGATTCCCATTAGACAAGGCCCTCCAGGCTTGCTCGAGAGAATGGGCTGCCGAAGGGATCAGCTCCCACTCTCTACCCAAGGGTGTGAGAGACCTACACTGTGTCTTGGCTTCCCAGATGCCCTATGTGTAGAACTGCCCTTGATGAGCATCTGGAAACTCCAGCTGCTGCAGGAACTCAGAGGCCTCTCTATTGATTGGATTGGGCCACCCCGTGCTCTACAATGGTTCCTGTGCAGTCCAAGATTGCAATACTAACTGTCAATGCCTTGCCAGCTCTGAGACCGAGGCCCCGCTGGCTATATGTTCTCATATGGCAGCTGAGGGCTGCTGGGATGTCTCTGCTGTCTGAAGGTGGTAAACAGGCCTGGTTTGGAAAGCTTCAGACCTGAAGGATGGAATCTCCATTGCTGGAGGCATCGAGGGCCTGCTCCTGCTCCTACTGAAGGCAGTGGAAGTGTTGCCACTGACTTCACTGATTGCAATAATGGGATAGGTTCTCAAATGGGGACCTGGGGTGAACTGACATAAGACTCAATCCTACACTGGATGGGGATGTGAGCCACTTCAGTAATAATACTTTGCACCTATATAGCAGCTTGCATCCAAGGACCTCAAAAAATCCCCCACTTAAATACTAATTTAGCCTTGCACCCCTGCAATATATTATCCCCATATTACAGATGGGAGAACTTAGGCACTGAGCAACACTGGGTCTTGCCCTAGGGCTCACAGCAAGTAAATGGTAAAGTCAGAATAGAACTCAGGAGTCCTGACTCCCACTCCCATGCTGTGACTACACTCCCTGTGGGTCACTAATTGTGCCCATCCTTTGCATGATGCTTACTTGAGCCTTTGGTTTGGCCCCAGCTCCTGGCACTAGTAGGGATCCGGAAGGCTATGGAATGCATCTTCTCCTGGCAGGACCTCAGCTGGCTGGATGACATCATGCCAGAAAAAGACAGGAAGGAGGAAGAAGAAAAGCTGCAGAGGAGCCAGGAGAAGGAGGAGAGCGATAGCGAGGATGTAAGTGGGGCAGGAAAGAGCCGTTTGCCCCAAATGTCGTTACACAGACACACGGGGTGGGGAGGCGTTCCCCTCGCTGTGAGTGGGGACTGGCCTCTCTCACCTGCTAGAGAAGCGCCATCATGGGCACGTTGCCCCTTTGGTCTCAGCCCAGGCAGAGAGAGCTGATCGCCTGTCACAGGGGCCTCCATCGGGCCCAGCAAGGCAGGCTGAGTGAACAGACTTGCTGAGGAGGCAGCAACAGTGTGGGGGGAAGAGAGGGAGGAGATGCTCCTTCCTCACCGGGGCTCCTTGGAGAGGAGTGATCCTAATGTATGGCTAATGAGGGCTCCAGCACAGAGCGTCTGAAGAGTGGGAGGGACTTTGGATGGAGACTGTAGCTCCCCCATGAGCGACAGTGCCCAAGAGGCTGCCTTGGTCCCATTCCAACCTTGGCGCCCCACAGCTCACCTCTGTCAGGAGCAGCAGATGCTGGCAGCTCTTTGGAGCTTCATTTTCTATTGGAAAGGCAGGCTGTGCACAGCGGGGCTTTGCTCTGGGTCAGACAGACACAAATATTGCCACGAGGATTCCACTCAAAGCCAGCAATACAGGGGGACTTCGGGAAGGGCTTCTCCGGAGCTGCTTCCTTTCCCCGTCTCCCAGGCCCTTTCTGGGGCTGGAGTTACCATAGGAACAAGCAGCCAGGCCTTTCTCATCGCAGGGGATATGACAGACAGTAGCAAAGTGGCCAGCACAGACCTGCTACAAATACCTGATGAAGCAGTAAATTATTTAGCGTGCTAGCGCCAGATCTGGCAGTGCACCAGGCGCCAGTACTCTCCTCATAGCTCTGAAAGGCTTTGGATGCAGTCCCACAGGACATTCACACAATCAAACCAGGGAAATGTGATCTAGATGGAATTACTAGTAAGTGAGTGCACAACTGGTTGAAAGATGTAGTCAAAGAGCAGCTATCAGTGGCTTGCTGTCAAACTGGGAAGGTGTATCTAGTGGAGTCTCACAGGGCTCAGTCCTGGGTCCACTACTAGTCAATATTTTCATTAATGACTTGCATAATAGAGTGGAGAATATGCTATAACACTGGTGGATGACACCAAACTAGGAGGGGTTGCATGCACTTTGCGGGACAGGATTAGAATTCAAAACCACCTGGACAAATTGGAGAATTGGTCTGAAATCAACAAGATGAAATTCAGTAAAGATAACTGCAAAGTACTTTGCTTAGGAAGGAAAATCAAATGCACAACCACAAAATGGGGAATAACTGGCTAGGTGGTAGTACTGCTAAAAAGAATCTGGGGGTTACAGTGGATCACAAACTCAATGTGAGTCAACAAAATGATGCAGTTGTGAAAAAGGCTAAAATCACATCAGGAGTGTTATGTGTAAGGCACGGGAGGTAACTGTCCTGGTCTACTCGGCGCTGGTGAGGCCTCAGCTGGAGTACTGTGTCCAGTTCTGGGCATCACACTTTAGGAGAGATGTGGACAAATTGGAGAGACTCCAGAGGAGAGCAACAAAAATGAGACAAGGTTTAGAAAACCTGACTTGTGAGGAAAGGTTAAAAAAGCTGGACATGTTTCATCTTGAGAAAAGAAAACTGAGGGGGGACCTGATGATAGTCTTCACACATTTTAAGGATTGTTCTAAAGAAGACATTGATCAATGGTTCTCCATGTCCACTGAAGGTAGGACAAGAAGCAAAGGGCTTAATCGGCAGCAAGGGAAATTCAGGTTAGATATTAGGAAAAACTTTCTAACTCTTATGATAGTTAAGATCTGGAACAGGCTTCCAAGGGAGGTTGTGGAGTTTCCATCATTGGAAGCTTTTAAAAACAGGATGGACAAACACCTGTCAGGGCTGGTCTAGGTTTATTTGGTGCTGCCACAGCTCAGTGGCTGGATTTGACGACCTCTCAAGGTCCCTCCCAGCCCTACATTTCTGTGATTCTGTCCTAAGATTCTGAGGTGTTCCTGGCTGCTCGAGGGGTGGTGGAGGAGACTGCCATCAGGAATACAACAGTATCCGTCAGCCGAGGCACTCCGAGTGCTTTGCTTTATGAAGCCTCCAGGCGGCCCTCTGAGTTAGGTCTAAGTCCCATATCACAGAGAGGGGAAATGAGGCACAAAGACGATAAGTCCAACATTTTCAAAAGCGGCCTCTCCTCTTGGGAACCTCAATTTCTGGGCATCTATCTTGAGATGCCAGGGCCACCTCCTCAGACGTGCAGAGCACACACAATTGCAGCCGCAGTCAGTGGGAGCCGCAGAGTGCACCACTTCTGAGAAGATCAGGCCCTAGGTGGCTGAAAGCGGGCACCCAAGACCAGAGGCCACTTTTTAGGCTGAGTGACCTCCGAAAGCCACGCCGTGCTAGGGCTGGACAGGTAATGGATTTTTCCACTTGCCAGCGATTCCCAAAAAACGTAATCAGGGAGAAAACTAGTTTCAGGTCAAACCAAAAACAATTATTTTTACCTTTCAGAAAGAAGTTGTTTTGGGTTGAATCAAATATTTCATTTAGATTTTGAGCATTTTTTATGTTTAATTTTTTTAATAATAAAGTTAAAGGAAATCTTGAAACAGAAAGTCGTTTCCACTTGAAAAATCAAAATGGTTTGATTTTTTTCTAATGTTTTTTGTTTGGTTGGTTTTTTTTAACAAAAAACAATTTGGTGAAATCGACATGGATTCACAAAATGGGGCAGGGTCCCCACATCTGCATTGTTCACTGAAAAAAAAACATTGGTCAAAGTATTTCACCCAGCTCTGGTGGATAGTTCAGGTAGGACTAGAACCCAGGACTCTCTGATCCCTGCCCTAGCCACATGTGCCATGCTCTAGAGTGAGTTAGTCATACTTATGCCATAGGGAGGACTCACCACCAAAGCCACAGTAAACACTGTTGTAGCCTGTCTGAGCAAGGCTAAGCGACAGGTTGCAATAGAGAAGCTCATTTAGGCAGACAGCATGATTCTGAGGGAAGAATGCATCTCTCTGCCACTGGAAGTGTAGTGTTTGAATGACGCTCCACGGTCAGTGGACAAGCCAGTAACGCCTGCCTTGGCCTCTGCTTCTTCCCTACAGTCTGAATTCATGTACCAGGAAAAAGGACCAGAAATCAACATCTCTGTGAATTAGAGGAATCCAGCCTCGTGGATGGGACAAGGCAAAAGGTGAGGGACAGTAACTCACGTGATGCACCTATCTGGCCAGTGGTGAGCTAGCTGTGCTGCTCCTGTCCCTATGTGTAGTCATAAGGAGCATGACCACCTGCAGCCTCCTGGGGAGTAGCGGGCACTTAGCACCTCAGAACATCAGGCCCCGGGAAGTCTGCAGGAGCAGGATGGGTCACTCCTGACAGAGAGTACCTTACCTGCCTTAGCTCACAACTACCTCCACACCCTGCAGGGCTGGGGCTGGTCCTGCTGCCACATGGAACACTTCACATCCTCACAACACACAATAGGATCTGTCCTCTGGGTTCTCCCTTAGACACCTAGGGCCTGCTTATCCCACCCAGCACAACCAGGGCATGCCACAGCTGAGCTGGGGTGCGCCTTCTGCCAACTTCACCTGAGGCATTTGGCAACGCAGGAGGTGAGTGCCCCTAGGCAGTGCAG
The DNA here is from genome assembly GCF_013100865.1 of Trachemys scripta elegans. Lineage (NCBI taxonomy): Eukaryota > Metazoa > Chordata > Testudines > Emydidae > Trachemys > Trachemys scripta. Next base: position 36,333,281 of record NC_048305.1, read on the forward strand.
TGAGCCAGGTGTAGCCAGATCACTTGTTAGCATGGCAGGTGACTGTACCCCGAGTGATGTGTTCCATTTGGTGGCCTCAACAGCATCCCAGTGGGTGTGGTTCATGCTGTGTACATGGTACGTTCAGCAGCAGGAAGCATGCAGCCCTGCTGACATAACCGGTGCATCTTGCAAAACACTGGCTGCATTGCATGGTGGATGCAGACACACCTAGTTCATTTGGCAGCATCCTGGCACTTGCACTTCTCTGTGCAACTGCAGCATGGCAAGGCTGTTCTTCCAGACAGGCCCAGACCATGCAGCACATGGCAGCGGACCTCCCTCAGGTGCACCTGCACCATTAGGCAGCCGGGCAGGTGCACTTCAGCAGGTGAACTGGGTCGATCAGGAGCAAACAAGGAATTCATAGCTACAGTACCAAAAGTTAAATGTCTTTGAACACTCCCCTAATCACAGCGGCTGACACAGGATCACACAGGCAGGGCAAGGCAGGGCACGTTCCAGAGCGCTGGAAGGAGGCCCACACTGCAGTAGTGGGATTTCTAAAAGTGTCAGAGGAGGAGCAGCTTGTTCTGGAAGGCCAGACCGAAGGAGCAGAGCACACAGAGCTTTCCTAAAGGCAGCTGCATGGGAGGGCAGGTTTGGTGAAGCTTTCTGAAGGCCTTGCCAACATTTTCAAAGGACTCTGCCATGTGACAGCTGCTGGCCTTCAGTGAAGGAAAGCGGGATGTGTGACTCCCAGGTGGAGCCTGTCCAGGCTCCCCTCACCCGGCTGCTGGGGGTGCTGGGGAGTGTCCTAAGTGAGGCAGGAGGTGGGATCAGCAATTGGTGGGAACTGAGCAAGGGATGGGGATGAGAATTCTTGTCTCCAAATGTCTGTCCATTGTGCGGGGGGTTCTGTTTTGTAAATGGAACAGAGCAGCAGAACTAGACAGCTGACAATTCTTGGTTCATCTAACAGATACCAAGGAAACACAGTCTGCTCTAGTGTCAGCTGGAGCTCTGCACGGTGACTGGATCAAAGGCATCAATGTCCCTTGCCAATAGTCTTATGTGATTTTCTTCCCCCTACATGACTTCTGTGTTGAGCAGGGAGTGTTTTCTGATGGTCTCATGCATGTGGGAAGCAGACAATTTGCATTTCTGGGAAGAGGTTGATCTCCAGAGCTCCATCGACAACCCAGGAACTGAGCATGGCTGGTGCATGGACGGTTTAAAGGGAAGATGCAATGAAGGGAACAAGTGTTTTTAAGCTTAAAATTCTGGAACAAAATGGACAAGGCAGTCTCTCTCCCCCTCACATAAACTGCTGTGCTGGGTGTGATGACATTACCAAATACCTTTGCTGCATAGTGTCACGGAGTATTGGGGGACTCAGGGCCCTGCACCCCCGGCCTCCTGCGATTCACCATGACTCTCAGCCAGCCAGTAAAGCAGAAGGTTTATTTGGATGACAGGAACACAGTCCAAGACAGGTCTTGCAGGCACAGACAACAGGGCCCCCCTCAGTTAGGTCCAGCTTGGGGTCCCAGGGCATCCCAGCCCACCCCCCCTTTGGGGGGTCAGAGCAATCTCTGCCTCCCAGCCATCTCTCCAGCCCGCTTCCAGCACTCTGCCTTCAGCGACCCCTCCCACAGCCTTTGTTCAGTTTCCCGGGCCAAGGTGTCACCTGGCCTCCAACCCCTTCCTGAGTTCTCATGTTACACAATCAGGTATTCTCTGGTCAGTCTCCCATCCCCCAATGCAGACTGTCCTAGCCACACCCCCCTGTCAGCATTCACAGACCACAGTAAGAACAGGCCCAGTTCGTCACACATAGTCCCTGACTGGATACCATGAGTTGTTTGCAGTGTTGTTATAGCCATGTTGGTCCCAGGATATTAGAGACAAGCTGGGTGAGGTAACAGCTTTTATTGGACCAACTTTCTTTGGTGAAAGAGACAACAGAAGACTTGAAGAAGAGCTCTGTATAAGCTCACAAGCTTGTCTCTTTCCCCATCCACCTTGTCTCTCTGGACACTGTCACCTAACTCCTGTCTGCCACTGAGTAGCTTAACAAAACCAACAATGTATGTAACTATTGTCCTATTTATTAAAGTGCTGCAATTCCTCTAGTAACTGGATCTCCTGCTTGTGCGCACTCTAGAATCATGCAATTGAAATGAAACCAGAGACTTTTTGAAACTGGTTCATTTCCCTACTTGTTGGATTCTGCATAGTTGGGAAGAACTGTTAATACCAGTAACAATCTTTCCACTGTCAGAGTCTCACCAAACGCCGCTGTTCTCCTACAGAGCAAGAAATAAAGCCACCCCAGCCCGCTCTGCGGTTCTGCCGCATCTTCACTGTCAGAGCGCTCCAGATTTCTCAGAGGGAGCGTATTTGACTAAAAGGAGGCGGCTGGACTCACACTTTACTGCAACTTGTGAAAATCTCTCCCTAGGGCATGTTCAGCTTGTCACCAGAATTCCTTCCCCAGGACGCCCTTTAGGCTCTGGGCAGGGTCCCCAGCACTCAGCCAGGCCACTGCTCTGCAAAGTCTGAGTGGTTTTCCCACTCCACTTCCAGTCCTAAGAGACTCCACCCTCTGACTGGGTCCTGGGTAGGACTCCTGCCCCTTCCCAGGTTGTCAGAACAAAAGGGGAATTAAAACAAAGGAATAATCCCACAGTCGGGTTAAGGCTGTTCCTTCGGGGAGTCCATCAGGCTGTGGTCCTAAACTGAGTTCCCAGGGAAATATAGAGGAATAGTCCCCTCTCAAGATGAGCTAGCAGCAGGCAGCAGTCATCCAAGGAGCTCCTGCCTCCAGAGGTAAAGGTCTGCTCTCCTCCCTGGTCTACCCTCCACTGAGCTGGGTCAGATATTCTCCCTTGTTAGCTCCTGCCTCCACTGCTGACTTGTCTCACAGGTGTGTCAAGGTGGGGCTACCAGAGCCCACATTAACTTGTTAACCCCCCATTGACCAGCATGGGGTCGGTATACCCCATCACAAGCTCTAAACAGCACCCAGGCACACCCCATGGGAATCCCCAGGAGCAGGCCTCGCAGGGAGTTATTGCTACACCGCATCAAGCTGGGGCTCAGTGCAGACACATTCCATCACAGCTGGCCATAGAATTCTACACCGTGCGCCATGACAATATGGGTGGGCAGGCCACGTGGAGTACAGGTCCCAGCAAAGCTACTGCGTTGAAACGGAACATGGCATGCTGGGACCTGTAGTCTCCATGGGTTGCATTTCTGTATTAAAGGTGGAGAATGCTACAGTTTCCTCCATTTTATGCCAAGTAGTTGCAGCTTTTAAGCTGGCACCTTATCATTGTGACTGCCCATGCCACTAAGGGTGGTACCCCTGTCCAGTGTAATATCATGCTGGGCTCTGTCCTTGGGATCCATGGTGCATGGGTTCAGAAGAAAATGGTTTCATAACAGCTCTGCACAAATCTCTTTGTATTGTGGGAAGCAGCAGCACCCCCAGCCCGGAGTGGTGCAGACCACTTCTCACATGATGGAAGCCCAGCATAATGGGCATAGATATCAGAGCCATCCGTACACTGGCATGAGAAGGAAGAAGGAGCAAAAATTTTTAACTGTGACCTGCCACAATGATTCCTTGTTGTAGCAGGGTGGCTGCCTCCTGAGTTCCCCCTTGTGGCTGGAGTTGGCTCTATGATCCCTGCCTCGGTTTCCCCTTGTCAGGCCCCCTCAGTAAACTCCACAGTATTTAAAACAAAATTCCCCTGTTTGGCTGGAGTCTAATTTATATGATCGTTCACACACTCTCCAGTGGCCCTAAAGGCCACACCCGGCCCTCCTAATTTGTCCTTCCAGGGCTTGGGCTGTTCTTCTCCTTGGTCCCTTTGATTTGCCCTCTACTGTTGCCACACAGAGGGGAACTGACGTCTTCTATGAACAGAACTCGATCGTGTGTCTCCCCTACAAGTCCACAATGAACACAATGTTTCCAACTGGGCCCAGCCTCTCCATCCAAAGGGTCTGTCTTCTTCGGCTTCTTGCCTAGGATGTGGTCTGGTTTCCCAGCAGGGACCCCTATAGGAGCTTTCTAACTCCACCATGCTGCTCTCCTGCCTTCAGTCTTCCCCAGGAACTTCCTTACAACTCTACAGTGTCTGCAGGCATCTGCCAACAGCCATCTGTGGCATCTTCTCTCCCCAAGTCTCGTCCTGGCTTGATTGGGTCCCCTGACCCTCCTTGTTCTCCCCACCTGGGGAGAAAAGTTGCCTGTAGCACAGGCAGGGCTGGGCCCACTTGGCGTTCTAGTACCATAGTGATTCCATTCTGCTCCTTCTTTAAGCAGGGAGATTCCGCTGGCCAGATTCCTGAGCTGGACGTACTAGGCAATGGGCTAGTGAGTTTTGCTGATTAATAACACCAGCGCTCTTTGAAAGCTGCCATCACTCAAGACTTATCTGGGGAGACTGTAAATATCTGTGTTCAAATTAGAGTCTGTATTTTGATTTCCCTTTGCCGGAGTTCCAGGTTTCCTAATTATTTGTAAGGACAACTGTCATGTGTTGGCCACTAGGTTTTAATTCGTCCTCAGCTCCTAGAGAATGAGACTTCTTCACTTTAGTCTACACCTGAGATAGGTTTCAGTACCTGGAGATCTATATTGGGCCACTGAAAGTAATATGAGACAGTGTTGCATTGTTAGTAGATCATGTCCGATTTCTTGGGATGATGCTTTTGCTTTGTATTTTGTGAATTTCAAACAGATACCAGAAAAAAACTGTATCAAAAAAATGTAGCTTTTCAGGTCAGATTACAGCACCGTCAGGATCTTTAAAGTAGGAGCTGACACAGGAGCTGATGGTTAGCAGCCGTCGTTTTCCCCACGTATTACTACTAGAATGCAGCTCAAAGGCTGTAAATGTTTTACAGCAAAAGAAAATCCCTCCATTTCCCAGGTTAATTTGTTTCCTCTGGCTTGCCCTCTTCATAGTCTAGACATGGTGGTCCGCACTGTATGGAACTTCCCTCACCTGGCTCCGACCATCCATCAGCTTTTCCATTAGCAGAAGACCCCAGACTGTCCAAACAATGGCATATGGCCAGGGGGCTCCCGTCTCCAGGGCCAGCTCCAGGCACCAGCTTGGCAAGCAGGTGCTTGGGGCGGCCACTCCGGAGAGGGGCGGCAGGTCCAGCTATTCAGCGGCAATTCGGCGGACGGTCCCTCACTCCTGCTCGGAGCGAAGGACCTTCCGCCGAATTGCTGCCGCAGATCGCGATCGCGGCTTTTTTTTTTTATTTTTTTGGCTGCTTGGGGTGGCCCAAACCCTGGAGCCGGCCCTGCCCGTCTCTTCCAAAATGTTGGCAGCTTACAGAGCCACACTAAAGCAAGCCCAGGAGCTAGGGACACCCTCTCAGGGGCACCCTCCTGGCGACACGTGTGCCGTAGCCATGCCTGTGCACAGTGGCCCTACCCCTAATTAGGGTGGTCACGACAGAGGCCATCCACACTAGAGCTGTCAAAATAGGTCCCCACTATTTCAGCAGGATGTGACTCCCCACATCCTATCTTCAGGCAGACTTGGGTCCATCCTGGAGGGGGGAGGACTCAGCCCCCACCCACCCAAGCAGAGGATTCTGGGAAGAGGAGGGTTTCCCTCCTGACACCACCCAACAATGAGGGTCCACACCACAGAGTGTCCTCTGCTGAGCTGGTGTTGGCAGGGCCTCCAGAGCAGGTTTCAGAGCTTAGTACTCCACAGGAGGAGGAATGGGGTAAGTCACACCTCCCAGAGCTGGTATTTCAGCCTCACTGCAACTCAGGTAGATATTGCTGCTTCCATGACACTCTAGTCATATTTTCAAGCATTTCTTCATACCCAGATGGGCTATGTTTATGATTTAAAGAAAGCTGTTATCCTGCTGTCCTCCTGTGACCTGGAATGGGGTGCATTGCCCCAAGGGCTGGAGAGCCTGGGGCTAAGTCAGCCCTGATTCCAGGACGAGCCCCACCTGAGAGGAATATGGGGCTTCCAGTACAAAAGGAACAGGAAGGTGCAGCGAAGAGAGTAAAGTGCAGCCAAGCCTACAGATACTGCAGGGCCCTGAGTTGGCAGGGAGAGAGCACTGTCTGAGAAGGGCAAACTCCAGGGAAGAGGTGCTGGGAAGCAGACAGACTGACCGTCAGGGAGGCGGGGCTGTGCCCACGTGAAACTTGGGTAACGGCTGGGAGAGTTTGTGTTCTATTTTCCAAGCCTCTGTGCTCTTTTGGGCTATTGGAAGAGAGGCTAGCAGGGCTTGGGGCCTAGGGAGCTAATACACACCTGAGGACTCAATAAGTGGGCCCCCTTTTGGGGATTGTTTGAGCTACCTTTGACCTGTGAATTTAAAGGGCCCTGAAGGGGCAAAACAGTCTGGCTGTGGAGGGGGTGCTCAGGAGCTGGCTGCTCCTGTTCTATGACTCTAGGGATTGGGGCTCTCCGTGAACCCTACAGAGACTATGCCTTAATCTGGTCCTGCCAGCCTGAATCTTGATCTCAGGGGGTGTGAGTGATTTTCTATGGTGCAGTCTTTATACCCGGGGCCCCCAGAGCATGACCAAGTGGCGTCATCTTTGCTACAACCATGAGGGGGTTTAAATCCATGCCCAGCATGCCTGTGCACTGGGATGTTCCATCAGATCCAGAGGAAAGTACCTTTTATTCTACGCTCTCCCCCACCCTCTCCAGCATGTTTCTTAGAGACATATTTATCTTTATTTCTCTCTGTATGTCTGAGTGTTAAAAGGGTTTTAGCTCTAGCCAGCCAAAGCAAATTATCCCCATCCCAGGTTTTAAAAATGCTGTGAGGAAGAGCTAGTTTATGAACACTGAGCCATTTGCCAAGCCAAAATTGGGAAGATTCCCTGGTGCACCAGAGCCATGCTCAGCGCCTCCCAAGAAAGGGACAGTGCATCAGTCTTTTTGCTCCCTCTATGATCTCCTCACCTGGAGGATCCATACCAGGCTGCAGCACAAGTTAGAGCAATCCTGAGGCTGCACTGACTCATTTTGGCACATAAAGGTCCCCCTGGGCTACCACATAAACTGGAATTGCTTCCTTCTCCCCCCTGACATGCCCCAGCCTACCCCAAAAGATCCTCTACATCTGTGGGGTCAAGAAGGCCTCGTGTAACCAGTCCTATGCCATCTGAGGCTTCCCTACCCTAGGCTGCCTTATGGCAGCTTTAAGTCTCCTTTGCACCACAGGAGCAGCACAAACAAGACCCCAGGGAGGCATTGGGTGGGCCCCAAAAGCAGAAGTTGATCAGGCTCCCAGTTGGGTTCATGCTGTCTTTATAGTTTGCTTTGCATTGGTTGTTTCTTTCTCATGGTATTAGCACCATACTCGCCCAGCACCACAAATGTGTTTACTGTCAGATAGGAAAGCACTTAAATCTTCATCCTGTGATTACTGATGTCAGTGGCAAAACTGCCATTGATCTCAGTGGTGCAATATTAGGCCTTGGGCCTAGTATTACTTTCCTCAGTTTCGTGTTGGTGGTACTCCAGTGGTAGGGCTACCATACGTCTGGGTTTCCCCGAACATGTCCAGCTTTTCGCTCTTTAAATAGCTGTCCGGGGGGGATTTCTAAAAAACTAAAAATGTCCGGGATTTCCCCCCGGTCGGCTATTTATTGACTGAAAAGTGGCTGACAGGGTGGCCGAGCACCGCTCGCATTGGGGCCTCGGCAACCAAAGCCCCTTCCCGGCTCCCCCCATCCCCTGCAGCCTTAGCACGCCGCCCGGCAGCGCTGGGGGGCGGGGCTGTGCGCCTGTGAGGAAACGCGGCGGCGGCGGGGCTGGCAGCGGCGGCCAGAGCCCCTCCCCCGCTTCCCTCCTCCTCCACAGCCTCAGCATGCTGCTTGGCAGCGCTCGGGCGGGGCGGGGCGGGGCGGGGTGGGGTGGGGCGCTCCTTCGGGAGCGGAGCCAGACACCTGCTCTAAGCCGAGCGGCACAGTAAGGGGGCCAGGGAGTTGGAGAAGGGGGGCAGTCAGGGGACAGGGAATGGGGGGGTTTAGATGGGTCGGGAGTTCGGGGGGGGGCTGTCAGGGGGGCAGGGGTGTGGAGAGGGGTTGGGACAGTCAGGGACAGGGAGCAGGGGGGGTTAGATGGGTCAATGGTTCTGGGGGGGCTGTCAGGGGGCGGGAAGTGGGAGGGAGTGGCTAGGGGGTGGGGCTACCCTCCTCCCCCCCCCAATGGAGTCTCCTCTTTTTTGAAAGTTCAGATATGGTAACCCTATCCAGTGGAGTTGCTCCTGATTTCTGCGGTGTAACTGACAGCAGACTCTGGCCCTATGGTTATAAGCATTTTAAAATACAAAATAAATACACTGTCTGCATCCCTCTGGTAGTCAGAGACCCCAGGTCGAGTGCTCTCAGAGACCCCTGGCCCAGCTTCTGTAGGCAGACGTGGCTTTTGTGAGTAGCCCTTTGTTAGGTGAGGCCTGTTAGGTAGGTACCAGATTACAAAAAGATATGTGTGAAATGCTAATAATACACAGCAAAAAATAAAGCTGCTCTCCTGCCTCTGGGGAAGTGCAGTCATGTTATGCTGCAGGATTGCCATTGTTCCTCGTACTGCTCTCTGCAGGCAGTCCTCTGCAGGCAGTAGTATACTGTTCAGCGTGTTTGCCTTGGAGCTGATGTATCATTTTGCCCCTCGCACTGCACGTGTAGTTGTGACTCTCCTGCCCTTGGTTTACGTTTTCCTGGTTTCAGAAGCACATCCAGGTCAGGCAATAGTAGAGCAGGGTGGTAATATGTGGATGTTTGGGAGGCAGGGGGTAGCGATCATACCAGCCAGTATGGGGACATGTGCCCCCCCTCCATGCCCCACTCATGAGGTGAGCTGCACTACTCACTGAACAGGTAGCCAGTGGCTGCCACCTTCTCTGGATCGTGGAGCATCTTTGCAGAAATGGGGAGCAGTGCAGAGTCACCATTCATTCCTGGTCAGGGCTTGCTCCTCTGCTGGTGGCCAGGAGATGAGAAATCATGCAGGGCACCCAACAGGGGGAGTTTGCTTGTCTTCAGATGGCACCCAACAGTGGAATTATGCTAGTAGCTAGCTGGGTGGCCAGTGGGGGACTTGTATCAGTCATCACCCAGGCAGCACGGAGGCATGCGCTGGAGGATATGTAATATGAATGGCATCTATGGAATGTTCTTGGGGCAAGATTCCCACACCTGGGAGGGGAGAATAAAACTGAAATCCCAGAAGAGTCTGAAGGGCTCATTTTACCTCTGCTTCCTTGCTGAGTTTGGCTAAGTGAATTCTCACCAGCTCTCTCTACGGAAATCATATCTGCATGGTTGAACTGTTCTTTGTCTGGCTTGGATTCCTGACACATGAAATGTGCAGGATCATGGCTATTTTTATACAGAGAAAATTGTTAATAATTAGTTTGTAATAATGACAGAGGAAGGAAAGTTACAAGTTAATAGAAATTTGAACAAAAACAACCTGACAAGTATTTGAGCCCAGGAGCTGTGATGCTTCATCCATCAGGCTGAGATTGAAAATTGCAGGGATCAAAACTACTGAGGTACTTTTCAAATAACTAGTGAATAGAGTCAGGCCAAATTCCAACTCTGATAAATAACATTCCACCTGCCTTAACCCCCCTCCCTCCCCAGCTATCCCCCATAGTAGTTTCAATTGGATATAATATTCTTCACTTCCCAACCTAAATTGTTATGTGGTGTTGCTCTGTGTCGTGAAACAGCTGATGAGTCCCACCACAGAAGTAGCTGCATTTCAGTCATGGGTGAAGTGACTACTCTGTATCATTTGTACCACAAGCCACGTATGACACTACAATTCCTTACTCAAGTGACTAATCTTACTCATGTAAGCAGTGCCTTTGACATGACTGAAATGCTCATGTGAGTAAGGACAGTTTGTATGGGGAAGGACTTGCAAGGTTGGGCCTTGAGTTTGTCTTTTAAAGGATATTCTGGGATAACATAGAGAAACATCTAATGTTATAGCATTATATGGCCTTTGATTGGCCTCTATGGTGATTTAGGAGCCACCAAAATCTTCTGCCATTTACCAGTATTGCAATAGAAACAGGGAGAGACTTAAATCAATACAACAATGAATAGAGGGGATAGAGATGTGAAACTATAACATTCTCTAGTTCCTGCCGAGATAAAAAGGCATCCACATACTCACTGTTAGTTTGCTTCAGCAGAAACGTCAGAGATGTTTGTGGCTGTCTACACATAAACTTGCACAGATATGCAGATAAGCTGATTTTCAACCATTTCAAGAGTGTTCATATAGGGGTTTGCACCATTTTAACTAGATTAGTGCAAGTTTGGGTGTGGACAAAGCCTAAACTATAAAGTCCCCCTAAACAGGGCCCTTATTCAAGTGAACTTTTGTAGGTGATGGTTGTAGCAACCTGCCTGGAACCTGAAGGATGGAGCACAGGTTAGAGGAGGGAAATGTTTGGAGGAGGCAGCAGGAAATCAGTCTGTGAGCACATGGCTTGAATGCTAGTTGCAGTTGCAGCACCTCTGTAAAGCATTTCTTAATATAGAGATGGTTTAGTGTGAGAAACACTGAGTCGTCTCCTGTCATTACACAGCACATGGTACATGCAACAATGCTAGAGGCACTGGGTGTGTACAAAAGAACACTGTGTGTTTAAAGAGCACTTTCTGTTCAAGGCTCACAAAGCATGCCACAAAAAAAAACCACCACTGTAAAGGAACATTGTCCTCATTCTTGGAGGTTAAGTAACCTTCCCAAGGCCACACACTGAGTCTGTGGCACAGCTTAGATCAGAACAGACCTGGCCTGAGTCCCAGTTCTATGCTTTAATCATACCATCAATTTCCCTGTAGCAGAGGCGGTGCTACCCCATTGGGGGCTCTAACCCACACACATCACATACTATAAAAGCGAATGGGAGCCCCCTTGAGCTGCTCAGGGCCCTAAGCAATGGCTTAGTCTGATTATGCCTAGCGCTGGCACTGCCTTGCAGACAGGTGTACAGAGTAAGGTTCCAGTGCTAGGTAGTGCTGGGACACTCCTCTGGATTCTCCACCCACCCAGGCCTTGTATCAATAGTAAGGTGGCAGCTCATTTACTAACTTGGCTCAAGTCTCTGTTGTGAGTCTCAGTTAAACCAACCTCAGTGTCATTGGAATAGCATGCAGTAGCTGTGTGCCATTAGCCCCATTGTACTCTACTTCCTAGGATTAGCAAATGTTTTCTCTAGCACAGACTCATTAGCCTCAGTGTCATTATGAGAAATTCACTAACAAAATCCAGCCATAAAGGTCCCAAGCGCCAGACCCCTCAAAGTGCCCCAACACCTGCTAATTACCCCCAAATCCACCCCATTTCTTCACTCTAGTCAGCCTTTCTCCAGGATTGGCTGCCTCACACCTCTGAAGTTCAAGTTTTTCTCTTTCTTCCAGCTGAAAGTAAGGGCCCTAGGAAGCCACACCATGGATAAATTCCAACACACACATTATCCATCTCAAAATAGTCCTCTAGCCAGAAGCACCTTGCTACCCTTTGGTGACAAACTTGTGAGGAGGATCCCAGCCCTCAAACAATCTCCTGAGTATGGCACTTGCTCCTGGACTGGGCTCTGCTGGCAGTTCCTGTATCAATAGTAAGGTGGCAGCTCATGGAGCCTGCCCTCCAGGTGAATGCTGTGGTGTATCTCCACTTTTATAGGCATGGCACTGTCTGACGGCATGTGGTGAACTCAGTGCAGCAGTCTGAATTAGTCACATGAACTATTCATTTCACATGCACAAGGGCAGGTTTTCAATGTAATTGCTCTCTGTGTAGGGTCCTTGTCTCTCCTGCTCTGATCCCTGCTGATAGTATCTGCTCTGCTTAGAAGAGCTTTCCAAACTGGTCCCCTGCTCCGGGGGGCAGGGGTTGAGCCTACACAGGTGTGCCAGGAGTTATGAGCTGCAAAGTAGTCAGTTCATTACCAAATGGCACTGGAGAAAGCCTCATCATTATTACCACCTGTATCATTGTTATAAATTCTGTTCCTGTGGCTTCTGGGCATCTCACAAAATAATCAGTCCAGGGCACCCTGATGCTGCATCATGGGGTTTGTGTTCACTGCTCTACAGCCAAAATGCTTCTGAAATACATGTAGTCAAACTTTACTAATTCTGGGTCACTGAGAACGAAAATTATGCTCAAAATTGTTGATTGGCTCTAGTTTTCAAGATATGCTATTGGGTCAGTATATACGACCCTTGACTTGGGAATGGCGGAGGATAAGTGAGTTATAAAGGGAAGGGATCTCAATTTAAACCAGAAATGACTAAAATACATCTTTGACTGGATCTATGAATAAATCTATGACTGGGTTTGGACAGTACTTGCTTTTTAGGCAAAACAATGAATGATGCAATCTGAAGCTGGTATTGCATCATACATGATATGAATTGCATCATGTTATTCCTAGAAGTCATGGATGATGCAATCATAACGAAGCTTACATTTCTCTGCTGCACAAATTGTCCTATATCAGCTCTAGAAAACATACAGTGTTGTGCTCTCTTATTTGTCAGTGTTTGATTTGCAAAGGGACACATTTCTGTTTAGCCAAAGTGAGCAGAGATGCCTCGTACTCGTGTGAACAGTGCAGATAACTTCTGCTATGTTTGTGGTGAAGTGACTTTTGCATCACAAAAGCGCATTATAACCACTATGGTTAAGAAAGCCTATCACCTTTATTTTGGCTGCAAAATTGGAGATCAGAACAAGAGATGGACCCCACACATATGCTGCAACACTTGTGCAACAAATCTTCACCAGTAGTTGAACAGGAAAAGGAAATCTATGCCTTTTGCAGTGCCAATGATTTGGAGAGCGCCAACAGATCATACCAGCAATTGTTACTTCTGCATGGTGCCTCCAGTTGGGAAAGGTGTGTCAAAGAAGAAAAAGTGGACTGTGCATTATCCAAAGATTCCATCAGCTATACGCCCAGTACCCCACGGAGAAGGACTGCCGGTTCCTGATGCACCAGAATCATTCTCACTTGAGTCAGACGAGGAAGAGGAAGAGGATGAAACTTCTGGTCCTGAACCATCAATGTCACAGGACCCACATTTTCTCCCATCCTCCTCCTCTGAACCACATCTCATAACACAAGGTGAACTGAATGACCTTGTCAGGGATTTGGAACTACCCAAGAGTAAGGCAGAGCTGTTGGGCTCCAGACTACAGCAGTGGAATCTCCTGGCAGGTGACGTTAGGGTTTCCATGTTCCGTGACCGTCAAAAGGATCTTGTCCCATTTTTCTTCATGGAAGGTGATCTTGTAGCCTGCAACAACATTGATGGTGTGATGGCAGCCCTCAACGTCGTTCACGATCCAGATGAGTGGAGACTGTTCATTGATTCATCGAAGACGAGTCTTAAAGCTGTTTTACTGCATAATGGGAATGTTTTGCCATCAATTTCAGTTGGTCATGCAGTCCATATGAAGGAAACCTATGACAACATGAAACAACTTTTGAGGTGCATAAACTATGACCAACATCAGTGGCAGCTTTGTGGCGATTTGAAGGTTGTTGCTCTCTTGCTTGGTCTGCAGACTGGATACACAAAGTACTGCTGTTTTCTTTGCGAATGGGATAGTCGTGCAAGAGATTCCCACTACATCAAGAAAGATTGGCCACTCCGATAGGCATTGGAGCTTGCGAGGAAAAGTGTTCAGCATCCACCACTTGTTGAATCAAGGAAGATTTTGTTATCACCCTTACACATCAAGCTGGGTCTGATGAAGAACTTTGTCAAAGCCATTGACAAAACACAAGCAGCTTTCAAGTACCTCCGTGGAAAATTTCCAAGGTTAAGTGAAGCTAAGATAAAGGAAGGTGTCGTTGTTGGTCCTCAGATTCGTGAACTTCTTCGAGATGATGCATTTGACCATGCACTGCGTGGCAAGGAAAAGACGGCATGGAAAGCCTTCCAGTTAGTGGCAATAAATTTTCTCGGAAACAACAAGGCAGACAACTACAGGTTGTTGGTGGAAAACCTCCTCAAGGCATACAAAAGCCTTGGTTGCAATGTGTCACTAAAGATACATTTTTTGCACTCTCATCTAGATTTTTTTCCACCGAACTGCGGAGCAGTGAGCGACGAGCACGGCGAGCGATTTCACCAGGACATTGCAACAATGGAAAAACGCTATCAGGGCAAATGGAGCCCATCAGTGCTTGCAGACTATTGCTGGACAGTGACAAGAGATGCGCCATTTAATGAATACAAAAGACAAGCCAAGAAGCGCCGAGTAGACACTGAATAGGACTAAACTATGTACATAATAGTTTTTTGCCTTTTGTTTCATAATACATTTTATTTATATAACCCTTTTGCTGATTTTTAAAGTGTTACATAAACAGGACAGGTGAAATATTATCATGTAAAGCAACCATAAACACATGAAAAGACCTAGGTTTACAATTTATGATTAAAACTCTACTATCTACACAATATACATAGACATAAAATGTAAAAACTTAAATATCTTAGAAACAGTAGCCAATCAGTTGTTTTAATTGTCATATTTGAATTCAGCACATCAAAATACATAATAAATAGCACATTTTATCTCTGAAGCAGACGACTTCTCAAAAATTGTAGACCAGAGTTATCAGGACTCCACGTCACTGTCTATTTACACAGCATGACAAGCCCCATGCAGCAATATGTCGCACATGCTGGGCCTACTACTGCATGGCTCTAATCAGATTCTGAGAGCAGTGTCTGGTGAGCTGGATGCAGCTGCATAGTTTGAGGTTCGGTAGTCTAAGGATTATTAAGTTCAGACACAGTAGCTGGATGTGGCAGGGCCCAGAAGCAGCCTCAGCTCTAGTCCATTGTCAAGCCTCTCTGATTGTGCAAGCTGGTGTTTGCCCCATCATCTCAGCTATTATGTTTCCCAAGGGATTAGCCAACAGCTTAGCGGCATCTGCCTGTAGTTTATGTTTAGGAGAGACAAATGCCTCTCTTCTGTGGCAAGGATCCATGGCTGGGAGAGGAGCTGGGGTTGCTGGATGCTGTCAGGGGTGGCCTGAGGGAGGAGTGCGACATCCAGGATGATCCTGCGCCCCTAGATCTGGACAGCTGGCAACGTGTACTGAGCTGTCTCACAGATTTCCCAGGACAACTACTTAAAAAAGAGACAATCATGGGAAAACCTGGACTGTGACTCTGCACAGTGCTGCATTGTTGGCCAGGATGCTTCTGGCACTGCACAGGGGGAATTCTCTGTGTAGAAAGTGTATTGGCCCAGATAGATCTAGTGCTTTCCTATGGGTCAATGCCCAGTTGTATGCAGGAACTGACTTGCCAAGTGCCCCACAATAGGGAATCTTTCCTGTATTCTTCCTAGCTCCAGCCATGGTGCAGACAGGGGGAACAGCTCAGCCATGTGGGGAAGGGGTGGGCCAGCAAAGTTCCCTGCACTCCAGTACCTCAGCGCATGGGCCATGATAAGAGGCTTCCATGGGCAGGTGCACAGAAGAAACCTCTGCTCTTGTTAGGACTCTCTTTTTGCCAGTAGAAGCAACAGCAGCTGTGGTGTATGCACAGGGCCCTGCTTCATGCATGCAAACCCACCCTGGCAGCCAAAGAACCATCCCTGATTCCCCTTTATAGTGAGATATTTGTGGTAGATGTCACATGAACTAACCCCTTCCCCCACTTCCAGCCTAGCTAGGAGCATGGCACTGTGGCTCCACCTTCTGTCTACTGACAAGGTAGTTGAGATAATATCCTTTATTGGACCAACTTCTGTTGGTGGCAGATGCACTTTTGAGCTTCACAGATTTCTTCTTTAGATCTGGGGAAGGAAACCAGTGTCCTGTATAGCTTGAAAGCTTGTACCTTCCACCACCAGCAGTTGGTCCAATAAAAGACGTCATCTCACCCACCCAGTCCCTCTCATATCCTTGGACCAGCCACGGCTGCAACACCACATTTTAAAAGGTTTTAAATTTTGATATGCTTTTTTTCCTCAGGCATCCTGCACTTGTAAGGTAGTTTTATTTTAATAATAAATGCTGTTTTGTGCATTTTAATTTAATTTGAATTTTCATTCAAATAAAGCTTGACACAAAGCACAAGTAAAAAAAAAATCATCCAGTAAATAAGAAATGTACTGTTCACCATTTTCTAAAATAATACATTTAAAAAGTAAGAATCTGAATGTATGTTAAATTATATACTTGCATAAATAAATGGTTATAGATATAGAGTGTCTTCCTGTTTAGCAAAAAGAAGCACCAAATTTAGTGGCGAGGCTGTATTTAGTTGAAAGTCAACCTTCTTTAATGGTTACCAACTAATGAGAATCAATGTTTCCTTAGGAAAGTAACTAAAAATACAAATGAAAAACATGATTACAATAGATTTAAATCAAGGTTTCCTGCCTGCTGATTTAAATCACTTTGGTTGAAATCAGTCCCCTCTGGTGCCACATGGAGATGTGGGACATGGCCATAGTTTGGCAAGGGGCGAAATGTAGCTGTCACGTGTTATCACACAAAGCCTGACAAAACATAGGGCCAGCTCTGCAAGGAAGTCCCTCCAAGTCACAGGGTTGGGGCACACTGGTATGGGATATCCCTGTGCTGCTCTTTGGATGCAGAGAGGAGAGTCTCCAGGGCTATACTGCTGGCACCTTTCACCAACATTACATTCCTCAAATGTCACCTCCTCTCCCTCCATGAAAGGCTGCTGTCCTTGTTGTGCCATTACACACCCTGCAGCGCTGTCTAGGTGCAGAGTGGAGCAGCCTGTGCTCTCTCTTATGGTGATGGAACTGTTACTCTGACATGCATGTCCAGGATCCCTGTGAGGAATGCTGGTTGAGTTCCTGCAGATGTCTCTAGCTGCCCAGCCCATTGCCTGTGCCTGCAAGAGGCAGAATGTCACTACGTTGCAAGGCTGGAATAGCCTTAAAGTAGCATAAGCTGAAACATTTGGGTTTTGGAAAAGAGATTTTACAAAATCCCACATTGGGAAATGTCATGGATGTGGCAATGTGTTGTCATAGTTTTTTCTCGCTCTTTTTCAAGATTTCCTGCAGTGCTTGCTCTCCAAATACAACTGCATAGTGCTTAGGGATTTGAACCAAAGGGAAACTGACTAAAATTAAAAGCGAACCTGATTTATCTATTTGCTGTTGTTTAAGGTGATTGCATTTTTAACAGGTGATTAAATGGCCTGAGCAGTAAAAAGTACATGAGATTTGTAAAATCACTGTTTTGGTCACCAAAGATGTTGTTAGTAGCACAGGTGAATACAGATATACTGTATTCATAACAGGTGGCTTTTAACCAGAGTGTGTCCTTTTTAAACAAGTTCCTTTTCTGCCAGGGGCAGTTGACAGTAAATCCAATTATTTAGTCTCTTATACAAAGAAAAACAAATGACAGTTGTGTCCTCGGCAGGAACTCAGCCTTTTGACAGTGACCAAACTGCAACCTGATGTAGCCCAACCTTTTGGGGGCACAGCTGTGCGCCAACCATTAGGGAACTCCTCTCTTCAACCCTTATTTCTGCAGGCTCCTGTGATCTATGGTAGACATGAGTTTTCCTTCTGCCCCTCCTCCTCAGCCTTCTCATCTCCTTCCCCCTCATCACTGGATGGGATGATTCCTGCTGGCTAGGGTTGTTTGGATGACTATCCTGCTACTTCTCACCACTATGCTGCAGCAGGGAGACCCATGCAGCAAACAAACTGGCAGCAGGCAATGAGAACAGGAGGGACAAGAATGGCTCCAACCTATCAGAATCCCTAGGGAAGAACAAGACAATAGTAGGACCAAGGACAGAAATTTGGATGAGATCCTGCTAAACTAGAACTGCTGGCAAATATGTTTCCTCGGAGGAAGTAAACTCAAATGCCTGTCATTTCTTTCATCCTTTCTCTCCAACTTCTGGGCTAGGGGAAAGCCCTGCCCCAACGCATTTCTGTCCCCTCCATCTAGGGTGACCAGACAGCAAATGTGAAAAATCGGGACGGGGGTGGGGGGTAATAGGAACCTATATAAGAAAAAGATCCAAAAATCGGGACTGTCCCTGTAAAATCAGGACATCTGGTCACCCTACCTCCATCAGAGTGGGAAATCCAGTCAGAGAACAGGCACTGAGGCCTGGATGAAAGGGCAGCCTGGTTTTTAAACTGATGGATATACAGTGACCAGACAGCAAGTGTGAAAAGTCGGGACGGGGGTGAGGGGTAATAGGAGCCAAAAATCTGGACTGTCCCAATAAAATCGGGACATCTGGTCACCTTAGATGGATATAGAGAGAGCACAATTGTTTCCATTGCCTCCCAGTACTCACTGGTATGTCCAACAACAATGGAAAAGTTGGTCCAATAAAAGAGATTCTCACCCAACCTCCAACAATGGAAAAGCATACTGAATGGATGTCCCTGCGCCCCCAGTGATCACTAACAAAACAGAAAATAAGGTTGCTGCTGGGTACAGGGTCATTGTTAGGTTTCAGAGTGAATGTCACACTGAGATGAACCAGTAAGGGCCACAGCTGGCACTGAAGCAGAAAACACCCAGGCATTTTGCAGGGGAAGGAGAAGCCAGGTGGCACGCCAGCCATTTCTTACAGCTGGGCACCTCCCCCACCCCGGCAGAGCAGGTTAAACCCCAAGTAACTAGAGGGCAACAATGGCTATTATGCGCGCAGAGCTTGGTTCCCGGCCCCGGGGCAGCTCCGCTTCCCGCATGTGCCAGCTCCCAGTGCCGGACTGGTTCTGGGTCCCAGAGATCCCGGCTGCAGTAGGTCTTTGGGGAACTTCCCCCGCTGAATAGGCCCCCACCAACCGCCTAGCGTCCGGCGGACTGAGCCCCCCTGCCGCATGGGCGCTGCGAAAACAGCTGGGGCGCGAAGGGGCCGAGCTCGCTGTGGCAGGGCAGGCACCGCGCGCGAGAGGGCCCGGGCGCCCTGCGGAGATCGCACGGGGGGGCACGTGAGGAGGAGAACACGGCCACATCTAGGGCCAAGGCAAGGGAGTGAGCATCGCGGTGGGCGGGACTCGCAGAGTTGGGGAGGGGCCCATGCGGGTGTCAGCAGCGGCCATCCTTGGACTCAGCGTGGGGGTGGGGAAGGAAAGCAGACGGAATTGCGGACTGAGTGATTGACACCGCATTCATCCAGTTATATCTCCTCTGCAGGGTAGGCTGGGGCAGGTGGCTGGGAAAGGAGGGCACGGTACTTATCATTGACAGTCATGGCTATCTTCCAATCATAGTAGGGGGCGGAGCCTGGTCTAACTGAGTGAGACCTTCAGAAGGAGTCAAAGGGGAGTGTGTGACGGATTGGGAGACAAGCCAATCATTCGGCGCCAAGAGCTGTGAGGTATGACTGATGTACTATCTGAGCAATCGGAGTCCGGAAATCTGGAATTAAAGTTGACCGACGGATATTTTATCCAATCAGTCTCCAGCTGTCCCGGGAGGGGCTTGACTGACATGCCGGATGCCCAGTCAGATTTCCGCAAATTCAGGAAGAGACCGAAAGAGAACGGGGCGGGGCAGCGAGTACAAACCGCCTCGGCGTGTGCTCTCAAGGCAGCATGATGGGAGCGCGTGACGAGAAGATGAGTGGCGGGGGTTTTGTCCAATGGAGCTGAGGCTCAGACCGAACATGGCCAATGAGAGTGGCAAAAGCGGGTGGGTAGGCGGTGCAGCGCTTCTAGTCCCGTTTGGTTGTGAGAAGTTAGTGGCGCTGCTGCTGGTGCTGTGAGGGGACGGAGACGGCTGGGCTGTGAGAGCAGCGGCGGCCCCGGATCAGCGCGATGCTCACAGACGGCACCGCCGCCCCTGTCGGCGACGAGGAGATAGACTCGGTCACTCCCCGTGCTCCCCCCACTGCCGAGGCCCCCGTCGCGGCCGGGCCCGCCCCGTTGGGGCTGAGGGCCGTGCGCCTCTTCGGGGAGGCTGGGCCCGGCGGGCCAGGAGGCCCCGGAGCGCCCGACGCTGGAGAGGCCGCCCTCGACTTCAAGCTGGCGGCCGCCGTGCTGAGGAGTGGGGGCGGCGGCGGCGGTTCCGGCAGCGATGAGGACGAGGTGTCCGAGGTGAGAGACCGATGGCCGAGCCCGGTTTCTCCGCGCTCAGCCGCTTCCTGACCGGCCTAGGCCGGCTCGCAGCGGCAGCGGCGACCTGGGGCCTGACCTTCTGTGCTCAGTAAAACGGGGCCCAGAACCCAACAGCGAGCCCTGGGGTCCCAGTGTTCAGCCTCCTGTGCACCCAGGAGCGGGGGCCTCCCAGCATCCAACCGCTCGTCTCACTATGTGCCTCCAATCGTCGTGAGCAGGAGACTGTCCCAGTACCAGCCCTGTGCCCGCGGAATGGGGGCGGGGCCCCGCACCCAAACTCCTCCATTGTGCCCCTAGTCTGTGGGGCTCAGCACCCCCACATTCTCCTCGTCATAGCCAGTCTGGGAGGAGGGTCTTAGCCGCTCAGCCCCTCCCCCCCCGGCTGGGAGGGGGTGATTTTAGCACCATATCTGCACCCAGTCTCGGGGAGATGGGGTTCCAGCACCCAGTTTTGTTTCATCAGACTGATGGTCTGGGTGGGGGAGGGGTTTAGTATTCAGCCTTTCTCTCATATAGTGTAGGAGGGTGGTGGCTTCCAGTACCTGGCCACACTGAACCTATTCTGTGCTCGGTCTTAAGGAGTGTCTGAGGTTCCCAGCACTCACTTATTGCTACCCCAGACTCAGGAGGAGGAGGTATAGGGGTTCCAAGCACTTAGTCTTGTGATGAGAGGAGGGGTTTCTCTCCCTAGAGAAGAATGGAAGGAATTCCACTCTCTAATCTCCCAAACACGTGTATAACGTGAAGGGGTGTGTGTGTGGGGGGGTGTATACCCATCAACGTCCTATATGGGGTCTGTGGGGGTTCTAAACACTCAGTGAACGCTGCTCCATCTGGTATAGGGAGGGAAAACAAGTCTAAGTTTTCATCCACCATCACCACCCACTGGTGCTATGGTGAGGGAATTACTTCAGTTTCCCATGTCATCTAATTGAAGGGGAGAGTTTTGAGGTTCTACTCACTACTACTGCCTCCACCTAAGCAGATGGTTCCTAGTGTCCAAAGCTCATGTGTTGCAGCTCCCCAACCTCTGCACAGCTTTGCAAGAGGGAAAAGGTACAATTAACATAATGCTAACCCCCCCGCCCCACATACACACACCAGAATTGGATGCCTGGAGTGGATTGATGCTTGAACTTCTCTACTTTACAATTTCACCTGAAGGGATGGAAGGAGGGGCCCAGCACTTATCCTGGTGTCTAGGCACTCCATTGTGCAGCTGTCCACTCACCCCCAGACCTGGTGAATTCTGAACTGTTAGGCCTTGTCTGACTAAGAAAGTTGTACTAATTTAATAAAAATACATATTTTTAGTCCAATTGATTTAGGTAAACTTGTGTAAAGTGTGCAGGCACACTTCTTACAGCTTTCTAAATTAAGTTGAATTGATATGTCAGTTTAAGTGTCCACACCAGGACTAAGCTGTTTTTAAATTCTAAATTAAACTGGTGGAACTTCTGTGTGTCAACATGGCCTCTATTTGAGGTTACAGCCATAAATATCCATGTTCTTGTAAATATTCAAACTGAAATATATTCCAATGGGGTTTGGGGTTATTTGTAAAATATTTGAATCCCCTCCACGCACTAGCTAAGGAAAAAAAAAATTGCTTCTCTTTTGGTATCTAGCATGTATCAAGCCGTCTATCTCTGTTCCTTCACATGTTAGTGTATATCTGTTTTACAGCAGTGTTTACAAAACACAGGTCTAAGTGAGAATCACTCTGAGAATCTGTCAGCTAAATATGAAATCAAGAAAGATCTAAAACGTACCTACAGAGATTCTGAAATAGTATCTTTATTCTGATATTGATGCCATCATACTGGTAAAGATTCTGCTTTAGAAATTTATCCTTTTTGGTGTCAAGTATCAGAGGGGTAACTGTGTTAGTCTGCATCTGTAAAAAGCAACAAAGAGTCCTGTGGCACCTTATAGACTAACAGGTGTTAGTCTATAAGGTGTCACAGGACTCTTTGTTGCTTTATCCTTTTTGGGTATGTCTATGATGCAGATTAAGGGATGACTGTAGCATGGGTAGGCATACCTGCACCAACTTTACTCTAGTGTGGGTAACAGTAATATGAAGATGCAGTGGTAGGGTTTTCAGTGTGGGCCAGCAACCAGCATACATGATTAGGGTCATTGGCAGGTTTGTACTGGGATGGGGAACCCATGCTGAAGTCCATGTCGCTATGTATTCACTAATATTATCCCCACTAGCTAGATTAAAGCTAGCATGGGTAGGCATACCCATGCTACAATCGTACATTAATTTGCGATGTACCTTTAGTTACCTACTTCTCTGTCTCAAGAGATGTGGATGTCTAATTAGTGTCTGTGAAGCACCCTTGTTGAGATCCTCTGGTGAATGAGGCTATATAATGGCAAAGTAGTACTTTAGTAAAAGGTGCCTCTGTTGCTTTTTACAGATTCAGACTAACACGGCTACCCCTCTGATTCTAGTCTGTAGATTCATTATAAACCATTGAGGGCAAAAAAGATTAGGGACTTTGTACAAAGACTTGCTCGAGGCTGGAGTATAGGAAATAAAATCTTTCTCCAAGAACAACTTTCTTGTTTAAAACTTTTTAAAAGGTGCTGCCAAATAAATATTCAGAGGCTTCCAATCTACGCATGTATTTAAGTTGTCTTGGTGTTTCTCCCTGAGTTTGATCCTGAATGTGCTCATTACCTGTGCTCAGTATTGGGCAGAGGTGACTGTATGAGGAAACATGACCGAGAAGGATGAGTCTTGACTGATTCCCTGCTAGGTTGTTATGGAACAAGATTGACACAATTCAAGAGGAGCTGTCTTTTAGCCTTGTTCTCTGTGGGAGAATATTAGAGGCACCTGCTGCTGTTGTCCTCTGTCCCAAAGAAGCAACTGTAAGATCTTGGGATGGAAAACTGCAGCTCTTGAATTAGACAGCTTTGAAAACTTAGCAAGTGTCTGAACTGTGGTCTCAAGTCACGAGTCGCTGACTTGGGTGTATGCTTTGAGGTACTACCAATGCTTGGAATTAGGGAGCACTTGAAGGGAGATTTAAAAATAAATACACCTCTACTCCGATATAGTGCAACCTGATAGAACACGAATTTGGATATAATGCGGTAAAGCTGCACTCCGGGGGGGCGGGGCTGCGCGCTCCGGCGGATCAAAGCAAATTCGATATAACGTGGTTTCACCTATAAGGCGGTAAGATTTTTTGGCTCCCGAGGAAAGCGTTATATCGGGGTAGAGGTGTAATATGCTTCTGTTTATCCAAATGGCTTGGATGACATCCAAAAGTTTTGGATAAATGGAAGTGTTCTGTAAGTGACATAGGGTTATGTGGAGGGGAGGGGACACTGGCTTCGGGTAACTAGGATTTTCAGATAGCTGGAATTATACTATACATAAAATGAAGGTTTGCAATGTTCCCTTAATCTGGGCTTTTTCTGCAGTTGGCTTCTATAGTTCTATAAAAGAAACCATGCTGAAATGACATCAGTAACAAGTGTATGTGCATGTGCAGTATTCTTAATATATTGCATTGATGTGATTTTTAATATGGTAAAATAACTGGACTAGGATTAGTCAATGGCAGATGGAGAAAATAACCAAATAAAATCATCATGGAGGTGCAGAAAATAAAATACAACAGAAGTGTAAAACAAATACAGGATTCAAAAATGAATAAAATTTCAGAGGCAAGATAAATAATATTTATAGCATTTCTTATCTGAGATTTGAAAGTGCTTTAAAAGGGAAATATTATCCTCACATTGCAGATGAGGAAACTGAGGCACAGGGGGCAGTGATTTGCCCACAGTCACACAGCCAGTCAGTGGCAGAGCTGGGAATAGAACCCAGACCTCCTGACTCCCAGTCCATTTCCCTATTTCCTGCATTATTCTGCATCCTATGAGACATTTAATGGGAAAAAAACAGCTGGGGTGGGGATCAGGAAGTCTCTAAAGTAGAAACAGTACCATATATACTCATTCATTAGTCTGTTCATTTATAAGCTGACCCCCCGAGATGGTTAGGTAAAAATAGCAAAAACTGCATGACCCTTTCATAATCCAACCCTATATTTCAGGGGTTGGCAAACTTTGGTTCCTGGCCCATTAGGGTAAGCTCTAGTGGGCCTGGATGTTTTGTTTACCTGAAGCGTTCACAGGCACGGAGCCCATCAGCTCCCTGTGGCCGCGGTTTGCTGTTCCCAGCCAATGGGAGCTGCGGGAAGTGGCGCGCCAATTCCCGCAGCTCCTAGTGGCTGGGAACGGCGAACCGCAGCCACAGGGAGCTGAGGGCTCCATGCCTGCAGACGCTCCAGGTAAACAATGACAATGTATTAGATATTCAATTCAATGATTCCATAGAGTTTAAAATCATCAAATTTTGGTGTAGACGTGTTTATAAGCCGATGCCTGCTCTTTCATGTGTCTTTTTTTACCAAAAATATGCAGTTTATGAACGAGTATATACAGTAAGTGGATATAATTTTTGAGCAATATCTTTGTCTCTGTTGTTCTAAAGGATTATTCTGAGGATGGAGGCAGAGGAGATGGGCATCAGAAATCAAAAAAACTGAGGAAGGAGAATAATGAGAATGAATTAGCTTTGAGTCAGCATAGGCCAAGAAACTGTACATATGGGGAAAGATTAGGAAACCTTGGGTATGTCTCCACTGCAGTTAGACACTCATGGCTGGTCCATGCCAGCTGATATGCCCCTTATGAACACATTTGTCTGTTTGAGTTCAAAGGGAAAATACTTCTGAAACTAGTGGTGCAGATGAACTATGGAGAGGCTAATAAGGTGAGAGAGAGGAGATTCAGGAACCTGACACCTGTGATCACCAGTAAAAATACATCAAATGCAAATTGGTCAACAATTACAGATGTTTCAAGCATGATCCATGGGAATCATATTTTGTCTACTATTTCTGAAAAAATTAAGAGAGACTCAGTAATTCTCCTGTACTTACAGAAGATATTGCCACCAAAGGTGGTTGCCCCCATCATGTTTAATTTTGGAATCCCCACAGATTGCCCACGGGTTTGGTAACAGTAGTGAAGGTCAAAAGATTCACGTTACCTTAAATGTGGCCTGGGTTTGTGATTGCAAGCTGCTGTGGCCTATTTTAAATGAGTTAATCTAGTTCTGAGTGAACTGCCATCACTGTGAAGCTGGATTCTATTGAGGCTCTGGCAATCGGTGCTGATGGAGTGAATAGGCATGGATATTAAACTATCTTCTTGATATTAGCTGTGATCCCTATAGGTTAAGTAGGAGGACGTTGGCAGCGGTATGTGTGTGTGGAGTTTAGGCTACCTGTCCTTTGGCTATAGAAGACTACTGGGTCCAGGGCTATCAATATGTAAATCTTTTACCTTTCACCAAAATTGGGCTGCAGAAATAGAAGTACCAGATTGGAGTAAAGGACTATGATAGTTGAAGTATTTGCAATATTGTGTGCCTCACTGACCTAATATAAAATGAAAAAGCAAGTCTGGGGTCATCTGTAATGATAAAGATACTTGAGGATCTTGGGGCTCAGAGTAGCATCTGACTGCAGTCATATGAAAGTTATACAGGCCTCTTGTGTTCATAGTTATGTAGTCCTGATTTTTCAAAGGAAATTAAAGTTCACCCCGCTATAGAATGTCATTTAGTCCATTTGCATCCCTTTTTCAGAGTGGGTGGCCTGACAGCAGAATTATATATATAAAATTTATCCCATAAGCCTCTGGGTATATTTACATGAACCATAATTACAAATCGGATACAACGTACCTTTAGAGTCCCTGTGGTAGGCACCCCATATCCTCCTTAATACATAAGGCTTTCTTGCCAGGTGGATAAAGATAAATTATTTAAAATGGGATTTTTGATCAGTTTTTTTAAATTTAAATTGCATTTTTATTTAAATACAAATGTCTTCTTAAATAAACCCTTTAAAATTAAATCTGAAATGACAACCCATGTTAAGGCCTAAACCTAATATAATCTATTAACATTTAAATAAAACTTCATCAGTGAGTCCTCTTAAAAACTTTAGTGAGCTAAAGGGTGCTGTTGTTTTAATTTTATATAAATCAGGGAGCAAACATCTGTAATTTTTTGAGGCCAACTCAAGCTTTATCAACTCAAGTGTAACAATGTCATATAGTGCATTATCTATTTTCAGTCTTTATAACAGAGCAAATACTGGTATTTACATTTTCGCAACTATGTAAGTACTTTGAAGAACGCGGGGACAGACTTCCAAAGGTATTTAGTCACCTACAGATGCAAATAGATGCCTAGTGAGATTTTCAGATGTGCCAAAGCAGATTATGTGCCCGCGCACATTTGAAAATCCCAGTAAGCACTTACCTGCATCTTGAAGCATTTAAAAAAAAGACCTTTGTTTCTGGTCACCATGGGACAGATTTTTCAGTCTGTCAGCACACTGACTATAAATAACACTTCCTTTGTTTAATATATCAGTTAGTTTGAAATGCAAAACATATTTTAATAAACCTTTTTTTTGAGTATCCAGTTTATTTAAGGTAGTTTATTAGAAACTGTTTTAAGTTGTGGTTCTTATACATTTTTAATTGTTTCCAGTTTATATATAAAGGCAGCTTGACGCATGGGTAATATTAACTAGTAAATAGAAAATAGTGCATGAAATTTCTTAACCTACAATAATTAAAAATTAAGAATGTGAATTAAATGTATATTAGGCTATATAATTGTTTATACTATATTTACACACACTTTCCTGGTTAGCAAATAGTATCAAATTTAGTGTAAAAACTATATTTAGTTGCAAATGAACATGTCTGAATGCTATACCAACCAATGAGAATAGATACTTTCCTAAAGCAAAATTCAAAGTGCAAGTCTAAAACATGATTAGAACTAATGATTTAAATTAGGATTAGAATCGTGAATTAAATCACTCTATCTTGATTTCTTTTATCCAGTTTACACTCAAGCCTTTCTTCTGACCCAAAAAGAATCCCTCCTGAACCCATTCCCCCTCCAAAGTTTTCACCTGAAACAGAAATTACATTTACTTGCATCTGTTATGAGGACTCCCTGGTAGCTCTCAGTGGTATCAGCTGAAGTCAAAAATACTGTGTCCTGGGGAATAAGTTCTGATTGTCCTAATATGAACATCTATATTTTCAGAAGTGATAACGTTGCTTCAAATATCACCCAAAGTCCTCTTATTTCCTGTGATTTTTATCTTGTCTTACTAATAGAAGTACCCATTTGCGGAATGAGGATAGTGTAACTAAATAAAAATTTAGGAATTAACGAGCTATACTAATCAAGTTCCTTTGTAAATATGGGAAATCTACAAAAATCATATTTATGTATTATCACATGCATCAGTTTTCCGAGAGTTAAAGACATCCTGTTTGAAACCTTTCCATTGACACAGTATGATTTTCAACTCCTGTGATAGTCTAAATTATAAGAACAGTTGGACTCTCTTGTTTGATTATTCTCATTAATACACTTATTTGTAAACCAGCTTTTAAAACTACACTACCTCTGTGTAAGCTTGAAAGCTTGTGTCTCTCACTAGCAGAAGTTGGTCCAATAAAAAATAATACCTCACCCCCCTTGTCTAACTATCTCTAAGTTTGAGGTAAATGGGTGTTATCGGGCGATGGAGGGGGGGGTCACAGTTTAAGCAAAAACCTGTTCCATCAATAGATAGTAACTCATCCCTGGGATTGTTTCTTTTCATTGTTAAACCAGTCCATTTGTGGTCATGAAGGTAAAGGGTTTTTTTGTTGAAGCCTAATTTTGGAGGAACTGTGGGGTCTTTGAAATTTTGGGGATTAAAACAGACCAGGCTGTTTTTCATTTCCTTTTTCCCTCTATAACCTCTAATAATGAGCTTTAATATAAATTGGAGACTTAACATTTTTCCTAACTACTTGTTGTTTGTATAAATTCAGGTTTTTTTGCACTATATCTATCAAAATGTAGCTAGAAGAGTCATGATCCTGGATATAGTATATGTTAATACCGTGCAATCATGTTTTGAAGAAACAAATTCATGTGAATGGTCTCATTATTTTTCAGTAGTTCTGTGATAAGATGAGAACTTTTTCTTCTTCTCTCCCATTCCACTTTTGGCTGGTAGAAACTTTATAAACATTCCTCCTTTTTAAATCCTTCCTCCACAAGGCCTTGTTTCACAATATCCCATAATTCTGACTAGCAGGTCTGGTGTAACTAAATAAAAATTTAGGGACTCCTTTCAGAGCCATCCAATTTAGCTTTTGAGACAGGTGATGTGATAGATGGTTAATTGTTGCAGTCTTTGCTGGTCAGAAGAGCCCAAAACTCTGATCCTCACTTGACTATGTAACACTTCTTTTAGATCCATTTGCTGGCCCTACTCAAAAAATCCTTTTGTCTGTTTGAAAATAGAAGACACTTTACTTTAAATATTTGTTTAAATGCACAAAAATATACAGAATATGTGCTTGTGACTTTAACATGTCATGGTCCCAGAGTTTCCACTGGGCCCATAAGTTACTCCTCCCCAATTGCTTCCAATAAAACACAACCCCTCAACAATTCACTTCTTAACTACAGAAATCAAAACTCCCTGATGAAACCTATTCTCCCCATCAATATCCTCCTTACCCAGAAACCTTAGTAAAATGATAAATGTTAGTGTGCCTGGAAGGCTAACAAATCTGGCCTGTTTCAGACCAAAGAGAGAAGGAGATCAGCTTTTTGAGGTGAGTGCATCACAAAGAGAAAGGTCTACCACTAGGCCCCAGTCTTAAATGAAGGGGACTCCAGACCATACTGCTAATTGCAAACATGACAGTAGAGCACAGGGAGAGAGGCCATCCCTTAAGTAGATATTCAAGCTGTTCATGGTTAAAAACAGCACATTATTTACCACTTGTATTTTAATCTTGAGTTTCCGACGGAGCAGAATGTAGCACGGGAATTGTATTGGGGTTGCTTTGTTCACTGGAATAGACTTTTGTTAGGATAACTCTTAAGGTTTACCCTATGTTTCATTTGCTGGCTCTGCAGTGGCAGAACATGCATGTAAACTTGGATGTGCTAGGTTTGAAAAGTTTTACTAAAAATGGCACAAGATTTGGAAAAGCTCAGCATGGTCTCCACCAAGCTATATACTTCTATGTAGTAGGTGACTTGAATGTGGAACACTCTCTTAACTTCTTTCATGGGGGCTGCTTTTTCTCTATTCTGCTGGCAGTTGAAGGGCCTAGCAGTTACTTTTCCTACAGGAGAGCCTGTGAGTTTTATCTTATGTGGGAGTAGTCACTTTTAAATATTGAGGCTCTCTGGTGTGCCTGAAGCATATAGGTGGGGTGGGGATCAGCTTGCTGAATTGCTAGATGGCGTGCTCATCTGTTCCGTTCGTGCATTTTTAAGCCCTCTTCTTTTTTGTATTGTCAAGTTTTCTAAAAGTTATCTAGAACTGACAACTCTTTTAAAACTGGCACAATTATATGGAAATCACATTTTGGGGCCTAAACTGCTTGACGGCTCATAAATAGAACCTTTTACTTTGGGCCTTGCTTGAAAAAGACCACTTTTACAAATAATTGTTTACTCTACCTGAGCCCAGGTGGTGGTAGCTGATCAAAGCAGCCCTCTCAATGATTTTTTTTCTAGACTGAGAAAAAAATGTACTTGTAAAATGTATTCGTTATGTTTTTAAAGTGAGCAATTTCCCTAGTATAAAGAAGACCAATTTTGGGCAGAGTAGTAAATAAAGAAGACTGAATAAACTATGGACTCCCAATCCACCAGACATGTGGTCTGTTTTCCTATGTTTTTCTCCTTTGAGTTTGACAAGGGTAATGTGAACATTCCTCCTGTAGTGAAGTAGAAAGGAGGTGACAGCTCCCCCAGTCTCAACGCACAAGCATACCTTGTTAGGAAGGAGAATGGAATCTTTCACAACCAGGAATGGGGAGTTATCCCTTAACTTGTGCGTTTTGTGAAGATTCAACCTGAAATATGTACAGTAGATGGTTTTCCCTCCTAGGGTTGCTGGTGGTATAAGCAACTTCCCCCAGTAGAGCGTAAAAGGCAAACCCAAGGAAGTCCATTAGTTTTAAACAAAACGTGGTTTTATGCTGCTTCTGGTAATTTGAGGTTTGTCTTTGATATTTTTGTTTTTAATTTATTGTGTTGAAATACTTGAACTAGAGCCTGGCTACACTGTTTCTGTCTCATCTTGGAGTAAAGTCATATTACATTTCTTATGTTGGTTATTTCCTTGAAAACAGTGATGTCAAATACAGGGTTGTTTCCATGGAAATAGATGACATCAGAAATTGACTTTGATGCAAGATCTGAGGGGTGGGAATAAATGAGCTGCAGGGAAACCTTTTGAAGCAGTTATTAAATAATGAAAAAATGGATCAACTGATTAGTAAATTGATTAGTGTATGCTGAAATATACTTGAACACATGTGCTTAATAAATATAACTGTTTTCCTTAGACACTAAGGCCTAGTCATCTGTCTGTTTAAGGCCTTCCTTAGGTACAAGACTAGTCTGTTCTCCCCTTGATGTGTACACTTAACTCCCACTAGGTTTCATGTATTATGAATATGCTTTGAGAATAGAGCAGATGGCAGTTGGAACCAACTCTGTATATATGGTGAGTCCCTTGCTGATAACTGCAAAGAACCATTTGAAACTAAAACTACCTCAACCTACCTGTCTACTAATCAGTCCTGGCTGCAGTCTTGTTTTTATTTTATAACTCTTAAAGTAGTGACTGAAATATCTAACAATCTTGTAGCTTTTTAATAGGCAATTCAAAGGAGGTTCTTCACTTGTTCTGTTTTTCTGCTATCCTTACTTAACCATGACAAAACTACAAGATTACTGGCACATTTCCTATATTTTGAATTTTTTGCCTGTCAAGAATGTTAGTTTAATTTCTTTTGTGGTTGAACTTCCACAAATCACATGGTCCTACTCCAATAATGGCTTCATCCTTAGCTCTGCCCTGGTAGAGTTTCCAGTATTCATGAAACTATTCAGAGGTATTGCTTAATTTTAAATATGTATTTTGGTATAGGAAAGTTCAGTTGAATATCTGAGAGAAATCTGCTGATGTGTTTTATATGGACCACCTGTCCAACTCTTCTTCTCCCCTCCCCTCCCCCCAAGAATGTTTGCCCATAAGTTACTTGACATTGATTTGTTAATACTAGCTTAAGAAAATTCAAAGCCTAGGACTCTGGATGTCTAACTTTCATCATGGAGGAATGTTCCCATACTGCATTTCTGTCTTGACGTATCACATAGGTATGTATTTGCATATGCAAACATTGGCCTGACTTTTGAGAAGTGATTGGTGATTTTGTGTGTCCAGCATGAGATGCTTTGATGAGGTATTGCAGGTTGGGCACTCATAATTGCTGATCACTTCTGAAAATATAAGGCAGAGTGTTTTGTAAATACCTTGCGTTCCTAAAAGCCATCTTAAGAAAATATGTAAGTGTTAAGTAATGTTAACTAAGGATACCTAGTACTTGAATTTCAGACTTCAGAGCACAGCACATGTCTGCTTTGCATTTGGGAAGTAGTTTTTCTTATGTGCCCAGTGACACGCTATAAATCTAGTATTTTGTATGATCTACAAAATGAATTTACAATAGATGGCATTTTGAAGTAAACATATTACAGCCTGGTTCCTACAGTCTTGTTTTTTCACTTCCTGATGACCGCTTAATGTCATGGAATGCTGGTCTCTTAAGGGGAGAAAAATCTCTTCAAAAGTATGCAGTTTGGCTTTTTTGTCTATTGGGGCAGAGTTAAGATTGTGAAGTTGTGTGTGGTGCTTTTTGTACGAGTGCAACCTTAGCTCTGAATTTTCTGAGGTGGTAAAATGTTTAATACTGAGGTAATTTTCACTCAAAAATGGTATGTCTGCAACCTCAGATTCACCTGGACATTCTCCTTATGCTTGCTGACTGCTTTAGGTATTCAGCAGTAGAGGTCCACTCTGGTTCCTGAGATCTGACAGAGAATAGCTCCTTTCATGCACAACTTAAGAGGTGTGCAGGAGGAAGGATCTTTTCCTGGGCACCTTATATGCTCAACAGATGGGTAGAGGGGGTAAGGGAGGGGAAGCTAACCAGCTCCCTCCACCAAAACCCACCTCTGGAGTCTCTGTCCTCAACAAACTACAGTTGGATTGTTGGCCTTCCAGCAATCCCTCCAGTCTTACGGAGGGGCCTGATAACCTTATTTATGCTTACTGGGAGCTTAAACTGGGCTTCTGGTGGGTGTTGTAGATTAAGGATCCTAACCACCCTTTTTAAAGCTTCTAGAGGCAATGTACATGCAAGTACAATGATTGTTTTTAGGCTTGCAATGAGGGTAGGGTCCTACTCCCCAAGACTTTCAGCAGGAGCTTGTGTGTGTTGGGGGGAGGCATCATCGTGTGTGTGTGTGTGTGTGTGTAAAGCAGTGGCGCTAATGAACCTCTTAAGATGTACAGTGATTTGGAAAATCTGTTACTCTACTGGAACTGTAGGTGGCCCCCAAGGTCTATGCTCCCCCCATGTATCCGTGCTCGTATGCACCTCTTGTGGTCATAAGATGAGAGAGGTGGGGCAGAGCAGGGAAGTATTAGCCTTCGTGTGGAGATGGGACATGTCTACACAAGCACTTTTGTCAGTAAAACTTTTGTCGATCGGGTATATGGGGGAAAAAACACACCCCTAACTAATATAAGTTATACTGACAGAAGCGCTGGTGTGGACAGCGCTATGTTGTTGGGAGATGCTATCCTTCTGACATAGCTACTGCCGTTCATTGGGGACAGTTTAATTATGCTGATGGGAGAGCAGCTACACAGGAGACCTTACAGCGATGCATCTGCAGTGGTACAGCTGTTCCACTGTAAGGTCTCTAGTGTAGACATAGCCTAAATACATAAACCTAGTAAACGTGATTAAATGATGATCTGGCAAAAACTGTTAAATTATTCTGTGATTACTATCTTTTTAAAATTACAAACAGGTTTATTTTTAAAATTTACAAACAGTAAATAAAATTTTTGGTGGAAGACTTTTTTTGCCAGTGAAAAACCTTCCTAGTAGTGATTGGTTTGCATAGAATCATAAAAATGAAGGGCTGCAAGGGACCTTAATAAGTCAAGTCCAGCCCCCTGCTCTGAGGCAGGACAAGGTAAAGGTAGACTGATCCCTGACAAGTATTTGTCCAACCTGTTCTTAAAAGCCTCCAGTGATAAGTTCTAAGAGAGGTTGTAGAATCCCTATCTTTTTTATCGTGAGGGTTTTTTTCCTAACATCTAGCCTATAATTTCCTTGCTGCAGATTAAGCTGATTACTGTCCTCCTGGTCCTACTTCCAGTTGATCACTGTCCTCTTTATAACAACCCTTAACATATTTGAAGACTGTTATCAGGCTCCCCCTCTGTTTTCTTCTCTCGACTAAACGTGCCCAGTTTTTTAACCTGTCCTCATAGGTCAGGTTTTCTAAACCTTTTTTCATTTTTGTTGCTCTCCTCTGGACTCTCTCCAGTTTGTCCACATGTTTCTAAAATGTGGAGCCCAGAGTTTGATGCAGAACGCCAGCTGAGGCCTCATCAGTTCTGAGCTGAGCAGGACAGTTACCTCTCATGTGTAAAACAACACTCTTGTTAATACACCCAGGAAAGGTATTTAGTCTTTTTCATAACTGCATCACATTGTTGACTCATATTCAGTTTGTGATCCAGTGTAACCCACAGATCCTTTTCAGCGGTACCACCACCAAGCCAGTTATTCCCCATTTTGTAGTTGTGCATTTGATTTTCCTTCTTAAGTGAAGTTCTCTGCAGTTTTCTTGAATTTCATCTTGTTGATTTCAGACCAATTCTCCAATTTGTCAAGGACATTATAAATTCAAAGCCTGTCCTGCCAGGTGCAAACCTCTCCCAGTTTGATGTCATCCAGAGATTTTATAAGCATGCTCCTCACTCTATTATCCAAGTTATTAATGAAAATATTGAATAGAACTGGACCCAAGACTGAGCCCTGCAGGTCCCTACTAGATAAATCCTCCTCGTTTGACAGCAAACCATGGATAACTACTCTTTGAGTTTGTGTCTTTCAGCCAGTTGTACACCTACTTTACAATAATTACATCTAAACCACATTTCCATAGTTTGCTTATGAAAATGTCATGTGGTACTGTCAAAATCAAGATATATTATGACTACTGCATTCCCCCATCGTCTAGGGCAGTAACCCTGTCAAAGAAGAAAATTAAGTTGGTTAGACACGGTTTGTTCTTGACAAATCCTTGCTGGCGTTACTTACAAATTGATTGCTTAATAATTTGTTCCTGCATCTTTCCAGGTATTTAATTTATGCTGGTTGGCCTCTTGTTTCCTGGGTCCTCTTTGTTACCCTTTTTAAAGATAGTTACTATGTTGGCCCTTCACCAGTCCTCTGGGACCTCACCTGCCTACATGATTTCTTGAAAATAGTTGCTGATGGTTCAGAGATTGCTTCAGCTAGGTCCTTAAGTACTCTAGGATGAATTTCATCAGGCCCTGTCAACTTGAATACATTTATTATCTGACTTATCTAAATATTCTTTAACCCGTGTTCCCTATTTTGGCTTGCATTCCTTTCCCCTTGTTTAATATTAATTGTGTTAAATATCTGGTCACCATTAACATCTTAAGTGATGATGGAAGCATCTTGCCTTGCTGATGTCATCAGTTATTAGTTCTTTCCCCACTAAGTAGAGGACCTACACATTCCTTCATCTTTCTTTTGCTCCTAATGCATTTAAATAACCTATATTTAGTGTCCCTTACTAGGTGTAACTCATTTTGTGCTTTAGCCTTTCTGATTTTGTCCCCACATGCTTGTGCTATTCTCTTGTACTCCTCCTTAACAATTCGTCCATGTTTCCACTTTTTTAGGATTCCTTTTCAATTTTTCAGGTCATTAAAGAGCTCCTGATGGAGCCATACTGGCCTCTTACTATTCTTCTGATCTTTCCATCAAATCAGGATAGCTTGTAGTTATGCCTTTAACATTGCCCCTGTGAGAAATTACTAGCTCCCCTGGACTACTTTAGCCCTTAATTTTCTTCCATTTGGACCTTGCTTACCAGTCCCGAGTTTGTTAAAGCCTGTGTTTTTTTTGAAGTCCATTGTTTTGCTCTCACTCCTTTCTTTCCTTAGAATCATGAAATCATCATTTCATGATAATTTTCACCCAATGTGCCTTCCATCTGCAGATTCACTATCAATTCCTCCATGTTGGTCAGACTCAAGTCTAAAATGGCTGTTCTTGCTCCACTTTCTGAACCAAAAAGTTG
Source organism: Trachemys scripta elegans (assembly GCF_013100865.1). NCBI lineage: Eukaryota > Metazoa > Chordata > Testudines > Emydidae > Trachemys > Trachemys scripta. The sequence goes on from NC_048305.1 coordinate 36,368,768, forward strand.
TGTCTAATAGATTCCAAGAACTTACTGGAAATCTTGTGTTTTACCATATTACTTTACCACAACAGCTGTCTGGCTAGTTAAAGTTTCCCTTTACTATCAGGTCTTGTATTGGATATTTATTTATTCTAGAATGCCTTCTTCCTGATTTGGCGGTTCATAGTAGACACGTACCATGATGTCAGCCCTATTTCCCCCCCTTATCTTTGCCCAGAGATTTTCAACTGTTCTACCTCTCCCCTCCTCCTTACCTCAGAACAAGTGTATATATTCTTGATGTATAATGCAACACCTTTTTTCCTGCCTGTCCTTCCTGAACAAGCTACTCTTCTATACCAATATTCTAGTCATGACTTATCCTACCAAGTCTTTGTGGTGCCAGTTAAGTCATAATTTATCTTATGTACTTCCAGTTCTTCCTGTATATTCTCCATTTTGAGGTCTGTCTCAGGGCTAGAAACTTATAAATAGAAAATTAGATCCTCAATAATGTGAAGTCCTGATTTGTTAGAGTTGGTATGTCATTCTGACATTAATACTTAAACATAATTTAAAAATTGTTTAGGCGTTTAATCACATTTTGGTTTTGAACACTGGATCTTAACTAGATTAATCCAGTGCATTTTTGTCTCGTTTCTCTTTTGCTACAAAGTGGCAAAATTAAGACTTTAGAACTGTGAGCCTCTGTATTTAGGGTGCCATAACTCATGAACCCCATGTCCAGTTCATTTCCACAGTCACAGCAGCCACTCCATAACTACCCACTTTCATTTACCAATCCTATCTAGAGCAGAAATACTAGTGATGGTAACTTACTGATATTAGCAACACTGTTTTAAAAATAGTGGTTAAAAAAGAAACTTGTTAACTTAAACTATCATAGAGAAGACTTCTGAACAGAATAAAAATTAGTTGCTATCCAGTGGGCTTAACACAGGCTTTGCACACCTTGTATGATTCTTTATGAAAACTGAATAATTCAAATTGTATGGTGATGATCTCATGTATACTTCAGTTTTACTTGCAGGATAGCCAAGATTGAAAATAATCTTGTGGTGCTGACTAGGAGGTTTCAGTCATTGCCCAGGATCCCATTGTGCTTGGTGCTGTACAAACACATGATATTAAAATGGTCCCTGCCACTAAAAGTTCAGTTTTTTGGGGTGCATCTGGAAGACACTCACCTAAAGAAATAGTAATATTGCAGCTTTCGCTTTCCAACACAAGGGCACATATTCTTTTGCTTTTGTCACTTCTGAATTCCTTTTTGTTTGTTTTGCTAAGTATGATTATATATAAAAAGTGCTGATTCTAGGAATCAGTGTTCTCTCTCCCTTGTCTCTATCTTAGTCTAATCTAACCAAAGTTGGCCGGTACAGCTAAGAGTGCATTTGCTGGTATAGTGTAGACTGCTTCCCTGAGCAAAATAAGCTATGTTGGTAAAAGACTCTTTTGCTAGTATAACTGCATCTACATAAGGGCTTTTGCTGGTATGGAAATGGTATAAGTGTATGTGAGTGGGGGGGAAATCTGACCCGCCCTCAACCAACATAAGTATACCAGCAAAAGTTTAGTGTAGACCTGGCTTTAGTCTGATTTTGTTTCTGTCCCTTAGTATATTGCTAAGGCTATGTTTTAGTGATGGGTATTTTTAGTAAAAGTCACGAACAGGTCATGGGCAGTAAACAAAAAATCATGGCCCATGACCTGTCCGTGACTTTTACTAAAAATACCCATCACTAAAACTTGGCGGAGGGCTGCTCGGAGGCCCCGTGGGTACTGGAGGAGGGCAGCCTGGGTGCTGGGGGGGTGCGGGTGGCGGAGCCAGTAGGCTTCCTACCTGGCTCCGTGCCTCTTCCCCCCACTCCTCCCCCAGCACCAGCAGAGTTTGGGTGTGGGAGGGGGCATGGGACAGTGTGAGATGGGGCCTGGGCAGCGCTTACCTGGGGTGCTAGCAGCTGAGTAAGGGGGGTGTCACCACTTCCAAGGAGCCCTGCAGGTAAGCGCTGCCCAGAGTCCACCTCACCTTGTCCTCTGCCCCCTCCCACACCCAAACTCTGTTGCTGCTGAGGGAGGTGGTGCGGTGGCCCGAGATTGCACCAGCAGCAGCTGGTGCGATTGGCACAGGGGCTGCCTGAGCTGCCCCTGAGCCAGGCACACCGGCCACTGCTGAAGTCACGGAGGTCACAGAAAGTCACGGAATCCATGATCTCTGTGACAAACTCATAGCTTTATTTATTGCCCCCCCTCCTTTGTTTAAAAAAAAAAAAAAAAAAAAAAAAACTAGTGTTGCTCTTGCAAAGCTGTCTTGGAGAGGTTTAAAGCCGGTGATGTTTATTCAGTATCTCACCCCCCTGACCTGAAATAAACCCGGGCTTGGTATTGATCTATGAATACCTATATAGTTGTGTCAGATATTTGTGAACGCATCTGCTATAAGAGATGATCTCTTTTGTAATTGGATCGGTAAACCTCTCTGTGGCTGCTGCAGTCCTTTGGCAGGACTTCAGCAAGTTCCGTGAGCTACAACGATGCAGTTAAGTGTGCCAGTGTTAAGTGTCCCTGCTCATGTCCTTGTGTCCAGTTGCTTGTTGTCCAGTAGTAGTAGCTTGCCACATCATCTGAATTCTTGATGCCTGGGAATTGCTGAACATTTACAATGGGTGTTGCATTTTTATTGAGCAGCTATGTCTTAAATCAACACTTTCACATTCATATCTAATCAGCTACCAAATAAGATGCCTATTAGCTGCTCAAAGCAGCTCACAAAGGAGTCCAAAAATAGCACAGTGACTGGTTGCTCTGTCATTTCACTACACTTCTGATTGGGTTAAATCAAAGAGCCCAAATTCTGCAAGTGCCATATTAGTAACTTTTCAGGGGCTTGAGGGCTGAACCTAGCTTGCACAACTTAATTTTTATTTAAAAATCACAAAAGCACATATGCTTAATATTTAAATGAATAGACATTTCTAGTTTGAGTTAATATAATCCTGCTAATTTAGTTTTTCTTCCAACAGCTGTAGGGATAGAGAATCTTTGTTCACTCTAATAGCTGTGTCCCTAATGTTTGAGAAACAATGTCAGATAGCCAATTTTGAGTCTCTCTTTGATGGTAAAATCTTGCAAAACTTGTCTTAAAAACAAAAAAAAGTCCCTGGCAATCCTGGCTTAGCCACTTTTAATTAGTTTGTATATTTAGTATTTTCATACTTACGGCTATGCTGGGGCGGGGAGGTGTGTGCAGGGGAAGGGAGTATTCAGTGCTGCCACAAGAGAAGCAAATTTGTAAATGCCTAGGGTGTGAAATTTTACATTATGGCAGCAACTTCTTTGTTCAGCCCTCTTTAATATAGATATGTTTTTTTTTAAACTTGTTAGAATAGGCACTGAATTGTGTTCAATTTCAAACTAACACAGTGATCTAGGAAGTTGCTTTTGTCATCTTAAATTGTGTGACAACCAGCTCCCATGTTGCACTATGATACAGAACTAGTGGGCAGCACATTTTTAAAGTGACAGCAAGTACATGCAATAAGATATCATTTTGAAACTTTAAATGTGACTATCTTCTGATAGTTTTTACAAGTAAGTTTAACCTAAAGACAAGCTCAAAGGAGATGGGGTACAAAAGGATTCTGGGCAAAAAGAGAAATTTTAGCAATATTAAATCTCTTCTTTCTTGTCTAAAACATATATTTAGGCTTGTGTGAATATAACTTCAGTTAAGAATTTTAACTGAAGGAAATGATTTCAATTCAGAACAGGATCACATCGCTAAAATGTGCTTTCTATATGGAGAGGGAAAACTGTGAGTTTTAAACTATTAGCAAAGAACAAGTATTGTGCCATTGATCAAAGCAGGGAGGTGTGCTGTTGCTGGCCCTTGTCTTTGCAAATAGGAATGGGGCTTGGTCTACACTACAGAGTTAGGTCTATAGAAAACAGCTTACATTGACCTAATTATGTCAGTTTCTATACTACAACGCTGCTTCTGCCAAAGTAAGTGGCCCGCTGCACCGACATCATAACTCCACCTCCATGAGAGGTGTAATGCCTGTGTCGATGTAGTTAGAGTGATGCAGTGTCTGTGTAGACACTGTTACTTAAACAGTAAGTTGGATGGAGCCCTCCCTCACCCCTAGTCCTGGCGCTGACAGCCTGAACTGTCAGCAGGGTGCAGGCTCATGGGCTGTGAGGTGCCCCTCCCCCCGTTGCTGCCTCTTGGGCTCTCCTCCCCTCCCCTCCCCTTCATCCCTCACCGGGAGCTCCCCCCACCCTTTGCCCAGGGGCTGACAGCCTCAGCTGTGAGCCTGTGTGGGGCTTGATTCACAGCAGAGAGCCTACCACCAGTGCAACTGACTTTCTTGTCAGTTTAATAGCTGCTATTACACCTCTACCCCGATAGAACGTGACCCGATATAATGTAGTAAAGCAGTGCTCTGGAGGGGTGGGACTGTGCACTCCAGTGGATCAAAGGAAGTTCGATATAACATGGTTTCACCTATAACACTGTAAGATTTTTTTTGGCTCCCGAGGACACTGTTATATCAGGGTAGAGGTGTATTTCACGTTTCCTCTCAAACTCCTGGCTGTGAGTACCTAGGGTGGGGATTGAGGGGGTTCCAGCTGTGAGACCCACAGGCTGACAGCTGGAGTCAGATCTGAAATGTGAAATAGCAGCCAAGAAACTGACAAGAATGTCAATTTCACTGCTGGTAGGCTCCCTACTGTGAAATTAAGCCCCATGAGGGCTCTCAGCTCTTGCTGTTGGGGTGGGGGGCTCACAGCTGTGAGCCTGTGCCCATGAGACAGCTGAGGGTAGGCCAGCTGTGAGCCCTGAGCCTACAGCTGAGGCTGTCAGCTCCAAGGCTGCCAGTCTTCAGCTGTCAGTGCCCCACAATGTCCCACTTCAGTTGGTTGAAGCGCTCCTGGTGAGGACATGCACCATCAACAGAAGGAGCAAGTGTGGGCATGAACCACTGCCTTAATGACTTTGGTGTCTGTATGTCGACTTAATTTTGTAGTGTAGACAAACCTTGAGTTTGGTCTGCTGGCAATAGTCAAGGAGGAAATTGTCCTTTGCCTCCAGGTCATGTGTTATGAGAGGGCCAAAAATGAAGTCACGTGAAGCAAAATTTTAATGGAGCAGAATCCATGGAATAGATTGTAATAATTTATAGTTGGATTGACCTCCCTATCTTTGCCCAAAACATTGTCAGCCTATCTGTTACGGTTGGGCAAACTTGCCAAAAAATAAGTCCTTTTCAAGATTTGCTGAGTATGCATGGCATTTTGCACAGGGTCACTTCAGTGATAGCTAAAACATTCATCTTGTTTAGTATATCTTCAAAAGGGAGATCAGTTGGTCTGTAATTAAAGAAATAATATCAGTATACTGTGCATAACTTCTTGGATATAGTTGAAGTTAAATATATTGGTTTTATTGTGCAGCCACTTGTTATGCATGTAGGATGGCATTCTTCCTACAAGTTACGGAGATAGTTTAACAATTATGAATCTTAATTCAGGCCGAAGCTCTGATTTAGCTAAGTCACCTGTCCAAGGAATAATATTTTTTATAATGAACAAAAATAATGATACACTAAACAGGAGTGTATTTCATAAGTGTGAAGAAGATTCTCTGAGGCTAACAGGAACCTGTTTATTCTAGTCCTTAAGTGAACATAACGTGGAATTGGAGTTGAGCAGCAGAAAAATCTTAGTGTAGGAATATATTTTGATGAGTCATAAATGGCTTGTGTACTTCATTCACGTTGATGTAGTTGCTAAGCTGTTATTCCTTAACCTCTCAACTCTCTTGCTCACAGTAGCATATTTCCTCAATATTAGTAACATAACTGTATTAATCATAATATGCGTATGGTCTGTATTTTTGCTTAACCAGAAGTGTCGCTTCTTAAAATTCTTGTGGTGACAAACTGTTTAGTCTTTATTTGAACAGACACCAGATGGCTGCCATTGACACTAAGAGTAGCACACCATACCGCTTAAAAGTACTTGTGCTAACATACAGCAAACATGTTGCTTTTCTGGAAAATGTATTTAACAGAAGATGTCAAGTCTAGTGATGTCAAACATTTTATCCATCCAATCTAATTATGGCCTGAATGGCACATCAAATTCTGTGGAATCTAAAGTTTTGTTTAAATAAATAAATAAATTCTAGCCCTTGTGACCTACAGTTAAACTCTGTTTTGTATGATTGTTACTGAGTCTGCAGACAGTCTGAACCAATGGTTTTGAATAATGAACTTCCCCATCCTCATGACTCTCACTGGCCTGTTAACACAAACCCTCAATGATGACACTTTAAATGTCAGCAGTAACTATCTAACTGCTTATCATTTTAGAAGGGTGGAATGGGGGAGTGGGAATTGGGAGAGTTAGAAGGAAGAGAAAAGAGAATAGGTAAAAGAGGGCCGAGATAGCAATTGTGTTTAAGGTGAGCATCTGTTCAACATCACTTAGTAGGAATATACCAACAGATAATTAAGTTGCTAATATATAAAGGCCATATTTCATTGTAAAGCTCTCCTTGACCTTAATGGAGAACCCTCAGATCTTATCTAGAGATCACCTATAGCTGTGGTTCTCAACCTGTTCACCATTGTGGGCTGCATATGCAGCCCCCTATGTATTATGTGGGCCGCATCCACTATATATATATATAACATACTCTCTCTCTCTACCTGCATGGCTCTGAGGATGTCACATGGGCCACATCTGTGTGCTGATTCAGGTGCAAGTGGCCTGTGGGTTAAGAACCACAGACACATAGAGTGGTAGGATAGCAGTCTTCATCTTGTCTAATCCTCTGCCTCTCCAAGGTAGCCCACAACAGGGATATAAAGCCTGACCTACACTTGTTATATAAGTGTAGCTGTGTTTGTTAAAGGTGTAATATATCTGACACCCCTAACAAACAGAGCTATGCAGGTATAAGCCCTAAGGAGGGTGCCATTTAGACCAGTATAGCTTATCATTTCAGAGCACAGTTACAACTACATCCACACTATGAGGATTTTGCCAGGTTTAGCTATACTGGTATAGCTAATACCTGCAAAACTCTCGGTGCACAAAAGGCCTAAATGTGGATTTTGATGAGGACGTCTCTCCATTTCAGGAGCTCAACTGAGACAACAAACTTAGTTTATAAACACCACTGTTGATCTGGGACAGATTTGATCAGGTGATTTAGAGGTGAAAATTTCTATTCCTTTATTAATCCTTTAACCTAGAGAATCCTTTCAAAACATTTTAAATTCCATAATCTTATGCTTGATGGTGTGGTTCTAGTACTATTTCATTTTCTAACAAAAAAGCTTGATAGGAAAACTGTTTAAAATAAAATGCTGTAATATTCCTTTTAAGCAAATAATGAAGTTATTGTATTTTTGTAGTTTGGCGTTTCATGGTTTTTATTTTTCTAACTTCAAAACAGGTTGAGTCATTTATTTTGGACCAAGAAGACCTGGATAACCCAGTGCTTAAAACAACATCTGAGTTATTCTTATCAAGTGCTGCAGAAGGCACCGATTTAAGAACTGTGGATCCAGAAACACAAGCAAGATTAGAAGCCTTGCTAGAAGCAGCAGGTACTATGTTTGTATAGTATTTTCTTGTAACTGGAAGCTTTACCTTCACAAGTTCAATCATTTGTTATTTTTGGTCACATGAAACATTGACCAGGTTTAAAATGTGTTTTGATGGTGGAGAGTCTGAGAAAAGTTACAGTTCATAGTTTCTCATTTAAGAGGCTTTCTGGGTCAGTATTACTTCATTTATAATGTAAGAAACCATAAAGTGAAGTAAATGGCATTTGTCATTAACCAGGCTAAGAGTAAAAGTAATTTTATGGATGAGGGTTAAAGGAGCAAGGAAAGGAAACTGGTTTGCTAAACTGCCATTTTCCCCTTCCCTCATAGAGTAGTGATATGTAATCCTGAACTCATTATTTCAGTAAACTTACAGGTGAAATGTTGGTGCTCTGCTTTGGCTGTCAAATACATCTGTAGTCACTTGAATCAGTCTTTGACCTCTATGCAAAATAGTTTATCCTCTATATTAGAAGAGACTTCCTGGTGCTAGCTTTATATAATCAAAATGTTCTCATTTTTAGTTACATTTGTCACCATGAGGTATGACAAAAATCTATGTTTTAGAGCCTGAAAAATAAAATCAAATTCTTAATAGAAATACTGCCCCTACATTGTTGAACTTCAATGAAAACAATTACTGATTGGATTTAAATGTTACCTTCTAGTGTTTGCAATCAAATATTTGCAGCATTGTATCAGTGCATGAAACCCAGAAAGTGAAAATGGCAAGCTAAGAAATGCAGAAAGTATACAATGTTAACAATGCAAAGAAAACCTATCCCTTTCAAGAAACCCTGGTGGTGTTTAGTGTTACTTACAGACACTTGCTGAAACTGGTAGGTTTCTGGTCAAATTGAATTTTTGTAAAGGCAAACTTCAGTTTAAAATATTTTAAAATTGGGTAGGACAATGACTTCAAGTGCTTTCCTGTTTTAAGAGCATAAGCAGCCTCCCACCCAAAATATGCTTTGTATTTGGGGGAAGGCTGTCATTCATTCAGGCTTTAGGCAGTATTTCCAAATTGTGCATAATCTCAAAATTCAATTTCACAGTGGAATGCCCAAACCTATGATGACCCACTTTCTTTTCTAGCTCCCTGTCCAAACCCTGGGACAGCTTTCCATGCTGTCCCATCAAGGAATTGGTGGCAGCATTATTAACTGCTGCCAGGAGAAGAATGGGTTACGAGTGCAAAGAGAGTCAGAGAAAGGGGCATGAGGCAGCAGAAACACCAGATCTGTAGATAAGCATGAATTCCCGTGAGCCATCTCCTAGGGACAGACCCTCCTGGCCTTGTGGAAGAAGAGAACAGTCCCTTACTATCTCCTTCAGAGGGTATGTCTAGACTGGGTTAAGGTAGGGGTGGGGGGTGGGTGTTTAAATGATAGCTAACACATTTTGACATATTAAAATTTTAGTTTACTTGGGACAAGGTACATTTTAAACACTTCAACACAAGCTAGATGGTTGAGGCAAGCCTAAGGTATACCGTGACTAACTAATGTGCTAAAATACACCTTGCCCTGTTTATAGACTGTTTTTTAAAATGTTTGCTAACATATTTTTAAAACAGCACACACCTTTTTATTCCAGTATAAATATATCCAAAAGTGGCATTAAGATTTATCCACGCAGTTACATCAGTTTAAAGGTGACGTTTTTTTTTAAACCAATTTAATTAGTAGTACAAAACCTTGTATAGGTAAAGTTTCAGAGTAGCAGCCGTGTTAGTCTGTATCCGCAAAAAGAAGAACAGGAGGACTTGTGGCACCTTAGAGACTAACAAATTTATTAGAGCATAAGCTTTCGTGGACTACAGCCCACTTAAACTGCTACTTTATCCATACCAGCTCGGGCCAATGTTTGGAACCCAATTAACATCGAATAAATGCAGATATTAATGTTCTTCATAGTCCAGGAATCTTGGCATTTAGCCATGAAAGCAATATGGTAGTGTGCCTCAGTCTTCCTTTTCATACAGCACATTAGGTCTGGAATGTCCTTTCCCCTGTGAAAAGTTCCCATATTGTTTATATGCATTGCCTGTGAAACCCCAGTGTAACAAGGCCTTTTAACATTGCGTGTGTTTTCATGTATTCCTTTTAACATGTTCAAGGAATTCTCCAAAAGATTAGGCACATTGTATATTTTTACAGTTTGTGGCAATAGCAACACATTAATTACAAAATTTAGCAATAATAACAAGTTCATTGCAAGTGTCCATCTACAGTCATGTTTGTCATGCCACACCTTTGGCTCAATACCATTGGAGTTTGGGCATTTTAGGGTTAACCTGTGGCTTCCCTTTGCAAAATTCAGTTTTCTCTTTCCTCCTTGTCCTGCAGGATCAAACCCAGATTTCTCTTGCTTAACAGAATTCACTGGCTGATGGGGTGGGCCCTCTTTGCTAACAGCTATTAGCAAGTCCTTCCTTTCCCAGCCAGGCAAGTAATTTGCACTACCCCAGACCAGAGCCAGTCCACCAGTTTTCATATTCGTAACTGCTATCATCTCCAAGGCTGGACTCTGTCTTAAAGAGATACCACACAAATCCAAAGAGTCTGCGGGTGAGAGTTTGCTTCCTCTCCCCCGCATCCTCAAGCATTTAGCCATAAAACTGCTCTGCTCTGACACATCAGTAACCAAATCTGTCCTCAAACCCTGAAGCACAAACTGCTCATTTAAAGAATCAGAAAGGAGACATTCCTGTTCCAACACCATTGTCTCCCCAACAAGTTGGCCCCACACAGCGGGCTGTAGTCCACGAAAGCTTATGCTCTAATAAATTTGTTAGTCTCTAAGGTGCCACAAGTCCTCCTGTTCTTCTTCTTGTATAGGTATTTATTCAGTTAAGAGTAGTTTCTTTTAGCTTAGCTTAGTTCTATTCTTTACTGACTTAAGATAAACCAAACTAAGCCATACTTAAACAGGATCAGAGTATCTACACATGGTTTTGCACTAGTTCAACTAAAATAGCGCTTAAACACATTTAACTTAAAACTGGTACAACTGTCTCATGGACAAACCCTTGGCCTCTGTGGAAGAGAATGTCCCAAGGCTCTCTCACGGGAATTGAAATATTTGACCCATTTGAGTTGCCCCTTTTTGTCAGAGGAGGGTTAGAAGAGAAGAGACTGTTACTAGTGTGCTGTATCGATTCTGAAGCCTGTTGCTCTGGGTGTGTATTTGGAGTGGGAAGGGGGGTCTGAATGACTGGTTGTATGAAGCTTCTTGTTTCATAAGCTTTGTGTTTGCACCTGTACTTGTAGCATCCAAAGTTTTTTCACAGGATTAAACATAAGAACAAGTTAGTGGCCCTGTCAAGATTAAAAAAATGGTAATGTCAGCTAACGCTTTTTAATTAACACATTTTTTAAAACCCAGCTTCACCTTTAAAAGTAGTTTTGGTCAACCAGTGCTCCCTCTTGTTTATTTCTGATAGTGCTTGGAAGAAGCATGGTTAGAGCGCTTTGAAAGAGGAATAGTAAGTGGAAAAAATGAAAGTTGGGTAGGGGATCTGAAGCAGTGTGAGAAACTGTAGAAGACTTAAGATAACTCTTCCTTTATTAGAAACTGCTTTCCTTAGGTAGACAAATGCTGCCTTCTGAAAAGCCAGATCAGGTTTCAAGATGTTGCTGCAATGGGGGGAGGGGCTAAGTCACCTGACCCATAGTGGGAAAGAATGAGTCATGATTCTTACTTGAAATTTATCTCCTCTTAATTGGGGAATGTATAATTTCTAAAACAAACCCTAGAATACTTCACACTAAAAGAAGGATATAGCTTGACAGCTAAAGGCAGTGTGAAGTCATAAGTAAAATATTCTGTTTTGTACTCCCCCAGGCAGGGACACTTCATCTGGAAGCACTGTTCATTTCTGGGGACTACACAGTTCCATACAGTTCACTGAGAAGCAACAAAATAATCACGGTGTAAAAGTGACTTATAACAAGATTAGAAGAACTAAATTATAGGCAGGGCTGGTAGGATCGCTGTTAAGGGTGCTTGACACTTCCCATAAGACCCTGTTTTTAGTTGCTTAAAACTTTGCTAAACTTCAATAGTTTGGGTTGAAAATTTCCATGCCAGGTGTCTGCCTCACAGAGAAGTTTTGGGGAAAGGGGCTAAGGTAAAATACATTGAATTGCCAATTTAAAAAGTCTGATCTTTTCTTTGAGACGCTTCAGCCACTCCTATACTTAAGAGCAGGGACTTGAAATTTGGCAGGGAGATGGCCTTTGTGTCAGGGATGTTCTTTTGCTGTTCCATGAAAATCTCCCCAAATTTGGCCAATTTATAAGCCTGTGAGAACTCTTTGCACATGCTCCAAGAATTCATGGCAGCTAAAATCTGAGAATTGTTCTCACTGTGCTTGCTCCAGCTATCAGTTCCTAATGTTGACCAAACTCTGTATGTGCCATTCCATGGAGTGACTGAGCATGTTCCATCCCATGGCTACAGGGTTGAAGCTGTTCTGGGTCCATGTGGGGCTAGTTACTGGAATTAAGAGCTCTGTTGTTCTCTCAGTGACCCCAGTGCTGGCACTCACGCAGGTGTAGGAGGAAGCCATCTGACTCTTTTTTGCCGAGCGAGCAAAAGCCAGACCAGGGTATTGGGTGAGAGGAAGGAGTATATTGTAACACAGATCCAGGTGGGGACTGGAAGTGGGGTGGCAGGCGGGGATGGAAAGAGAAACTAGGATTAGGAGATTGTGGGGATGTGTGTGTGGAGATGATTCAGACTGGTTGGACAATGAGTTTGGGACTAGGAGTTTAGGGTGGGTGGTGTGACCAATCCAATGAGCAGCTGTAATGGAAACTTGGACTGACTGTGCAAGGAGACTGTGACTTGGATGAGAGGCCTGAAGTCTAGAAACTTGACCAATGAGGGAAGGTTGAAAAAAATTTAGTCTGGAAAAGAGAAGACTGAGAGCGGACATAAGTTTTCAAGTACATAAAAGGTTGTTACATGGAGGAGGAAGAAAAATTATTGTTTTTGCCCTCTGAGGATAGGACAAGAAGCAGTGGGCTTAAACTGCAGCAAGGGAGGTTAGGTTGGACATTAGGAAAAACTTCCCAACTGTCAGGGTGGTTAAGCACTGGAATAAATTGCCTAGGGAGGTTGTGGAATCTCAATCATTGGAGATTTTTAAGAGCACGTTAGACAAACCTCTGTCAGGGATGGTCTAGTCTGGATAATACTTAGTCCTGCCATGAGTGCAGGGGAGTGGACTAATGACCTCTTGAGGTACCTTCCAGTGCAGAGTGGGTAGACAAGGAGAGTGGGTGTGGAATGAGGAGCCAGAGGTGGGGAAGAGAGAGGAGCCGGGCAGGGGACATGTTCGGGAGGAATAAGAGAAGGCTCAGACCACTAGAGAATACTCTCTCGGGAACTTTGAATTGTATTCCAGATTCTAAAGTGTCACCCTTCCTCTGTTGTCAGTCAATATCTGTGAAACCCACTTGCAAAATGTCTCCTCCCCTCCAGTGCTGGAGTGGATGACAGTGTATTGTTGCTATGAGATACTCCACTAGTTCAAGTGGCAGTGGTCTGCCTAGTGGCTCTGAGTGTTCATCACTACATGGTTCATCAGTAGGGAATCAGTAGGATGCCATGTGTGCAGGGCCGGCTCCAGCTTTTTTGCCGCCCCAAGTGGCGAAGAGGAAAAAAAAAGATAAAGCCGCGATTGGTGGCAGCTCTACCGTGCCGCTTCATTATTCAGCGGCAATTCGGCAGCCGGTCATTCCCTCCAAGAGGGACTGAGGGACCCACCGCCGAAGACCCGGACGTGCCGCGCCAAGCACCTGCTTCCTGCATTGGTTCCTGGAGCCGGCCCTGAATGTCTGTTTTTCACTTTGCAATCTTCATGCTCTTCTTATGTAGCTTTTAACAAGCCATCAGACATCAGAACTTAGGAAATGCTTGTGCAACTTAATTTGGCCCCCTTGAGTGTATATATTGTGATGTCCCTTCCTGGCTTCTGGTCCCAGTTCTCTTCCTGAGACCCCAGCTCCTTATCAGACTGGCAACCAGGGCAGATAGATCTATCTCCTTGTCCAGACAGACCCTTCTTCCAGCTGCCCATTTGATCTTTGTGCTTTTTCTAGTCCCAGTCTTTACCTCATTCCCTGCCCCTCAAGCTTCCAGTCCCCTTATTCATCCAGTCCCAATACACGATGGTCAGTTTTTCTCTCTCAGCTTCAATCCCAGTTTCCTTGTTTTCTAATTACTCCCCTGCTCCCACAGTTGTCCTATATGCATTTGAGACGGGCTGCTCCACACTAGCAGGTGTGTCATTGAGAGCACAGGGAGACAAATTCCTTCCCTGCTATCAGTTCTGGTGCTGAGCTGGCCCCAGGGCATAATTACTGGAAAAGTTTGGCCTTAGCATATGCCATCCCCACAGAGTGGCTGTACATACTCCAGCCCAGAGAGTATGGAGTATGTACAGCCACTCTGTGGGGATGGCGTATGCACAGTTTGGTCCACACTAGGAGCTGTAAAAGGCAGGATCATTTTCAGTGAGGATGGAATCTTCTGAGACTTTTAGATGCTAAATTAAATCTCTGAATATGTGCACACTGAAATTTTACAAAGGCTTGCTGAATTTTGCCCGTATCGCAGGAACAGCAAAGCACATCCCTGACACAAGGGCCACTTCCCTGCCAAATTTCAAGTCCCCACTCTAAACCATGGAGACCCTATAGCTTCTCAAAGAAAAGGTTACTAGAATAAACAAATCAGTGTATTTTCCTTAACCTTGTTCTCAAGTGGCTGACATGTTTTGGCTAAAACTTAAAAAAAAAAAAACTTAGTCTGACATAGACACCTGGCATGAAAAAGTTCAGCCTGAATGGCTAGTTATGGCAAAATTTTAAGCAACTTAAAACAGAGTCTTATGAAGGGAAGGGTTGGACAACTGTAATAGGTAGTTCTTAGCTGAAGGGTAGGGAAGAGACAAAAGGAAATAATCAAAGTATTTGAAAGATGTGATCACTAAAAAGGGAGAATTATTCTGGAATTATTTCTTCTTGGTTCAGGCTGCCATGAGCATATCAGGCCTACGTTCAGATTAATCCACTGGCTCCTAGTCTACTTCCAATGCCAAAATTAAGGAGTTGGTCCTAATTTTCTAAGCAATTAGTGGATTAGACACCAGCTACATCAGACTAAATTTTGATCTATGAGCCACTGAGAAAGCTGCGCTCCTCTGGGAGAAGCACATCATTGAGACCAGAAAGGAGGCTATTAGAGCCGGAGACACAGCATTCTCTGTCAGGGGGATCAGGCCTAGGGAACAGTATCGCAGAGGAGATCAGGTGAATTTAGGGCCTAACCCACTTTACGAGACATTGCAAAGCTTTGAGTCTTTCCGCTGTGACGCTTGCAATCTGAACGCCATTCTTATTTTCCCCTACCCCAAGCAGAGCTTAACCTATAAAGGGAGAAGTGTTGGACTCCATGAAGTCCACTAGGAACTTTGCTGTTGATATTGATTTTAAGTGGAAGATGCTGAGATGCTATGGTGATTAATAACAGCATAAAACTAAGATAAATGGTAAAAGTGGTAGTTTAAGGGGACAAAACATAGAGATGGCATTAAACAGAGGAAAACTAGGCTAAATATAAGGAAACACTTTCATACAGACTTCAGTATTATTCTGTTGTCTAATGAAGTGGCAATTCCATCACTTAGCAAACTTAAAACTGGACTGGAGAAATCACTGGGGGGAACCAATAAGCATAGTACATAACCTATGGGGAAATCTATCATATTTCTTCAGTTTAGTGCTTGGGTGAAAAATCTTCTAGTAGTACGTAGACTAAGTAGCTTTGGAAAAATATATAATAGTATGTATTTTTAAGCGTGTCCAGTCAAGAACTTTAATTTGAATATTCTGCATAAATATTACCCTGTAAATCTAGGTATGAAAATTAAAATTTGGTTGATTGCAGCAACTTGAGCTTTGTACCAAAACAGAGGATAATCATCAGACATAACGTAACGTAGTGGATTTAGCGTGGGACCAAGTCGAGAGAGATATGGCTTCTGTTCCTGGTTCTCACTAACTTGTACTGTGGCCTTGAGCAGGTTAAACACTTTTTCCTCATCTAAAATTGGGAATAGTGTATACATACACACCACCTCACAGTACTATTGTGAAGGTTAGTTCTGTCTTCACCTTTTTGAAGATGTAAGATGCTAGAAGTACTAAATTATTTTGTGAAACTTTTTCAGATAAGTACTACTCGGTATTTGAATCTATATTGAAAAAGCAAAATATCATTAGGATAAACTAAAGGAAATATTGAGTGTGGTAGCTTGATGGTAAAAAGCTTAATTTGAAGAGGGCTGAAAGGAACTAGCACTGCTGGTGACGTTCCACACACATTCCTACTTGGGTTCACATTTCTCTGGCGGGTTTAGATAAAAATACCAAATCTTTCTACCTTCACAGGAGGCTTCCAAACCATATGTCCATCATGGATTTTAAACAGTACTGCCTAGTGGTGTATTGCTTTGTTTTCTTCCTTAAACCCTGGAGGAGGAAAATGCTTTCTGCTGGCATTACCAGTCTACAGTAACTCCTCACTTAGTCATCCCAGTTAACGTTGTTACATTGCTGATCAATTAGGGAACATGCTCATTTAAAGTCGTGCAATGCTCCCTTCTAACGCCGTTTGGCAGCCACCTGTTTTTGTCCATTGCTTGCAGGAAGAGAAGCCCGTTGCAGTTAGCTGGTGGGGTCTTGTAACCAGGGTGGACTGACAGCCTCCCTATCAGCTCCCCCAAGTTCCCTGTGCTGCAGCCGCCCAGCAGGCTATCAATTGTCGGCAGTTCAGCTGTCTCCCCCCCCCCACTGCCATGTGCTGCTCCTGCCCTCTGCCTTGGAGCTGCTCCCAGAGACTCCTGCTTGCTGTGTGGGAGGGAAGGGGGGGTAATGTCAGGTGTCCCCCTCCCCCTGCTTCTGCACCCCGCTTACCCCTTCATATAGAGCAGGGAGGGGACATGGACAGAGAGAGCTTGGGGCACCAGCTGCTGTCTCAACTTCCTGATCCACTTAAGAGTGGGTCAGCTTACTTAAAGGGGCAGTGTGCATCTCTCTTCCCCTCCCCCCCCACACACAAGGTGTGTGTCTGTCTGCTATGCTGTCTCCCCTCCCTCGTGTTCGTGCTGCCTTGTGTGAGAGGCTACATTAACAACAATGTGTTAACCCTTGAGGGCTCAGCCGAGTGTTAGTTCATCATTTAGCAGCAAGGCATTCCCTGGGGAATATCCCTCCCTCTTCCACCCTCTAACTTCACCGCCTCAACCAAACTTCACAATCATCATAGCTGTGAACAGGATTAAATTGTTTGTTTAAAACTTATACTGTGTATAATATATAGTTTTTTGTCTGGTGAAAAAAATTTCCCTGGAACCTAACCCCTCCCCCCCATTTACATTAATTCTTATGGGGAAATTGGATTCGCTTAACATCGTTTCGCTTAAAGTCACATTTTTCAGGAACATAACTACAACGTTAAGCGAGGAGTTACTGTATTTCAAGGCCTTGCGCTGTGTAGATTGGACAGCATGGAACATTGAACCAGTGCAGGCACAAACAGTTCAACTGTTCCTGAAATGATGTACCTTTTCCTGTGTAGTGGGCCTTCAGTGTTGTAGTTCTTGTTCATGTAGGTTCTACCTGCTGTAGACCTGTTTGTGATACCAGCTTCATAAGCAGCTATTTGGAGAGTCAAGGGGAATGATCAGGTATGTTAGCTTACTGGTAGTGTCTGGAGTTCGTTAATCTCTCCTGTCCTTTTTCCGCTATGTACCGCAAAATAGTGAGGAAGATATGCACTGATAAGTCTGTAGTTGTATTCCTGGATTTGTCTTGTTGAGTGTGGTTTGCAGAACTAGTTTGCCTCCCAAATCCATGGATGCTCTCAGGACTTAACCATGGGCATGTTCATTATTGACTCTGGGACCTATGTCCTGATGACTTGTCCTTTTGAAAGGCTAATGATTCAAATGCTAGAGATGTTTAGTCGGATGATTACTCTTTCAGTTACTCTGTTTGGTCGTTGCATCCTCTAAGAATGCCTAAGTAAATGCTCCCATTCCTATTTGAGTGACAAGTGGATCCCATCTATGCTGGCTGGTGGGTCTGAGTTGAATTAAAAGTATCTGTTATATGTACAAGATTCTGAAACATTATCTGGAATGTTGTGTGTTGGTTTTTTTTTTTGTTTGTTTTTGTTTTTTAAAGATTTATTTTTCAGGAGTCTTTCACTGTTTTACTTAGCTCACCTTTCCTAAGTGGATGGGAGCACAGTTCCTAGAAGCTTTAGTTGAAAATGTTGTGTTTTTGGATTCTGAGTGCTATGGAAACCTTAAATAAAATTTCCAGTGCAAGAGCATTCCTCTTTGCTATGTAAAAAAACATACCTTTTATTTACTCCTCTCAAAGCATGGCTGACTTTCTCCCCACCCTCACCCCTCCAGGCAGAGGTCTGAGGTCATTCAAATTAACCTGTTTAATCAGAGTTAACAAGCATTTTCCACAATATTTTTGTTAAATAGTACTTAAATGATTGGATCACATCCCAAAAAACTGCTTTTAAAACCTTAAGGCTGTTAAACCAGATAACTTCCACTTTCTGCTTCGTTAGGACCAAATACAAATTGTCTTATTATCTCATGCTTTGAAAAGTTTTAAGAAACAAGGCTTACTTTACTAATGATCAGGTTCTGGTGCTGGGAAGTAATCCTAAACCAGAGAAGTCTTTCAGTGGTTTTCCTTCACTTTAGAAGACTATTAATAGCACATCAAGAACAGTTTTGAAGCTTAAAACCCCACCCCCCCAAAAAAAAACCTTAAAAGGGAAAAAGAAGAACAGGAGTACTTGTGGCACCTTAGAGACTAACAAATTTATTAGAGCATAAGCTTTCGTGGACCTAATATTATTATGCTCTAATAAATTTGTTAGTCTCTAAGGTGCCACAAGTACTCCTGTTCTTCTTTTTGCGGATACAGACTAACACGGCTGCTACTCTGAAACTTAAAAGGGAAAGACACTTGGGGATCCAGATGCACATTTTACATTAAAATCAAGGCCCTGAATACTTTAAACATAATGGAGTCAAATTCTGCAGCAGTAAATCTTCCGTTCCTCTGCAATATTAATTTAATTAGCTTGTTGTTTTTTCATAATTGTGGTTTCCTCTATGGAGGTGCAGTAATATCTTTTATGGAACTCCAATAAGGCTGGATATTTAGGGTCTTTGTAGGGATAGTAACAGCTGCTGGAGGGTGGGAGGGAGTGAGCCCCTTTCCACTAGGCACCTAGCTTGGGGTGGGAGGAGGAGCATGGTAGGGCTGTGATGTAGTTGTTAGGGCTATATATCTGAATCCATATTGCCTTAATCCATCATACTTCAGTCTGGGTGGGACAGAGCTCTGTCTAGTGCCCGCAGTTGTTCAGCTTATTCTTGACTTCTGTTTTCCTGCGCAGGGTGGTGACAATTCAGGAGAACTGTTCTCATTTTCTGCCTTCCCCTTTATGGGGCAGCAGGCTAAGTGAATGTGTTGCTTATGTAATGCAGGCCTCCTTGTGGTGAAAGCAGCACAGAAAGAGGAGGTACCAAGGTCTTTGGGGAGCAATGTGAGCAAAATGCTGGGGCACCTGGTTGCAACCAAATGGCAGATTCTGCACCCAAAACATGGAGTTCTACTGCAGTTTTGCAAAATGTCAAATTCCATAGAACATTCTGTGAACTTAAAATCTTTACATGGGGACCCTAATTAAAAGGAATAAACCATTGAAGTACCATATGTTAATAGGTACAATTCATTACTGCATTCCTTATGCAGAATTTTAGGATGGGTGCCAGGAGAAGACCTAGATTCAGTCTTGTTAAACTGCTACATTCTACTGTACTTCATTAGGTAGGAAACTATGTATCTATAATCAACTTTGTAAAGTTCATAAAGCACTTTGGGATCCTGTAGACTGAAAGTCTTAATTGAAGGATTTGTTACACAAGACAAGGCTAGAGTAAAAAATTGTGATTATAAATTAGGTTTGAAAGTAGGACTGGGGCAAATCCTAAATGGGAATATGTAATCAAAACCACATTTACAGTGTACAAATTCTGTAATTTGGAAACATTTCAAGAAGTTTAATTCTTAAATTGTTTTAAGAGTTTGTTTTATCCGTTTGTCTCGTGTGAGAAACTATATGCAGAAGGTTGCTGAAAACTGTTATCCAGCTTGGGAAATCTTCTGTGCATGTGGTCTAAATGACAGATCTGCCCAAAAATTGCTTGCTTCCTCAAAATAAACTTGTAAAAAGTATGTGCTGACAATCAAGCATTGAACAAATGCAGGAGTAAATGGGTATAAGGAATCAGTTCACCTCTACTACCTCAGACCCCTGAATTCTTGCTGAGGACTTACACAGGCAAGTGATGGAATGGGATCCTATTGATCTACATAGCTGTTTATATTCAAGGAAACAGAACTGAGTGGTATGTTGCCAACATAATGTATGATCTCCTTGGCTGATAACCTTTTAACCATCACTGGTAATCCAGTAGTATTCATGCATGTACTGTAGGTACTAAACAGTGTGAAGCCAAGCTTGTGTAAAATTATGTTGGAACCTTATTTGTAAGGTGACCAGCAGGACTTCATGGTTGACTTCCTCAGAAATCCCATCTATGCCATGTCCTTGTAGGAAGAGACTAAAGCCTCTCTTGTAAGAAGGTTAGTGGGGAAACTTAGACATTTTGTTTGAGGGGGAACAAAGAATCTGTTCAACTAAGGACAGGTTCTTTGTCTGCTGACATACAAGTTTGTGATGAATCCAGATTAGAATTCAAATGGGCAACAGAGAGATCTGTAATCAATCAGAGGAGAAAGCTGTGCAAAACAGGGTATATGGGAATCTGTAAAAACAGGTAAGGGGAACTCTGTAGCTTCTAGAGCTCTTGGCAGATCTGCAATATGGTGATCATATTATCTGTGTTGAAGTAATCAGCAGTGGTAGAACACCAATCTCTTTTTTTTAATGCTAGTTGTCTATTAATCCTGTCTGAATTCAATAGCTGGCTGGGCAGTCAATGCCTGATGGTGTTTAAGTCTTGGTGGGAATGAAGAACACAGTTATGTCACCTGGGCTGGCTATATTTTGGTGGGTAGGGAGGGCACAGAATGCCCCATGTTGTTCCATCTTTTAAATGAATAGATGGAAGCATGAATCAAACATGCTAGTTTTATTTCTGTCTAAGGTCAAATTGAAAGAATGGATTGAAAATATTTAGTGGTTGCAAATAGCGGTCAACTTCGTTTTACAAAAATATCCTATCAGATCAACCTAACCTGCTGGGATTTGGGGAGGTCGGAGATAGCGTAGTCAGCAGGCTGGTTTGAGGTCAGTAATGTTCTTGACCAGGAGAAGACTTGCAGTCCAGAATTCAGTAAATATTTTGGAGAAAGTGATCAGTTGGCCAGCCACTGGGTATTAATCATGGCAAGATAAATTTGATAGTATATTGCCCAAGAACCTGAGTTTTCAAAGGTGATGAGTACCTTTAGATTTCACTGATTAAAACTGAAGTTATAGATGCTCAGCACTTCTGAAAACCAGGCCCTAATTGAGTTGAAGCAGCATTCCATTGAAAGTGGTGGTCAAAGTAGGTGGGAATTACTAGGTGAGATCTCTAGGGACTGATTCCTTGATTATCCAAACTCTCTCAAATGCCCATGACATTTCAGTTGTTTGCAAGGCTGTAGTTTCTGCTTTCATTTATTTTAATGACTTGATGCAAAATTGTGCTGAAAGAACAAAAGACACGGCAATTGAAAATTTCATCCATAAGTGATGAATGAAAGTAGATGCTAATGATTAGGGGTAAGGATCTAGGATGTTGCTCACAATAAATTCTATCAGAAAATGACTTGAATTTAAATTCACAATGTATGTATGTGTTCCAGTTTACTCAATGCACATACTTAAAATGAAAGGGATATTAGCAGTAACATGAACAGAGATTGGAACATGTCCTAACTGATGGAGAATTGACTTAGTAATTGGACAAGTGCATCACTCCTTGGCAATGTTTCCAAGGTCATATTTTTGCTTGGTATTACACACTCATGCAAAAAATCCATCTTCATCTAGCAGCCCTATCCAAATTTATTTTACAAATTTTAAATCCATGGCATGATGGGCGGGGGGGAATTCAGTACAGCAGAAATACTTTTATTGAGCTTTAGGTGGTGGTATAATTCCACACTGAAGTTTGGTCAAACTGCAACTTAAAATACAAAATTGGCAGTGTGCAGAAGTGTGTAGTAGCTCTTCTTGGCAATTTAGAAATTCATGTCTTATTTGCAAGAATGACTCTGAAATCTGCTTAAACTAATTTACAAAAATACCTTTTTAACAACTTGTTCTGTGATACAGTACTCCGGTGTTCTGTGAGGGAGTAGTTTGAATTAAAATAAGTATATATTTTGAAGCAACTAAATAATGAAACAGTACCTATCAATAAAAATCTGGCAGGCCTAATTCTAATTATAGTCCTGTTTTGGATACTGGAGCTGTACAATTAAGATACTCTACTATTTTTGTTGGTTGTACCTTGAATACTTTTGCCTTTGGAGATACTGATCTATTATAGTGACTTGTTCATTCTCTCTCTTCACTGTCTAAAGATTCAGAGTGGGAAGGAATATATGGTATGTGATATTTAAAAATGTTTGCTTTATTGTATCAGAGACTATCTGAAGTCTCTTGCATGTAGTATCATTAATCTTTTATTTTTGTAAGCATACTATCATAAACTTAAGTAGTTTACAGGTTTCTGCATGATTAAATGCTATAGGTTTCTAATCTGATAGGCCTTTTCTGGTGTAAGTCAAATTAACATCAATATTTGGAAAGTGCTTCTGTTCCAAAGTCTACATTTTTTTTTTTTTTTTATGGGAGCCCCTTTCACTAAGCTTCTCCTTCGAAGAGAATTTAAAATTTCTCCTGTAACTGTAAACTGGTAGAATTTATGTAATACACAGAAGTAAATTTGAGCTGTACTAGTTCCTGTAATGCTATGCTCTTTTCTTGTAATCCAGCAAAGTTAAGGTGTTGAGATGTTGGAGTAGTCCTAAAGCTTCCGCCTTTTGAAAAACACCCCACCCCTCCCAAAAAACACAAAAAACCAACCCCACAACCTGAAATGTGAAACTTAGCTATGATAACTTTCTTAAAACTGACTTCAGTCATCTACTTCTGTAAGGAATCTGCTTTTCTCAGCATACTTTTTATTTGAAATCTGAAGATATCGTTCATCTCTCTTCATTTTAAGGTATAGCAATATTTACTCTGTTTCTAGGATATCTTGTACTGAATTAAAAACTCCTTAGGCAAACACTGTCTACAGAATATAAATCTCATTGCTTTTCTCCATTCTGTAAAAGTGTTTAGTAGCTATTTGTAAGCACAGTATAACTCTGCCATTGGCTAACTGAGCAATTACGTTTAAAATTGTTTTTTTAAAGTACAAGCAACTCTATTTTTTCTTTTAATTCCAGTTAATAAAGAGAATTTTGTCTTCATTTTAGTTAAACTTAACTCAGACCTTGTTTCTACAAGACTGAGTCCTTGTCCTCCTCTAATAGTAGTCAGTTGTGGGGATGATTTTTTTTTCTGGAAGAATGAACAAATATAAACTTTCAGCGGTCCCAATAACCTATTATGTTAGGGTTTTCAAACCCCTCCCCTCCCCTTTTTTTTAAAACACCAATGCTTTTGCAGATGCTGTAAATAAACAGAAAACTGTTCTCCTGGCAACTACTCATCTGCTTTCCAGAGAGGCACAGCACAGCATGACCAGCGCTTTATTTATAGTCCTGTTTTATTTGCTCCCTGACATCAGATGGTAATCCACTTGTATAAGAATTAAAACACCGGTGTCCTGATATTTTCTTCCTCTCATCTGATCACCCTACTCCTGCCCTCCGGGGAACGACATAAGTTTTACTGACAAAGCTATCGCCTCTCATTGGGGATGGATTTATTTTGTCAGTGGGAGAGTGCTCTTCTGCCAACAAAGAGCAGCTACATGGCGCACCTTTTAATGGCATGGCTGTGTCGCTAAAAGGTGTGTAGTGTAGACCTAGGTCTAGAACAAAGCACTCCTAGGCTAAGTAATTGTGAATTGGCTCAGTGTGGAAATGATTGGATTGGTCATTGTTTATAGGGAATGGAACCATTTGTCCTAAACCTTCTTTAGTATCTACTACAGAAAGATTCTGAGGGGCAAAGAAGTATGTGAATGTTCAGTGTTAATGGTCTGCCTGCCGTTAATACACCTCCACCTGATATAACGCGACCCGATATAACACGAATTCTGATATAATGCGGTAAAGCAGTGCTCCCCGGGGGGGCGGGGCTACGCACTCCGGCGGATCAAAGCAAGTTTGATATAACGCAGTTTCACCTATAACGCGATAAGATTTTTTGGCTCCCGAGGACAGCGTTATATCGAGGTAGAGGTGTATTGAGTATTCTCAAACCTTTTTGCCCCTCAGAATCTTTGTGTAGTAGGTACTGGAGAAGGTTTAGGAGAAATAGTTCCAATCTCTGTAAAATGGAACTTCTTATTATGGTGTATATACCTTTCCCTCCCCCACCCTTTTCTCTGTGCACATAATAAAGGTCATTGGGCTGAGGAAAAAGTCAGTCCTACGGTAGATCTATACTTACCTCCGGGTCCGCAGTAAGCAATCGATCTTCTGGGTTCGATTTATCGCGTCTTGTCTAGATGCGATAAATCGATCCCGGAAGTGCTCGCCGTCGATGCCGGTACTCCTGCTCCGTGAGAGGAGTACGCGGAGTCGACGGGGGAGCCTGCCTGCTGTGTCTGGACCCGCGGTAAGTTCGAACTAAGGTACTTCGACTTCAGCTACATTATTCACGTAGCTGAAGTTGCGTATCTTAGTTCGAAGTGGGGGGGTTAGTGTGGACCAGGCCCTAGTAGTGACTCTTAACTTGGACAATGAGATCATGCTTTGCAGCCCTCAGATTGTCTATAGTTTTCCAATCAAAATGCTTCTTTGCAAGAATACATTTCAATCTCTAAATTTACCCAATCTAGACGTGATATATTGAGTGGACTTCAGAACTTTCTGAAGTTTTAGAACCATGATCTCCAACCTTTTTACGCACAAGATCACTTTTTGAATTTAAGATCAACCCAGGATCTACCCTGCCCCTTCCCCGAGGTCCCACCCCCTTCACTCTTTTTCCTCCCTCCCTCCATCACTCGCTCTCCCCTACCCTCACTCATTTTCACCGGGCTGGGGCAGGGGGTTGGGGTGTGGGAGAGGGTTGGGGTGCAGGAATGAGGGGTGCAAGCTCTGGGAAGGAGTTTGGGTGCAGGGGTCATATGGTCACGCTGCACCTAATCGCATTGAATCATCCACTGGACATTTCACGAGTTTTACTTTTTTAGTGGTGTCATTTGTGGTTTATAGATTCAAAATCCTTTAGGGATTGTCACAAATCAGTAATATTAACTGTGGAGTGTGTATTGATTGAGCCTGGGGTAGGCGGTTGGGGTGCAGAAGTGAGGGGTGCAAGCTCTGGGAGGGAGTTTAGGTGCAGGAGGGGGCTCTTGGCTGGGGCAGAGTGTTGGGGTGTATGAGGGGGTGTGAGGTGCAGGCTCTGGCTATGAGGTGCTTACCACAGGCGGCTCTTGGTCAGCGATGCAGTGGGGCTCAGGCAGGCTGCCCACCTGTTGTGGCATCATGCTGCTCCCAGAGGTGTCTGGCTGCTGGCATGTCTCTGCGGCCCCGGGGTGGAGGGGGGAGGCGGCTGTGCGATACCCCTGCCCCCAGCACCATCCCCACAGCTCCCATTGGCGCGGGCAGTGCACTGAGACCCCCCTGGCTCCCCAGGGGCCGCAGAGATATGCCATCTGCTTCTGTGAGTGGTGTGGGGCCACGGAAGGCAGGCAGCATGCCTGAGCCCCACTGCGCTCGATTGAGCTTGGCTCCTCAACTGATATCCCTGGAGTGGCACTTAAGTGAGCTCGGAGGGACTCAGGACTATTCGGTCAGGATCGGAAGTGACTTGTTTCGGCCCAGAGATTGCCTGGCAGAGGCTCCAGGATCTACCAGTTGATCACAATCCACGGGTTGGTGACCACTGTTTTAGAATAACCATATCGGCCAGAACATGTATATTTCTTGATGTCTAATAACAAATCCATTGTAAATATGCATCAGGTATAACTTTAAGATTGACTTGATAAGGTTAACACTGTTTCTGTTCAGATCTCTCTTGAAGGGACACATTCTGGCACACAGTTGCAGGAACGCTGATACATCTTTCATTGACAATACCTTGAGCATTTGGATGCTCACTTTTATATCTGTATTTCTTCTAGATTTGGTTATTAAGAAAAAATTAGTTAGAAAATCCTTTTATGAAAAAACACAATATTCCTTCAAGGTTAAAACTTGCTTTACTAGGACAGTGTTACTTTGGAGCTCAAAGCATTCTCTGCAAAGCCTTAGAGCAGCTACTTTGATGGGGAAGACTTAATGTACACTTGTTAAATAAATGGTTGCTGTAACTTACACAAGAGAGTTGCGGAATCTGCCAGTAAGGGGTAAATTGTTACTTCTGTCTTGGAAACAATACTTATATGTGAAACAGGGCTTAGTTAAATATGGGGAGAAAAAATATGTTAAGATCTTTGCTTCATTTTGGAGACAAAAAGCTAAAATTCTGGTAACTGTTGCTCTGGAGCCAAATACCTTTTCCATAGAATGTATTTTATTTGCTTCACTTGTTTGCCCTGTAAGTGTTTGTGCTGTACAGTAGCAGGTAGCTATAGAAGAAATTCTTTGTTTTGGTTTTTGACTTGAGTGCATGATATGCCAGGATCAGTTCAGATAGTAGCCTCGATGGCAGCATCATGAAGTGAAAAGAAAAAGATCAATAGCTCTACCCCATTTCAAGTTGCAGTAGTTTCTAACACAGCTTTTCCATTATCTAAATGGTAAAACACCAAGCACAATGGTGGGTAATAGGGTGAGATAATTATGAAGTCCTGTGAACCATTACATGCTTTTACCATCTGGACAAGAACCACTTTCTGGACAAGATATGTTTTCAGACAATCGTGTAATTTGCATCTTATACTGGATCTCTCCCAGTCCCCCTCTTCCCAGCACCTGTGCACATTCAGTTTTTCTAATTTATTTTAAGGCAAAATTAGAGCAAAGATTAACAGAGTTGATGCTCTCTGGCCAAGGTGAAAAATAATCATGATCTTAAAGTAAAATAAAAAGCAAATTTTTATTTTATTAAGACATCTTGATGTATAGTCTTAAATTGCTAAAGTCAATATCTTTTTTGTTTTTCCTAATTGTTAGAAGAATTTCAGAATATACATAAGGTTTTTTCCTACTGACGTTTCATGCTAAATGTTCATCTAGTCAAGAGAAGTCAAAGGGCCTAGCATCCTTTGTCAGAACAACACAAAAGTGATAAGTAAATACCCTGTGCCATATATGCAGTCAGCAACATTTTCTGCTATACTCAATATCCTCAAGTCAAAGTTGCAATGCTTTAACTATCCTGGGCTCCTCCATCAGGGTTTGTGGTGGCAGGCAACACCTCAAAAGACTTGAGTGTTTTGAGAGAGTGTCCAATGGGTACATGTTCAAGTATAGATAGTTGATGTAATGATGGCTATGAATCTCATCTGTTTCCTACAGTAACCGCTGACGGAGAGCGGTCCATTGGATGCCTCTGGTTATTCTCATTCATCAATTTGACTACAATTGCTAGTTATTATCAAAAGGTGTGAGAAAGTAAGTGTTGTGTGACAATGCAGATAGTGGTTTTTTTTTTTTTTTTTTTTTTGAAAAAATAAATTAAATTAAATAACATGGTGGTTTGTGCACATTCTAAATTTTATGTCAAAAGATGTGAAAGAAAAGCAATTGGAGATCACATTTCTCAGCCCAGTAGAATGCATTACCCCACCATGTGTACAAGCCAATAGTTAGTTCTCAAAAAACAAATTGCAGCTGCCAAATACTAATGGAAAGGTGGTTGTGTACTTATCTCTTGAAGTAAGATGGAATATCTTTGCAGATTGTCTAGAAGTTTGATGGGGCCCTGGGCAGTGACCAGCAAGGAGGGGGCACTGGGCACAGTCCATGAAAATTTGCATGATATCGACAGCATATTGACTCTAGTTTTCTAGAAGGTAACACACTGGTCTGAAGAAGTGTGCTGGGAAACTGCTCCAAATAATGAAGCCAGTAGTGATGGCATTGATTCTGTGCAGAGGAATTAATACTTTTCAGTTGTTGAAGTATAGGAGGGAAGCTAGAAAACTTTTTTGTCGAACTGGAGTTATTTGATGGCAAAATTTGAATACTCCAGAAATGTGTTACATACTTGAACACTGTACATTTTCTAAGCATATGTGATTGATCTGTTTCCATTTACAACCTAAATATTGGTGTTTGAATATAAAGAGGCTTATGTTCTAAATGGGTTTGTGCATTTCAGAAGTTATGTATTCCGATGAAGAAATGAAAGATATTTCCATCATTTAATAGCTACAAGTCAGTACCTTGTGCGAAAATAAAGACACTCTGTTGAGTGATTGTTTTTATCATTTGGCCTAGTGCACATAAAAATTGGAAACTGCATGAGAACCAGGAAGACTCCAAGTTGGTTTTCCTTAAGCACTTTACTTTTGAAAAGCACCTTAAATTAATAATTATTTAAAATATTGAATTATGGTGCATTAATAACATGCTTGTGGGGTTATGTATAGAAAACATTCACAAGTTTGTACTTTAATATTAGAAACTGAACTTTCCACTGTTAACAATGAAATAACTTTAGTTTAATATGATAAATACAAAGTGATTAACATCGTCACCACAAAATAGTCATAATGTTTATTTGGTCTTTACAAAAATACTTTAGTCAAAAACACATTTTGTTATCAGGAGTAGCAATGAAATAAGTCAGTTTTTAAAAAGTATTAGAATATTGTTCGTTATAAACTTTAATCTAAAATTATAGTAGTACAAATTAGGTGGCTTTAAAAAACTGATTTAAATGAAGAAAGAGCTGATTTAAATCACTCCGCTTTGACTTTGTTCAAACATTTTGAACTTAATAGCGAAGGGTGATGGCAATAACTAGAACCAAAAATGTAGTCTACAGTAGTCAAACAGGCAGTTCTAGTTTATAGCCTGAATTGACAGCCACCTGCTCTGGGTGTGGCTAGAAGTGTTATAAGATGCAACATTGTTAGTTATTTTGGAAACAAGGGCACATTGTGCATATCAGTAACAGACTATCTAGGTTGGGTATCGTGACAAGTTCTCCTACTTAAGACAGGAATAACAAGATTGCACTGTTACTTTTCTTAACAAACTCTTTGGGTTGACTACATTAAAAACTCATGATTGAATATATGTTGGCATCTTAACGTCAGTTTTATTTTAACGTTACTAATTTTTGGGTATAACTGGACCAAAGGAAATTCAGTTACATTAATACTTGACTGAGAGTAGCCATCCTAACAGATGAAACTCCATGCAAATTCTTCTTTCTCTTGACAGTGTCTTTAATGCAGCAGTTTGATTTCTAGATTTGTTTGAGCACAAAAGGCAATGAAACTGAGATACGGCAATGCTCTTGAGAACCATTTAAAGTACCTAAATATAAAATTTTGATCATTCTGTGTATGCCTGGTTATATATAAAACCACACTTTCTAAATTGATATTGAAATGAAATACCAGATTATTTTACTAGTTCAGTACAAGCCAGGCTAGATAAAAAATTAAGAATAAAAAAAAATTGGACTTTTTTTTTAAAATGTATTTTTAAACTAAATTTGAAACTATAACCTATAGGGGCCTAAATTTACTATATTAAAATAGTTTTAAAAATGTTCAAGCTGCACATGTTTGCTTCCAACGTTTGAGAGAGAGCCAAAACACTGAACTGGTGGAAGTCATTGGCCAGAATTTGTGAAGAGCTAAACTAGCTTTTGACATTAGTAGTCTCTTCTGCAGATACAGAGAATATTTTTACTTCAGTTCAGTGATGAGTTCAGTCAAAGTTGAGAAACTGGGAGTTGAAAGAACAAGATTTTTTTCCCTTTTATTATAAAAAGTTTATATGAACAGTGGCATACTAGTAACTAGTTCATACTTTTACTCCTCAGTACACTTGAAGATGTTTAGCCATCCAGCTTTAATTTGAAGGGAAAAGTATCTTCTACATACATATCTTGTTCTCTGGCGTCTGAAAATACATGTTAATTTTTATTCATTATATTAGCCATCCAAACAGATGTTCAATATAGCTGTTTTATTACACATCTAGGGAAACTGATTACTCTGTTACATAAGTAAAACTTCTGCAAATTTAAAAGTTAATGTATATTAATGAGACTAATGGACATCAGCTTGAAAAAAGACTACAGAGCACCATCCATCCGTAAACAGTTTATGAACATACATGGGAATAATTTCATTTACTATTAAAATGCAACCGTCTCTGGGGGGTGGAAGCGGCAGCTGATTAACAGCACACAACCAGCCATCCAGGGACAGAAGTGGAGATCACTTTTCTGAATATTTTTGCAGCAACATGCAATGCATTTTGCAGAAAGCTGCAGGTATTCCCAGTTGAAATGAGCACCCACACTGACAGTTTTTACCCAATTATTAATAGGTTACATGGACCAAATGTCCTATCTTGATATTTAATTTTTACAGAGCTTAAAATGAACTAAAAAACTTGGAGATATCGGAATACTAGATTTCTGTTATTTTAGCTTGCTCTAGAGTGCACTGTTTAAATCAAAGTGGTGTAAACACCCAATTTTAATATTTAATTAATTTTAATGTATATCAGCAAAGGCAGGTAAACTTGACTTTAATCTAGCTTTGCATTTGTACTTGTTTTCCTAAAGAGAAGTTGATTCCTGTTAGTTGGTAACCATTCAAACATGCTGATTTGCAACTAAATGCAGCTTTTACACTAAATTTGGTTCTTTTTAATAACCAGGAGGATATAATATATCTATTCATAATTATTTAACTGATTATATAGTTTAACATATATTTATTGCGATTTGGTCTGTACTTAAGGTAAAAATTGACTATCTAATAAAACAAATGCATCAGTTTTTCACTCATGATGTGTCAAGATGCATTTGGATGGAAATTGGAACTTTTAAAATGCTTTTTTGTGCATTTTTAATTTGTTTTTAATAGTTACGTAAAACTACCTTAAATGTGTTGGATACATATGAAAAAGTTTATCAGAACATGCTTTAAAATTTAAAACTAAAATTTGGGCTGAATGGGTTTTCCTGCTAAATCTTCTTAAGTTATGATCTAAGCCTCTCTACTTGTAGCTGGCTAGGATAAATTATTACAGTTACTTGGCTTGTAAAAGTAAGTCTCATTTCCTGCAAGATATGTCATTGCACTAGTCAGAACTGGTTTGCTACATTAGACTTTTATGCTATGTTCCATAGTAAACTTTAGGTACAGAAACACTTTTCCTTTTCATATTCAAGTGTAAATTGTACATTACAGGCTGTGAAACCTGTAAAAGCTTAGTGCCTGTACTGCAGGAACCGTCTCTTGTTTGACATGTGGGTCCCAAAGATTATAGATTGAGTTTGTGTGCCTACTTAATCGATGGTGTGTTTTGTTTGGGGTAACTATCTGTGGAGTTTAGGCGTCTGCTAGGCAAGGCTGAGGGCTTCCTTACAAGGCTCTAGCCTGCCATCCTTTTGATTCCTAATCCTTTAGGATCCTTGATAAGGTGGCAGGGCTAATTCATGTCGGGCCTCCACTTGGAGGAGTCAGCACCAGACTCACCGGCAGCTAGTGTATGCAAGCAGCTTGAACGCTTCCCTTTAATGCAGTGGTGTGCATCTCCGGTTTGGGAGCGTGCAAGCCCCTTGCACACATTAACATGACCAGAGACAGCTGCTGGTGAGCCTGGTGCCCGTGCCAGTGGGCAAGGCTGGGGCCAGTACAGCTACGCCAAAGGAGCTGCCTGGCCTGGGCGCTGGTTCCTGTGAGCAGCAGCCCAATGTGCTGCTGCTTTCATCGCTGCCCTTCCTGGTAGA
The DNA here is from genome assembly GCF_013100865.1 of Trachemys scripta elegans. NCBI lineage: Eukaryota > Metazoa > Chordata > Testudines > Emydidae > Trachemys > Trachemys scripta. The sequence goes on from NC_048305.1 coordinate 36,400,576, forward strand.
GCCCTGCAGCTCCGTGGATATAAATTTTGTATCCACACAGGGCTCTCAGTGTTTTGTACACAAGTGCAAGGAGTTTCACCCATCTGAGTGCTTGGTATTAAATGAGGATATTGCAATAAAAGGCATCACAGAAACTTGGTGGAAGGATGATAATCAATGGGGCACAGTAATAGCAGAGTACAGCATATATAGGAATGATAGAGTAGGTCACACTGGTGGAAGAGTGACACTATATGTGAAAGAAGGCATAGTCAAATATAGTAAAAATCTTAAATGTATCAAACCTCATCATAGAATCTCTATGGATAGAAATTCCATGCTTGAATAATAAGAGTATAGCAGTAGGAATATACTCCTGACCAGGATGGTGATTGTGAAATGCTCCAGGGAGATTAGAGAGGCTACACAAAACCCAATAATAATGGGGGATTTCAACTATACCCATATTGGCTGGGTATATGTCACCTCAGGACGGAATGCAGAGATAAAAATTCGAGATACCATTAATGACTGCTTCTTGGAGCAGCTAGTCCTGAAACCTACAAAGGAGAGGCATTTAGTCCTAAGTGGCGCACAGGAACTGGTCCAAGAGGTGAATGTAGCTGAACTGCTCAGTAATAGTAACTCTAATGTAATTCAATTTAACATCTTTGAAGGGGGGAAATACCAAAGAAATCCACTACAGTAGCATTTATCTTCAAAAGGCGGAACTTCATAAAAAGGAGGAGGCTAGTTAAATAGGAATTAAAAAACAGTCACAAGAGTGAAAGGACTGCAAGCTCCATGAAAACTTTAAAAACAACATAATAGAGGCTCAAATTAAATGTATACCTGAGTTTTAAAAAAGAGGACCATAAAAAGCAACCTTGGCTAAACAATGTAAAAGGGGTGGTTAGAGAGAGAGACATTTTAAAAATTGGAAGTCAGATCCTACTATGAACATATGAACATAAACTCTGGCAAGTTAAGTGTAAAAGTATATAATTAGGTAGGCTAAAAAAGAATTAGAGCAACTAGCAAAAGACACAAACGTTACAAAGGGGGTCTCACAACTGTGTGACTGGACAACAAAATGGCAGATGAAATTCAGTGTTGATAAATGCAAAGTAATGCACATTGGAAAACATAATCCCAACTATACATATAAAATGATGGGGTCTAAATTAACTGTTACCAGGCAAGAAAGAGATCTTGGAGTCATTGTGGATAATTCTCTGAAAACATCCACTCAATGTGCAGCAGCGGTCAAAAAAGCTAACAGTGTTGGTAATCATTTAGAAAGGGATAGATAATTAGACAAATTAGAGGATTGGGCCAAAAGAAACCTGATGATGTTCAACAAGGACAAGTGCAAAGTCCTGTTGGATGGAAGAATGCCGTGCACTGCTACAGACTAGGGACTGAATGGCTAGGCAGCGATTCTGCAGAAAAGGACCTAGGAGTTACAGTGGACGAGAAGCTGGCTATGAGTCAACAGTGTGCCCTTGTTGCCAAGAAGGCTAACGGCATTTTGGGCTGTATAAGATGGGGCATTGCCAGCAGATCGAGGGACGTGATCATTCCCCCTCTATTCGACATTGGTGAGGCCTCATCTGGAGTACTGTGTCCAGTTTTGGGCCCCACAGTACAAGAAGGATGTGGATAAATTGGAAAGAGTCCAGTGGAGGGCAACAAAAAAATTAGGGGGCTGGAACACATGACTTATGAGGCGAGGCTGAGGGAACTGGGATTGTTTAGTCTGCAGAAGAGAAGAATGAGGAGGGATTTGATAGCTGCTTTAACTACCTCAAGGTCCCTCACCTAAGAGAATGGATCTAGACCAGTGGTTCCCAAACTGGGGTTTGTGAACCCCTGGGGGTTCACGAAATGTTACAGGGGGTTCTTGGGGGGGAAAAAAATCCCTAATGGCAGACAGAGCTGTCCATAGGGACCCCATATGGCCAGCAGCCCAGAGCCCCTGGACTTCCAAGAGCTAAGCAGATCAAAGCAAGCATATCTATCACACTGAGATTTAACTTCAAGACTTCTTATAAGAAATGGAAAGGGAAGTGGATATTTTTTGTTGTTTTTAAAATTAAATAGGCAGCTAGTGTTCTTCATAATAATTTTAAAAACAATAAGTTTAAGCTTTGTTGTAACATGCATTGTTTGCCTGAACTGCTCAAGACCTGAATGCTTGTGTAGGAGGAACTCTTCAAGTTGTCTTCTTAAATACCTTCATGCTGTTTCAAATCTGATACTCCTTGATGAAACATAGGAGCCTTGTCTTATAACAGGCTTATTCAAAGTGATACAAGCTACGAAAGGAAAGGGAGATCTTGGAAGAGTGTTGCTGTTTTCATAATGTAATAAAATACTGTAATGATGAATAATTAATAATAAATAGTGTGTAATAAGCATGTCATAAAAACAAATTTTATATTTCCAAGATCACTACTTTTATAATTTATACTCGGGTAAAGGAGAAAATCCCTGGATATATTCATTTTTAGGAGGGGGTTCGTGAGACTTGACATTTTAGTGAAGGGGGTTCACAGGTTGTTAAAGTTTGGGAACCACTGATCTAGACTGTTCTCAGTGGTGGCAGATGACAGAACAAGGAGTAATGTTGCAGTGAGGGAGGTTTAGGTTGGATATTAGGAAAAACTTTTTCCCGAAGAGGGTGGTGAAGCACTGGAATGGGTTACCTAGGGAGGTGGTGGAATCTCCTTCCTTAGAGGTTTTTAAGGTCAGGCTTGACAAAACCCTGGCTGGGATGATTTAGTTGGGGATTGGTCCTGCTTTGAGCAGGGGGTGGACTAGATGACCTCCTGAGGTCCCTTCCAACCCTGATATTCTATAATAAGACAGAAAATATATTACCTCTATATAAATCCATGGTATGCCCACTTCTTGAATACTGCATGTAGATGTGGTCACCCGATCTCAAAAAAGATGTACTGGAATTGGAAAAGGTTCAGAAAGGGGAACAAAAATGATTAGGGGTATGGAGTGGTTTTCTCAGAGGCTTGTTAAGACAGTTACCAAATAGAACTCATCCCATGATGTATGTCAAAGCAGCACATTGTCTCAGACCCCCATGAATGAGGCCTGAGTTCCAATCTGCACTCTTAATCTGGCCCTTAAAATCCTTTAGTCTGATCTTTGAGTTTGAGTGATTTTGATTCTTAATGTCTGAGTCTTACCTATGAAGAGAGATTAATAAGACTGGGACTTTTCAGCTTGGAAGAGACAACTAAGGGGGGATATAGTAGAGATTTATTTAAATCATGATGTGGCAAAAGTAAATAAGGAAGTGTTATTTACTCCTCATAATGCAAGAACTAGGGATAACCAAAATGAAATTAATAGGCAGCAGGTTTAAAACAAAAGAAAGTATTTCTTCACACAATACACAATCAACTTGTGGAACTCTTTGCCAGAGAAGGTTCTGAAGGCCAAGACTATAACAGGGCTCAAAAAAGAACTAGATACATTCATGGAAGATAGGTCCATCAATGGGTATTAGCCAGGATGGGCAAGGATGGTGTCCCTCGCCTCTGTTTGCAAGAAACTGGGAATGGGCAATGGAATGGATCACGTGACGATTACCTGTTCTGTTCATTTCCTCTGAAGCACCTGGCATTGGCAGCTGTCGGAAGAGAAAATACTGCGTTAAATGGACCTTTGGTCCTACCCACTATGACCGTTCTTATGTAAGACAAACTATCAGCAAAATTTGTTTTAAGTACATCAGAAGCAGGAAGCCAGTGGGGCCATTGGATGATTGAGTTTCTAAAGGAGCACTCAAGGAAGACAGGGTCATTGCGGAGAACCTGAAATTAATTCTTTGCATTGTTCTTCACTGCAGAAGATGTGAGGGAGATTCCCAGACCTGAGCCATTCTGTGTAGGTAACAGACCTGAGGAACTGTCCCAGATTGAGGTGTCAAGTAGAGTGGTTTTTTAAACAAATTGATAAATTAAACAGTAATAAGTTACCAGGACCAGATAGTATTCACCCAAGAGTTCTGAAAATTCAGATATGAAATTGCAGAACTACTAAAAGTGGTATGTAATCTAACATTTAAATCAACCTCTTTACCAGATGACTGGATGATAAGTAATGTAATGCCAATTTTTTAAAGAAGACTCCAGAAGCGATCTTGGCAATTACAAGCCAGTAAGGCTAACTTCAGTACCAGGCAAATTGGTTGAAACTGTAGTAAAGAACAGAATTATCAGATGCATAGATTAACACTCTACATTGGGGAAGAGTCAACACTGCTTTTGTAAAGGGAAGTCATGCCTCACCAATCTCTTAGAATTTTTCAAGGGAGTCAAGCATGGGCATGGGTGATCCAGTGAATTTAGACTTTCAGAAAGCCTTTGACAAGGTCCCTCACCAAAGGCTGTTAAGCAAATAAAGCAGTCGTGGGATAAGAGGGAAGGTCTTCTCCTGGATCAATAACTAGTTAAAAGACAGGATACAAAGGGTAGGAATAAATTATCAATTTTCACAATGGAAAGAAGTAAATAGTGGGGTCTCCTAAGGATCTGTATTGGAGCAAGTGTTGTTCAACATACTCATAAATTATCTGGAAAAGGTGGTAAATAGTGAGATGGTGAAGTTTGCAGATGCTACAAAATTGCTCAAGATAGTCAAGTCCAAAGCTGATTGCAAACAGTCATAAAGGGATTTCTCAAAACTGGGAGACTGGGCAACAAAATGGCAAATGAAATTCAGTGTTGTTAAATGCAAAGTAATGCACACTGGAAAACCATAATCCCAACTATATGTACAAAATGATGGGTTCTAGATTAGCTGTTATTACTTAGAGATCTTGGAATCATTGTGGATCTGAAAACATCTGCTCAATGTGCAATGGCAGTCAAAAAAGCTAACAGTGTTGGGAACCATTATTGGGATGGATAATAAGACAAAAAATATAATGCCACTATACAAATTCATGGTATGCCCACACCTTGAGTATTGCATGCAGTTCTGGTCACCCCATCTCAAAAAAGATCTATTAGCATTGGGAAAAATACAGAGAAGGGAAACAAAAATAAGGCGTATGGAACAGCTTCCATATGTGGAGAGATTACAAGCACTGGGACTGTTCAGTTTGGAAAAGGAAATGACAAGGGATATGATACAAGTTTATAAAATCATGAATGATTGGAGAAACTGAATAAGGAAGTGTTATTTACCCCTTTGCATAACACAAAAATTGGGTGCCACCCAATGAAATTAATAGGCAGCAGATTTAAAAGAAGCATAAGGAAGTATTTCTTCATACAAGGCAGTCAACCTCTGGAACTCATTAGCCAAGGGATGTTGTGAAGATCAAAACTATAACTGGGTTAAAAAAGAATTGGATAAGTTCATGGAGTATAGGTCCATCAATGGCTATTAGCCAAGATAATCAGAGACACAACTCCGTGCTCTGGGTGTCCCTAAGGCTCTGACTGCCAGAAGCTGGGACTGGATGGTCCCTTGAGAAATTACCCTGTTCTGTTCATTCCTTCTGAAGCATCTCACTCCGACTACTGTGGGATGACAGGATACTGGGCTAGATTGTCCATTGGTATGACCCAGTATGGCCATTCTTGTGTTTGTATGAGTTTCTGGGTTGCAACTGTCCCAGGGCTAGTGCAATTTCTTGCCGAGTAATCATGTTGCCTCACTCTTCATTTCACATCAACAGGGAATGCTGGATAAGAACTGTAATAGAGTTTTTTTTTGGGGGGGGGGGGGGGAGGCCTAGGCTTGTCTCTTGCTTTCACTGTTAATTCCTAACAAAACAGAAGCCACTTTACACCTTCCCCCACCTCAAATCAAATTAAAGTCTGTGCCCGGGTTTGTTGCTGTCGTGTGGTCCTCTCCTTTGAAAAACTCTTCCATGGGAACCTTTGTACGACAGATCCTAGGTGACTGGATTTCACCTTCTTTTTTCCCATGTCCTCCCAAAAACTAAGGCATGGTGAGCTGAAAGCCTACACCAAGTGTCCTGAGGGATGTAGTTTAAAAATAAAACTCTAGGACAGAGGAAGCAATTCCATCTGTCTGCTTCCTCAGCTTTTCATCTTGCTGCTTCTTGTATTGCAGCATTCCATTCCAAAAAAAGGCATTTTTAGTTGAGCTGTTGTGCTGTCCAGCTGGGATGCTGTGAGATGAAAGGTGACAGCTAACAACTTGGGTGTTGGGTGGTACATAAACGTTCAGGGCAGGGGACATGGAGTATGTTTGTAATTTGGGGCTCAGAGTTATTTTTGCCTGGCTTTGGGATAGTTCTTCAGAAGTGTGGGGGCAGATAATGCTAATTTTGGAACCAATGTTTACTTGATTCAGTGTACTTCCCAAAAATCTCATTGGATGAGAACTTTAGATATATTTGGCCCAAGCACAACATTTAGTGGCTGCTCTCTTGACTGTTGCACTAAAACTCATCTGTTTTGCTGGTGATGACATTAACATTTTCTTGTAGTGCTGAACGCTCTTTAGGCTGTATGTTAAGAATACCACAGGACAGTATGTGAGCAGTGGTTTGAGCTAGGGTTACCATACGTCCGGTTTTTCCCGGACATGTCCGGCTTTTTGGCAATCAAACCCCCGTCCGGGGGGAATTGCCAAAAAGCCAAACATGTCCGGGAAAAATACCGGCCGGGCACTTTCTCTCCCGCAGCTGCTGTGCTCCTCCCCTGACTCTTCGGCTCTGTTTAAGAGCCAAGCTGCCTGAGCCAG